>NC_060146.1:201122371-201438053 GCF_021461385.2 Schistocerca piceifrons | reverse complement strand
TGACAACCTGGGAACTTTCCCTCTACAGCACATAGAGCACCAAAGCATCAGTTTTGTACAGCCAAAGAGAAGATATTTTAGATAATTAATGAGTGGTGACAAAAGATGCAAGTATCTCGAATGCCGAAATTGAAACTGTCCAATGCTTTTGGCTCACTATTTGCAGTATCCTTCAATATTTGCTGCCACAACTATCATGTTTTTACTAATTGTTTGGAATAATGTTTGTGGTGTCAGACTGGTTTGTAGGCTAACCCATGGTCTAGGTTAGTTTGAATATTAATAGTTTGGTTGTGAGTTAGTGAGGCAAATGAATGCAATATGCCAAGAAACTATTTCTTGAATGAAGGTTGCATTTACAGACTTAGCCATAGGTCTAGGTTAGATTTAAAGATTCAAAAGTGGAAAATACTGTATGGAATGCAATGATATTAAAAGGATAGTTGCTACTCACCATATAGCAGAGATGCTGAGCCACAGATAGGCACAACAAAAAGACTGCCAGAAATTGAGCTTTTGGCCAACAAGGCCTTCGCTGCACATAGAATGCATGTGGTTGGTTGGTTGGTTGTTTGAGGTTAAAGGGACCAAACAGCAAGGTCATCAGTCCCTTGTTTCAAATAGACTCCATTCTGCTAACGGGACATCTCAGTATAGTCAGAAAAATAAAACGGATAAAGGGGAAACGTAAAAGGGCAGTCACGTTGTCATTAGTAAAAACAAATGAGGGAAGTTGGCAAGAGAACGAACCCAACACTATGCTGAAACAGCATAGGCAAGACCACCTGTGACTTAAAAGGTACAACTGCTATAATGCAGAAAGTACGTATGGGAATAGAAAAACTAACCAAGCCTTAAAAAGAAGGGGTGAAAACAGAGTAAAAGGGAAAGAAAAGAGGATTCCGGTCAGGGAGGTGAATCGGGAATCTCTGAACACTGCCTACAGTGGGAGACACCCAAACACTCACCGCCCTGCCCCAACACCAGAGCGAGATTAAAAACTTTAAAACTGAGAATAAAAACCACTCTCCCGGAGGAAACCTAGAACCAGAGAGACCATCCGGGAATCGTCAGCCAACATCAAAGGTAAAGTGTGGGGGAGTCTGTACTTAGCACGCAGAGCCAAAAGAAGGGGGCATTCAACCAAAATGTGGGCCACTGACTGGAAGGCTCCACAACCACATAGCGGGGGTGGCTCATCACGCAAAAGGAAACCATGGGTCAGCCTGGTATGGCCAATGCGGAGACGACACAGTGTGGTCGAGTCCTTGCGGGAGAGGCTAAAGGAAGAACGCCATGGGCCTGTATTCACCTTAATGGCACGAAGTTTATTAGACAGTGGAGTAGCCTCCCAAGAATTGGCCCATGACTGTGCAAAGTGGGATTTGATGTGAAGCCGTAAATCCGCTGCAGGAGGGGTTACAGAAAACGGGGGGTAAGTAACTGCTCCCCCAGCCAAACGATCAGCGAGCTCATTACCCGGGATACCCACATGGCCCGGGACCCATAGGAAGTCAATGGAACAAGCAGCACGGTGAAGATCAGCGAGATGGTCATGGATGGCAGAGACCAAGGGATGGCGCGAAAAACACCGGTCAATAGCAAGAAGGCCACTCATCGAGTCCGTACATAACAAAACGCGGTTGTGTTGGGATTGTTTAATAAAGGTAAGGGCCCGGGAAATTGCCATCAATTCCGCAGTAAACACCCCACATGAGGGTGGCAGTAGATGATTTTCCGTTCCAACAAAGGACGTGAAGGCATACCCAACATGATCAGCAGATTTAGAACCATCAGTGTAAAAAACAACAGCATCCCGAAACTCCCATAAAATTTGGCGGAAAAAGGAACGGAACACCACCGGGGGGATGGAATCTTTCGGACCGCGGCGGAGATCCATCCGAATTTGAGGCCGAGGAACTAACCAAGGAGGGGTGGAGGGGAGGGAGCGAGGAAGACAGGACAAAGAAGGAAGCCGAAAATCACGGGTAAGAGACGCAAGGCGCAGCCCAACCGGTAAACCCGCCCGAGGGCGGGAGTCAGGCGGGCGACGCCCATGGTCTGGGAATAGGATAGAATAGGAAGGATGAGCGGGAGAAGAACGGATAGTAAGGGCATAAGACACCAGAAGCTGGGACCGCCGAACAGAAAGGGGGGGGATCCCAGCTTCAACCAGGAGACTATCAACAGGGCTAGTAGGGAAGGCACCGGTGGCCAAACGGATACCACGATGGTGGACTGGATCCAGCACGTGCAGCGTGGAAGGAGCAGCTGAACCATAAACTTGACAACCATAGTCCAAACGTGACAGAACTAGAGCACGATAAAGACGGAGGAGGAGGGAACGGTCCGCACCCCAGGAGGAGTGGGCAAGGAAGCGAAGGACATTGAGTTTACGGAAACATCCTACCTTCAGGAGTCTGATATGGGGCAGCCAAGTGAGCTTGTTGTCGAAAAGAAGACCTAGGAAACGAAACTGTGGAACCACAGGCAATCTTTGTGCAGCGAGATAGAGCTCTGGATCAGGGTGGACCGTAGTACGGCGACAGAAGTGGACCACCCGCGATTTTAAAGGAGAGAATTGAAACCCGTGGGAGAGGGTCCATGCGGAGGCACGCCGTATAGCCACCTGGAGCTGCCGTTCTGCAGATGGCATCGAGGAGGAACTAACCCAAATGCAGAAATCATCCACATACAGGGCAGGGGCGACCAAGGGACCGACAGAGGCCACAAGTCCATCGATAGCAATGAGGAAAAGAAGGACACTCAAGACAGAACCCTGTGGGATGCCCGTCTCCTGGGTCCGTGGAGAACTAAAAGCAGTACCAACTCGAACTCTGAATGACCGATGGATCAGGAACTGGCGGATAAAAATCGGGAGTGGGCCCCGAAGACCCCACTGATGAAGGGTTAGTAAGATGTGATGGCGCCAGGCCGTGTCATAGGCCTTGCGAAGGTCAAAAAACACTGCAACCAAATGGCGGCGCTGGGAAAAAGCCTGCCGAACTGCGGATTCCAAGCGAAGCAAATGATCGATTGGAGATCGTCCCTCTCGAAAGCCACACTGGTAAGGGGACAATAGATCCCGAGATTCGAGGACCCAAGTGAGCCGACGGGCTACCAGCCGTTCAAGTAACTTACAACCAACATTGGTCAAACTAATTGGCCGATAGCTGTCAACAGATAGGGGGTTCTGACCAGGCTTAAGGACAGGAACCACAATGCTATCCCTCCACTGAGAAGGGAAGTCACCCTGGAGCCAGATACGGTTAAACACCCGAAGAAGATGGTGCCGTTGTGGAGCACTGAGATGTTGAAGCAGCTGGTTATGAATGGAATCTGGGCCAGGAGCCGTATCATGAGAAGCAGATAGAGCAGAAAGAAATTCCCATTCAGTGAAAGGTTCGTTGTAAGATTCTGACTCACAAGTGGTGAAACATAAGGTGACAGCTTCAGCCTGCTGTTTTTGATGAAGGAAAGCAGCTGGATAGGAGGCCGACGCTGATGCCACTGCAAAATGGGTCGCAAGATGTTCTGCGAGAACTAATGGGTCCGTACAAATGCCATCTGGGAGGTGAAGGCCTGGGAGGGTGGACTGCCGATGGCAACCTTGGAGAGAGCGAAGTGTAGCCCATACCCGTGACAGAGGGACAGTGGAACCAAGGGAAGAAACGAATCGTTCCCAACATATCCGCTTGCTCTGTTTGATTAAATAACGGGCTTTAGCGCGAAGGCGCTTAAAGGTAGAAAGGCTGGCTACAGATGGGTGCCTCTTAAAGTGTTGCAAAGCTCGACGGCGATCACGGATGGCAATGGCAATGGCCGTACTCCACCACGGGACTTGCCGACGACGAAATTGTCCAGATGAGCGCGGGACAGCAAGGTTAGCAGCGCGAACAATCGCGTCAGACACGTCACGTAGGACGTCATCAATACAACCCGACAAAGAGGGAGAAAACTCGACCTGTGCAGTATATAGAGGCCAATCGGCGCGGTGGAAAGACCAACGAGGTAACCTCTCCATCGGGGAGCGGGAAGGGAGCGTGATAATCAACGGGAAATGGTCACTATCACAAAGGTCGTCGTGTGGCGACCAGTGTAATGAAGGGAGGAGAGAGGGAGAAGAAAGAGAAAGATCAATGGCAGAAAAGGTACCATGACCAGCACTGAAATGAGTAGGGGAGCCATCATTAAGAAGGCACAGGTCGTGGTCTGCAATAAATTGGTCGATAAGAAGACCTCGTCTAGATGGAAAGGCACTGCCCCACAAAGGATGATGAGCATTAAAATCCCCAAGGAGGAGGAAGGGAGGAGGAAGTTGCTGAAGAAGGGTGGTTAAGGCAGCAGGTGTAAGAGTCCTGTCAGGAGGGAGATAAAGATTGCATACTGTGACTGCAGAGTCTAAGTGGACCCTAACAGCAACTGCTTCCAATGTAGTTTGGAGAGGAATCCACGTGCTAGCAATGTCTGTACGGACCAACGTACAAACGCCACCAGAAGCCCGCAAGGGTCCGACCCGATTTCGACAGAAAACACGGAACCCACGGAGGGTCGGTGAGTGAGCATCAGTAAAATGAGATTCCTGGAGAACCACACAAGCTGCTGAGTAGGACGAAAGAAGGGATTTCAATTCCGGAAGGTGACGATAGTAGCCATTACAATTCCATTGGAGAACCACAGAACGATGGTTTAAATGAGGGCTGAACACGCTAAATCCAGTCATACCGCCGGGTCCCCACCTGTCACCGACAAGGAGGGGGCGACATCCATAAACGACAGATCAGAATCCGGTTGTGAAGCCGGGGAAGGGACCTCCGGTGACACCAGAGGCTCTTTGTCCCGGGACTTATGTTTCTTCTTCTTTTCAGGCTGAGATCGAGGAGGGCTGTGTGGCATAATGGAGCCAGCTGCAGCAAGATCAGGAACAGAAAGAGACCGGGCGACCTGGGGGCCAATAGACCGCGGCTCTCGCGGTCGCCGCGCTGCAGCAGACCTTTGACCTGGAAGGTGCCGGGAAGGGGCATCCCGGGAGAGGCGCCCTTGACCGGCAGACGCCGAAGGAGTGGGACACTTCTCCGGCTGGGGAGGGGGAGCGGCGCCCAGAGGAGAAGGTGTGGGAGCCGCAGGGGAGGGGGGAAGGAGAGGGGTCCGGGACGGGGGTAAGGAAGGGGGAGGAAGGGATGAAGATGTAACCAAGGCGTAACTAGATGTCATGGACACAGGGTGCAATCGTGCATATTTCTTACGGGCCTCTGTGTAACTTAAACGATCAAGAGACTTATACTCCTGTATCTTTTTTTCTTTCTTATAGACTGGGCAATCTGCTGAACGTGGAGAATGACTACCATGACAATTTACACATACAGGAGGGGGAACACAGGGACTCCCCTCATGGAGTGGACGTCCACAGTCACCACAGAGAGGGTCCTGGGTACAGCGAGAAGACATGTGGCCAAAACGCAAGCACTTAAAACACCGCATCGGAGGTGGGATGTACGGCTTCACATCACAGCGATAGACCATAATCTTAACTTTCTCAGGAAGGGTATCCCCTTCAAAGGCCAGGATAAAGGCACCAGTATCAATACGATTATCTTTAGGACCCTTCTGAACACGCCGAACAAAGTGAACACCCCGCCGTCCGAGATTGTCCCGAAGTTCCTCATCAGTTTGAAGGATGAGGTCTCTGTGAAAAATCACACCTTGTACCATATTTAGAGACTGGTGAGGGGTAATGGACACGGGAATTGTGCCAAGATGGGTACAGGCACGAAGGGCCGCAGATTGGGCAGCCGAAGCAGTTTTTATCAGTAATGAACCCGACCGCATCTTGCTCAGGGATTCCACTTCGCCGAACTTGTCTTCAATGTGTTCCACAAAGAATAAAGGTTTGACACTGGTGAAAGTATCTCCATCAGTCCTGGTGCAAACTAGATAACGGGGGAAAGGTTTTGCCCCTAGACGACGGGCCTGACCCTCCTCCCAGGGGGTAGCCACGGAAGGGAAGGCCGAAGGGGCAAGAGAAGCAGCACTTGAGGAATCAGTACCACGCAGAGAGACGGCCGCAGAAGAGCGGCCAGAGGTTTGGACCCTTATGCGTTTCATCTGCATAGCGTCCGCCCTGATACCACCCACTCCGATCAGGGGCTCTCCTCACGGGCGCCACCCAGCCACAGCAAGGGCCGTCTGGCACGGCGGCCATTGCCGGGAGTTCCGATGCTCCAGGATGACGAGCAACCACTCCAAGGCATGCATGAGGAGGTCACAGCTCAGGTATCAGAAGTGTGATCCCTGTGTGTTCAGGGGGCTCAACCAAAAGGGTACATAGCGACCCCACCACACGGGCTGGCTACCGTGCTGGCTATGCACCCTAGCATCAGACAACGACGTAGAAGAAAAGGTGGAATATACTAGGAGGGCACACGTCGGAGACACTAGGTAAGGTGCTCTTCCCCAAATGGCTCACACTACGGAAAGAGAAATTTTGGAATGGAGGTCAAACCCCAGAGGGGGACCAAGGAATGCCAAAAGGAGGAGATGATTACGCAACAAAGCCAGAGTGTAAAACCAACAGAACCAGGAGGATAGCGGGGGCCAACATAAGCAAGGACACCAATAGAGGGAGAGGAGAGGGCGAGGGGAAAGGGGTATGGAGGGGAAAGGAGGGGAAGGGAAAGGAAATGCAGCCCGGGAGAGAAAGAAGGCTGCAATGGCTCGGGGCCCCGTGCTCGCCACGCACGTATCCACGAAAGAGTTGTGGACCCCCTGGGGGAAGAATGCATGTGTGTGCACGTGCTTACACTGCCCCCCCCCCCCCCCCCTCCCACACACACACAACTGCAATCTCATGTGCATTTGAGTTGCATTTGCGTGCCTTGTTGGCCAAAAGCTCATTTTCTGACAGTTCTTTTTGTTGTGCCTATCTGTGACTCAGCATCTCTGCTATATGGTGAATAGCAGCTATCCATTTCATATAGTTAGACTGAAAGATGGTAGTTTGGCTGACAGTTGGCAAAGCCAATGAATGTGACTTTATGACAAGACACTCAAATATATTACTGAACATTTGAATTAGTTACTGAGAAAACAACACATGTCACTGGCTACATATGTCTCACTTTACTTCACACAGATAGTTTTGCTGTATGTATTGTGCCACCAATTTATTTCTGTAACTTTTGTATTGGATTGGTGCATAAATTTGTAGAGTTTTTCCACAACTTTAATAAACACAACAGATACACACAATAGAGACTTTGTTCATCAATAATATATTCTCCTTTGCTATTTACACAGTCTGTCATCAATGGTGGGACAACTCTTTGATTCTGCGACTGTGGAAATCGGGTGGTATTGAGGCGATGATCTCGTCAAGGCATATTCAGATTGCATTTTCAGCCAGAAAGGAAATTCCTTGAAGGCTGTTCAATAGAGAGTGGGAAAGGTAAAAATCTGAGGGTGCATGATCAGGTGAATAAGGTAGGTATGGAATGACTTCCCAACCACTTCTGTATAGTGTTTTCTGTGAGTCTAGAAGAATGTGGGCGGGCATTATCGTGGAGTAGCATCACTTTACAAAATCTTCCTGATCGTTGTTCTACATCTCAGTTGTCGGCAATAAATATCAGCAGTGATTGGTACACCTCGGGGGAGCAATTTGTAGTACATCACACTGTCGCTGTTCCATGAGATGCATAATATTATCTTTTGTGGATGCACATAGGTGGTTTGTTTGGGCTCAACCATTGCTTTCTTCTCCTCATGTTAGAATAATGACACCATTTCTCAGTACCAGCAACAATACAGGACAGGAATGATCAGTGTTGTACACGAGACAATTGATGATGAGCAAGAAGAGATGTGAACATAGCCACCCGCTGTTTTTGTGATTTTGGCTTAGAGCATGCGGTATCCATACACCAGATTTTTGAACCTTCCCCAATGCATGCAAATATCGTACAATGGTGGAACCACCACAGTGTATCACATCTGCCAGTTCTCAAATACACTGATGTGGAACACTGTGGATTAATGCGTTTAAACAATCTTCATCAAACTCGAAGGTCTTCCTGACTGTGGAAAATCACTAATGTCGGTATGATCCTCCTTAAAACAAGAAAACAATTTACTTGCCGTGTTCTGTCAAATGGATTTATTTCCCATAAACAGTGCAAATGTTTCTGGCTGCCTGCGCTGCTGTCACCCCTCTACTGAACTCAAACAGAAGAATGTATCAGAAATGTTCTGATTTCTCCACTTGGCACTCCGTTTTGTAACATCCACAGCTCCACTCACTTTCACCAAATGACAAAATGACAATATGTAAACTCAAATAGCAAGAGTGAATGGCAAATAAAAAATGACAATTGATAAATAAACCTATAGCAAACTTAATGCACCAACCTAATTTTTCAAATACACTATGTTTCATCTTTATATTCATGACAGCATCTGATACAATTGCTTCGTGTCATTGTTATAAAACACGTCATCTATTTGCTCTCTCTCTCACTGACTACTTACACCAGCTGCCAACACACCCCATGCATTTTCACAGCTCACAGCAAATACTGCCACCACTGTTCTGCTAAACACATAAGTAATATCTCCCTTTATGTTCTTACTTTTTGACACTGATTAGGTACACTGAACAGAACCTGGATCCATCATTACACATCAGAGTCAAAACAGCAGTAAAAAGAAAATGGGAAAAAGTTGGTGAAATTGTGTTCCAAAGAAGGAAAATAGAGTTTTGTCAGCTGGTGAGGTAATGGCTACAGATGACGTTGAAGTTAAGTGTGACAGTGAAGTTATCTTGTCGCGTGTAACAGGTGTAGGTGAAATTAAGTTTTTACCGGCCACCCATTCTGTCATTCAAAGAAAGTCAACAGTCAATAGCATGTAAATACGGAGGTATTGCAATACTAGTTGGAAGCAACTTTAACCTGCTGAGTACAGACTGGGATGTCTATGGATTCACTGTGAGGGTTACAGACAGAGAGTCATGAGAAATGCTTTTGAACATTTCTGAAAACTGTCTTGAGCAGTTAGCTCAGCAGCCCACACACAATGAAAATATTTTAGGCCTTGTAGTTACAAATAGGCCGAACCTTATTGACAATGTCAATATAGAAACAGGGATTAGTGATCTGGATGTCATTATAGCAGCTTTGATTACAAAAGCTAATAAATCAGTCAAGAAGGCTAGGAAAGTGTTTCTGCTAGACAGAGCAGATAAGCAGTTTTTAGTATCTCACTTAGACAATGAATTCACATCACTTAGTTCCAGTAAGATGGGTGTAGAGGAATTGTGGGTAAAGTTTAAGCAGATTGTAAATCTTAGTCTGGAGAGTTATGTGCCTAGTAAGTGGTTAAAGGATGGAAAAGACCCGCCATGGTTTAATAATGAAATTTGGAGGATGCTGAGGAAGCAGAGGCTGTTGCACTATCAGTTTAAAATGGGACACACAGATGACGACAAGCAAAAGTTAGTAGAGATTCGTAGGTCTGTTTTCAGAAAACTGTCTTGAGCAGTTAGCTCGGCAGCCCACATTTCTGACCTTGTACCTACAAATAGGCATACAATAACTATCACTGTCACATCTTAGCAAAAGATCCAGAGAACACGAGGAAATTATGGTCTAATGTAACATCACTAAGTGGGTCTAAGGCTTCTATACAGTCACTTGTTGACCAGTCTGGTGTGGTAGTTGAAAATAGCAAGACGAAAGCTGTAGTTTTAAAATTTTGTATTTGTGGGGGTCCATAGCCTCCACATGTTTAATAAATGTAAACATGGTCCGTAATAGACTGTAATGCAACTTTTATTCAATCGTGTGATTAGCTAATTTCGACTACTTGCCATTGTCAACCAACTGTAAAACCAACATGGAAAAGCACTATATAGTCTGCATATACCACCATGTATAAATAACACTTTACGCACCTCACATTAAGATAAAACATTACTGCACAAATTTCTTACAACCACATGGCAAGTTCCGAAATTCCACTTCTTGAAATAATTCATATAGGAGAACTGAACAAATGTACCGTCATTTGAACCATTGGACAGCCTGCCGTATGGACGACAGTAATACACACCCCTGGCATAGAGAAACAACTGAAATACTCGAAAATAAATAAATCACCAGGTCAGGATGGAGTCCCAGTTTGATTTTACAAAGAGTGCCCTATGGCTTTAGCCCCTTACCTAGGTTGCATTTATCACGAATCTCACGCCCAGCATGAAGTCCCAAGCAACTGGAAAAAGGTGCAGTGACTCCAGTATATAAGAAGGGTAAAAGAGTGGACCTGCAAAATTACAGACCAATATCTCTAACTTCCATTTGCTGCAGAATCCTTGAACATATTCTCAGTTTGAATTTAATAAATTTTCTTGAGACTGAGAAGCTTATGTCCATGAATCAGTACAGTTTTAGAAAGCATCCCTCGTGCGAAACACAGCTTGTCCTTTTCTCACATGATATACTGTAAACTACAGATGAAGGGTAACAGACAGATTCCATATTTCTAGATTTCCTACGGAATAAGTTCGCAGATACATGAGTGGCTCGAAGACTTTGTAACTAAGAGAACTCAATATGTTGTCCTCGACAATGAGTGTTCATCAGAGACAAGTGTATCATCAGGAATGCCCCAGGGAAGTGCGATAGGATTGCTGTTGTTCTCTATACACAAAAATGATTTTGGGACAGGATGGGTGGCAAGCTGCAGCTGTCTGCTGATAATGCCACAATGTATGATAAGGTGTTGAAGTTTAGTGACTGCAGGGAGATACAAGATGACTTAGACAAAATTTCTAGTTGTGATGAATGGAAGCTAGCCCTAAATGTGGAAAAATTTAAGTTAATGTGGTTAAGTACGAAGGTCAAACCTATAATGTTCAGATACAGTATTTCTAGTGTCCTGCTTGACACAGTCAAGTCATTTAAATATCTGGGCATAATGTTGCAATGCGATACGAGATGGAACAAGTATATGGGAACTGTTGTAGGGAAGGCGAATGGTCAACTTCGGTTTATTGGGAGAATTTTAGGAAAGAATTGTTCACGTGCAAATGAGACTGCACATAAGACCCTAGTGTGACCTATTCTTGAGTACTGCTTGAGTCTTTTGAATTTGTACCAGGTTGGATTGAAGGAAGACATCAAAGCGATTCAGAGGTGGGCTGCTAGATTTTTTTTTTTTTTTCATTCTGTTTTATAAATATGTTTTTATGATTGCACTGACTCATGACAAAGATAAATGCCTCATCTGACATAAGTTTCTCCTTATTAAGCCCATTCTCTAAATTTTCTCAATAGAGTTTCTAAAAAAAAAACAAAAAACAAAAGCACACCACATCGCATTGCCTCCAGCAAGTCCCATTTGAGTTCCTAAAGCTCTTCTGTAACACTTACATGTTGTTTGAACTGGATCAAATGCACAGTCATGGACGGATATTATATTCAGATATAAAGCGTTTTTTTTTTTTTTTTTTGTTTTTTTTGTGTTCTAAAAGAAAGGTTCACCTCATTTTCCATCACATTTATCAAACAATCTATTTATATTTTGTCTCTGTATATGACTCACTCTTACTTCACAGTATTTATGAAATATATATTGCTGATAGGTAAATTATGTCGTCACTAACACAGTTCAGACTTAGGAAAGCTTGGTATGAAACACACTAAATGACCATCACGATGAAGTAAAGAGCGAGGCCATTGCTGAATTAACTAACCCTTTGTTGCAGACGGCACACTTGTAGGGCGTTTCACCAGCATGTTCCAGCATATGAACAGTGAGCGAGCACTTGATACGGAAACGCTTGCCACATATTTTGCATTCGTGCGGTAGTTCTCCAGTGTGCAGCCGAATATGCACTGTCAGATTGTGCTTGTTGCGGAACCGATTCCCACACTGTGTGCACACAAATGGCTTTTCACCTGTCAACAGAAAGGAAGTCATAATGAGCAAGCTACAGAGGATGAGGGCAATTCCTGCTTTTACTATACTCATCCCTTGTATGTGAAGTTCTAGATCAGTTGCCTTCCTATCTGTTAGCATTTCAGACAAATTTTTTCTATACTGGCATGTCTAAAACTCCTCAATTGACCTACTATTTGATTCAAATATAAAATTTTTCCAAGCAAATTTTTCTCACAACAAAAATAAATGCATTTACAAAATAACAATGACAAACAATACAAATAAAAAATTAAGGATAAGATTTGAATGAAATGTAACTGCCTCAGGGGAAACAATTGATGTGTTTGATACCCTGAATTTGTATAGCACCCGATACATGCTTAATGTTTCATTCTAAAACATATCTTTCCACAAAATTTGCATTTTTTATAAGGATTTCAGTGAATATTTAACTTTTCTGGATGACAATATGAAGCTTCCACTTTTCTTCAAAATTATTTTTTCTAAATACAGAAGTGCATGGTATGGCAAGGCAATATAGCTCCCTTCATTTTATTACTCCCACATTTCACCATAGTCCCAGCAAAATGGAACATGAACAGATGCTAGCATGATTTTTAATTTATGTCATTCAAGATAAAGAAGGAGAAACAAAACACAGTGAATTCAACTAATTAATTTAAAAAGTAGCAAATGTGTGGTGTTTCACAGCCTATTTCCAGATCTCTATAGTGATTCTGAGAAATAATTCCAGTACTTTTGAACAAGTGTATCAGCATTCGATGAACTACATGGGCACTTGAGGATTTGTTATGATCCAAGAATTCATCCTTCAGGGAATCTACTCAGTCTATACTAATGATGGCTGTCACTATCAAGTATGTGAAATAAAAATACTATTTCAGTATGTGGCAAGGTCTTAATGATTTGTACTTGGAACATCATAATTCATTAGATAACAACTGCACGAACAGAGGAATAAAGAAAAATTCAATTCAAAAATTTCAAAAGCAATTTGTTCATTTATTTATATTTAATACTGTTAAAGAAGGAATCACAAAAATACAGAATTTCAAACAAAATGTACCATTTGTCGATTAGCAAAATTGTAACAAGCATATGTCTTGCAACTTTGGTGGATTGCAACTTGGTCGTGAATGCTGCAAACCTACAATGCTGCAGTACTGAGGGATTCCAACTGCTGTAGACATCTGTTCATTGGTAGTGTTGTTGGAAAGCTGAAGTAGCTGGTAGGAAGTATGAACAGGAGTAGATGAAGTTGGTGTCTGTCCAAGCTGCGAAACACTTACAGCTTCACTAATACTTCTTGATACCCTCTTTGTTTGTAACATTTGCCATGATCTGAAGCACACTTAGATGAAATTTCACTACCTCATTATTGTCAAATATCTCTAAAAATGGAATAATGCCTCTGAAAAAAGATACATATTGATGATCTGCTTTTTGTTTAAAAAGGTTGATCACCTCCAGTTCCACAGGATCTGTTTTACAATTTTATCTTCTTTTCAGTTTTTTTTTTCTTGAATTCATTATCTTCCTCTCTGCGAGAGTCAGTGTCACAATGAGCATCTACAGACTGTTCATTACGGATTGATATGCCGTCTTTTGTAGGTCGTCCACCAGCTCCTTTCTTCAAAAATTGTAATTATTGTCCATAAACTTAGCCTGGTTTAAAGGAAGACTTACACAAAACAACTGCTCACAATTATTTCTTACTGGAAGAAAATTTTCCACATTGCACTGGAGCTATTGATGATAAATGTATTCGAACTGTGAACCCGTCAAATTTGATGTATTCCAACTACAAAGGATATTTGTCCATAGTGTTGACGGCAGTGGCAGATTCAGATCATCAGTTCATATATGTCAGTATTGAAAGTTATGGAAAAGATTCTCACTCAAACATATTCAAAGCCAAGTTCCAAGTGGAAAACACTAGTAAATAAAAAACTGGACATTCCTGAAGAGAAATGTCTTCCTGATACAACATGCCATGAGATAACTTTTTCCATGAGTATGAGGCTTTTGCACTGCACAGGCACCTTACTCAACAATATGTAGGGATATGCCGACAGTGGCAAAGGTAATTTTCAGTTAAAATCAAACAATGGAAAATCTAGAATGGAATGTAACAGTATTATGAGCAGGAAAGTTGCTACTCACCATATAGAGGAGATGCTGAGTCACAGATAGGCACAACAAAAAAGCCTCTCACAATTAAAGCTTTTGCCACTGGCCTTTGTCAACAACAGACACACATACGCGCACACATACATTCACACAAACGCAACTCACACACACAACAGCAGTCTCAGGCAATAGTTGCCTGAGACTGCAGTCGTGTGTGTGTGTGTGTGTGTGTGTGTGTGTGTGTCTCTATTGTTGACGAAGGCCAGTGGCCAAAAGATTTAATTGTGAGTCTTTTTGATGTGGTTATCTGCGACTCAGCATCTCCGCTATATGGTGAGTAGCAACTTTCCTTCTTATAATAGAATTTTCAGTTACTGTCTTTCATTAGCTTGAAGCCACGTAAAGTGTGCCTTGGCACACTGAGCAACAAATAGTGGATTTTACAAAGACCTCTGAACTTGGATCAAGATTTTTCTGTAGATACTGTAAAAATCTTTGTTATTTTGCATAATGCTGTGCATGACAGAGACAGCTGTGAAAATGAAGAAATTTTATTAATAATTATTTGACTTTAATTAATGCAGACAGCTAGACAGGTAAAGAGAGAACCTCAGAAAACAATGTGGGAACACAGAGATGAAAATTTAATATTTGGAAAAGTTGATATTGCTCTGTTTGCATTAAACACATTTTTGGACATGACACAATAACACATCTTTAAGTATTTGAACAACAACTTGTTTTTATGCATACTATTTAATATCCAGTCCAAAAAATTGATGTTGCTCTGTAAATGTTTCTTTGTATCACTTCTGGAGTAGTGTTCAGTAGAGTATCTTACATTACACCTATAATATTATGAGCAGAATACAACTATTTAACTGAATTTGCTCACAAATAATCTGCAAATGTCAGTTTACACAGTCAGTTAATTGTAGATAAAAAATTTTAATTCACTTAAGGTTAACATATTATCTCTCACATTAAATAAACAAAAAATATTACAGATTTCAAATTACAATGGAATGGAACAATTTTTATTAAACATATCTAATTACAGTTACAATTTACAAATTATTTCTCAATGTAAAATTTACAAACAAATTCTAAATGTACAAGTTAGATACTCCTCATTGGTCCACAGTTAAGAAATGTGTGACACTGTATGACCCAGAATTTTTTACCTGATATACAGTAAGTACTGTTCCTGAATTCTGGCAGTCCTAAACATCAGAAATATTGATGCGTCTCACGTGTTCCAGGCCAGACAGAGTTGGTGATGAGGTGGCAGGGTGTGATGAACCACATCATGAGTGTGGGAGTTGCTGATAAGTAGCCAGGTTTTCAATTAAGACCCGTTCCAACTCCTTTCTAGTGATTAATTTCAGGTGCTGTGGTATTGCACGTAAATGTGGTAATAAACTCATGAGAAAGAAATAGTCTTCACCATACTCTTCACACTTTTGATTCTTGGAAGTCATAGCTTCTAGGTATACTAGCTTAGTTTTCTCCAATTGTATTAGATTGTAAATTGGATCTCCTTTCTTTCGACGAATTTTTTTTGCCAATTTTGGCAGTTTTTGTGCCATAATACATTTGTCTGGAGTTAAACAGTGGGTTCTTTCATCATCAGCTTGTTCTGAAAATGAATCCTCTTCCAGTTGTGTTCCTTCATTATACAATGCATCTCGTACATCTGTCTCGTCGACCACTGAGTGTGTTGCATCGGTTCTCTGGGGTTTTGAAACATTTCCAACAAGATGCTTTGAAGCATGTGTGTCTTTTAAAAAGTGTATTTTGTGGAAGTACTTCCGTTTAGAATCACTGCCCAATGATGGTGAACCTGTTGACAAATTATCTTTCAGAAGCTCACATTGGTATGCACCTTAAATTCTGCCATTTTGCTTTCACTCTGGAAGCTAAATACACACACATGATAAACCAGTTTTTATCAAACTGTTCACACAAACATTTGTAAAATGGTAACACAATAAAAAGAGATAGCTAAAGTGCAGATGGGTGAAGAAAAGTATTGTGGCTTTCTTGATTCTGTGTGGATATGTTAATGTTTTGTCATGTTAGAGGCAGCCAATGGAAGCACAGCACACATTATTAACGTATCATTCATGATAACTGCACCTCTTAACCCATCTGCACTTTCACCCAAGATACTTAGTGACATAAACAAAATTCTATTTCAGGTAACTTTCTACAGGAATAGCCTTCAGATCATTGGCATTATCATTCAGAAGAACACTACATACAATCACCAGCATTGCTTATGAAACATATGAAGCCATCTGGGTGAAATTGCAAACAAAACACATGCCTTTTCGGACTACAGAAGATATTTACAAAATTGTGAATGATTACGGGTGGCAGGGGAATTTTCCCAAGTGCATATAAAGCACTGATGACAAATGCATCCACATAAGACAAACAGTACTTCCCTATCAACCTTCAAGGCATTGCAAACGTCACCTAAAGATTTATAACAGTGAATATACAAGCATATGGGAGTCAGAGTGACAAAAGCGTCTTTGCAGATACTTCTCTTTATCACCACTTGGAAAATACTGTGCTGAATAATAACTCAGCAATCCACTGCCAGGAACAGAAGGCACTCTCGATTTCATATACTGCTTGGCAATCAAGGATAGCCTCTGAATGAATACTTGATGAGGGCATATCATACTGGACACAATATGGATCATGAAAAGGAAATCTTCAATTACCTCCTGTCTAGAGCCAGATGAGCAACTGAATATGTCTTTGGAATCCTTGTAAGCAGATAAGAGATATCTGAAGACAGAGATTCAATTTTATCCTGGACATGTTGATACTATTGTTTCCAACTACATAGCATTGTCACCGATACTGAAGGAATAAGTGAGAGCAAGTCTCTATGAGTGGATAGCAAAACTAACCAGTACAAGAAAGATGATGATAAAGATGTTGACAAATGTATCCTCCATTTTAATCGGTCTTTAAGGAGAGTATATGAAATGTGTGAAGCATTTAAACAATATTTCATTGGCAAAGATGTACCTCAACATAACTATTTAGCTTAATCTTGCTCTGGAACACTGAATTATTTTTGAATTACATTATGTAAAATGTTTTTGTATCTATGTATGCACAACATTTTTAAATATTCTCATTATGCAATTATAAATTCTGTTTCTGTGATTGCAGAGAATAATGATTAACACTTTGGGAGATCAGCTACTTAGAAGAATACCAGATCTAGGAAACTGGGCATTTACACTGTTATTTAAATCATTACTAGCACATATGTAACTGATGTATCTTCAAGAGTAATACAAACTAAGAAAAGACCAATCATCAAAATTTATTTTCACATTTACTTCAGTTTTTTAACAGATTACCAATTTTAAAATAATTATCACATAATGTATAATTATACCCCTAAGAAAAAAGTGCAAGGGGGCTACTGTGCAATTTCTTCCTGTTGAGCTTCCCAAATTTCTTACTCGGTCAACAAACGTGATGTATTTATAGCGAAATTATAGCAAACTGTAAAACATAAAGAGTTGTTGTTGTTGTGGTCTTCAGTCTGAGACTGGTTTGATGCAGCTCTCACTCTATCCTGTGCAAGCTTCTTCATCTCCCAGTACCTACTGCAGCCTACATCCTTCTGAATCTGCTTAGTGTATTCATCTCTTGGTCTCCCTCTACAATTTTTACCCTTCACCCTGCCCTCCAATACTAAATTGATGATCCCTTGATGCCTCAGACCATGTCCTACCAACCGGTCCCTTCTTCTAGTCAAGTTGTGCCACAAACTCCTCTTCTCCCCAGTTCTATTCAATACCTCCTCATTAGTTATGTGATCTACCCATCTAATCTTCAGCATTCTTCTGTAGCACTACATTTCGAAAGCTTCTATTCTCTTCTTGTCCAAACTATTTATTGTCCTTGTTTCACTTCCATACATGGCTACACTCCTATAAAAATACTTTCAGAAACAACTTTCTGACACTTAAATCTATATTCGATGTTAACAAATTTCTCTTCTTCAGAAACGCTTTCCTTGCCATTGCCGGTCTACATTTTATGTCCTCTCTACTTCGACCATCATCAGTTATTTTGCTCCCCAAATAGCAAAACTCCTTTACTACTTTAAGTGTCTCATTTCCTAATCTAATTCCCTCAGCATCACCCGACTTAATTCGACTACATTCCATTATCCTCATTTTGCTTTTGTCAATATTCATCTTATATCCTCCTTGCAAGACACTGTCCATTCCGTTCAACTGCTCTTCCAAGTCCTTTGTGTCTCTGACATAATTACAATGTCATCGGCGAACCTCATAGTTTTTATTTCTTCTCCATGGATTTTAATACTTACTTTGAATTTTTCTTTTGTTTCCTTTACCGCTTACTCAATATACAGATTGAATAACATTGGGGCGAGGCTACAATCCTGTTTCACTCCTTTCCCAACCACTGCTTCCCTTTCATGCCCCTCGACTCTTACAACTGCCATCTGGTTTCTGTACAAATTGTAGATAGCCTTTTGCTCCCTGTATTTTACCCCCGCCACCTTTAGAATTTGAAAGACAGTATTCCAGTCAACATTGTCAAAAGCTATCTCTAGGTCTACAAATGCTAGAAACCTAGGTTTGCCTTTCCTTAATCTATCTTCTAAGATAAGTCGTAGAGTCAGTATTGCCTCACGTGTTCCAATATTTCTTCGGAATCCAAACTGATCTTCCCTGAGGTCAGCGTCTACCAGTTTTTCCATTCGTCTATAAAGAATTCGCATTAGTATTTTGCAGCTGTGACTTACTAAACTGATAGTTCGGTAATTTTTACATCTGTCAACACCTGCCTTCTTTGGGATTGGAATTATTATATTCTTCTTGACGTCTGAGGGTATTTTGCCTGTCTCATACAATATGCTCACCAGATGGTAGAATTTTGTCAGCACTGGCTCTCCCAAGGCTGTCAGTAGACCTAATGGAATGTTGCCTACTCCCGGGGCCTTGTTCCGACTTAGGTCTTTCAGTGCTCTGTCAAACTCTTCACACAGTATCATATCTGCCATTTCATCTTCATCTACATCCTCTTCCATTTCCATAATATTATCCTCAAGTACATCGCCCTTGTGAGATAAGCCTCCACATCCTTAGATTTGTCCTCTAGCCATCCCTGCTTAGCCATTTTGCACTTCCTGTCGATCTCATTTTTGAGACGTTTGTATTCCTTTTTGCTTGCTTCATTTACTGCATTTTTATATTTTTACCTTTAATCAAGTAAATTCAATATTTCTTCTGTTACCCAAGGATTTCTACAAGCCCTCGTCTTTTTACCTACTTGATCCTCTGCTGCCTTCACTACTTCATCCCTCAGAGCTACCCATTCTTCTGCTACTGTATTTCTTTCCCCCATTCCTGTCAATTGTTCCCTTATGCTCTCCCCGAAACTCTGTACAACCTCTGGTTTAGTCTGTTTATCCAGGTCCCATCTCCTTAAATTCCCACCTTTTTGCAGTTTCTTCAGTTTTAATCTACAGTTCATAACCAATAGATTGTGGTCAGAGTCCACATCTGCCCCTGGAAATGTCTTACAATTTAAAACCTGGTTCCTAAATCTCTGTCTTACCATTATATAATCTATGTGAAGCCTTCTAGTATCTCCACGCTTCTTCCATGTATACAACCTTCTTTCATGATTCTTGAACCAAGTGTTACCTACAATTAAGTTACGCTCCGTGCAAAATTCTACCAGACAGCTTCCTCTTTCATTTCTTACCCCCAATCCCTATTCACCTACTATGTTTCCTTCTCTCTCTTATCCTACTCTCAAATTCTAGTCACCCATGACTATTAAATTTTTGTTTCCCTTTGTTACCTGCATAATTTCCTTTATCTCGTCATACATTTCATCTATTTCTTCATCATCTGCAGAGCTAGTTGGCTTATAAACTTGTACTACTGTAGTAGGCATGGGCTTTGAGTCTATCTTGGCCACAATAATGCGTTCACTATGCTGTTTGTAGTAGCTTTTTTTCTTCATTATTAAACCTGCTCCTGCATTAACCCTATTTGATTTTGCCTGAGCAAAAGTCTTGTTCCTCCTGCCACCGAACTTCAATAATACCTACTACATCTAACTTTAACCTATCCATTTCCCTTTTTAAATTTTCTAGCCTACCTGCCCGATTAAGGGATCTGACATTCCACGCTCCGATCCCTAGAATTCCGGTTTTCTTTCTCCTAATAACGACGTCCTCCTGAGTAGCCCCTGCCCGGAGATCCGAATGGGGGACTATTTTACCTACGGAATATTTTACCCAAGAGGACACCATCATCATTTAATCATACAGTAAAGCTGCATGCCCTCGGGAAAAATTACGGCTGTAGTTTCCCCTTGCTTTCAGCCGTTCGCAGTACCAGCACAGCAAGGCCGTTTTGGTTAGTGTTACAAGGCCAGATCAGGCAATCATCCAGACTGTTGCCCCTGCAACTACTGAAAAGGCTGCTGCCCCTCTTCAGGAACCACACGTTTGTCTGGCCTCTGAACAGATACCCCTCCGTTGTGGTTGCACCTACGGTACGGCCATCTGTATCGCTGAGGAACGCAAGCCTCCCCACCAACGGCAAGGTCCATAGTTCATGGGGGCGAAGAGCTCGTGGAACATGCATAATTATGCATGAGAAAATCTCCCTTATTAATTTTAAGAGATGCTGCATAATCTTAAGACTGGTATTTGGTATGCAATGTCTGCTGTCTGCATCATAATGCAATTCTTTCATGAAACTGTCAGTGCTGTGCAGTATGTCCAGAAACTGATTAATCCATATGTGGATCAACTCACAGAATGTGACTGACTGTAGGGATATTTTCAGCAAGACAGATCAACAGTAGACACTACCTTGACAACCTTGTGACAAGTGCGTACGGTGTTCCACGGAGAGAAGACAATCAGCAGAGACAGTGCAATCTCCTGGCCATCTCGATTGCCTAATCTCTCTCCTTGTGATATTTACCTGTGGCGTGTATTCAAATAATCCTCACACACTGGAAGAGCTACAGCAGAATGCTGAAAATACTACTGCTGCTATCGCTCACTCAGAACTGCTATGCATGTCTCCAGTTTGACAAATAGGATGTAGTGCTGCATGGATGTAAACAGTGGCCATTTGCAGCATCTTCTATGAGTAAAAAAGGCCGGCACTATGTCACAGTAGTTGTACAAGGCACATCACATGACAGTGTACATGTGATGTGTTACGACAGGCCGACCGGAGTGGCCGTGCAGTTCTAGGCGCTACAGTCTGGAACCGCGAAACTGCTACGGTTGCAGGTTTGAATCCTGCCTCGGGCATGGATGTGTGTGACGTCCTTAGGTTAGTTAGGTTTAAGTAGTTCTAAGTTCTAGGGGCTGATGATCTCAGCAGTTAAGTCCCATAGTGCTTAGAGCCATTTGAACCATTTGTTACAACAGTGAAAGGAACCTGTGACAACTGGAGGTACTTTATTTTACTTATTTTATGTTTACCATTAGATACATGTTTAATTTTTTGTCAAAAGAAACCCAAAACCATGTTCTCAAATAGTGTTTTGTTTCTCCACTAGACAGTTCCACAAGTTCCTCCAAAAATCATAACACAACACACACACAAATGTCATACTAACAAACATAAATCCACATGATGATGGAGGTTTAAACCTTTGAAACTTGTCGTGGAGATAGATAAACAGTAACTGGTAACAGTAAACTTGTTGTTTTGTTTAGAGTATTGTCCTGTTGAAAAACAGCACAATACGGTCGCACGAGTGGTAACACATGAGGGTGTAGGATGTCTGTGACATACTGTTGTGCCATCAGAGTTCCCTCAACTGCTACCTCAGATGTCATGTGCAGAAGTAAAGGGTTTGCAATAGCCTCGGTGTACAATACAGTGATCCTACCTTATGGTGATCAGACTTGGACAACCGGAACCTTGACAATGAGTATGCTTGCTCTCATGTTTCCACATTGCCCAACTTCAAGCCTCTGTCACATCCAACTGCCACAAAAATCTGAATATTGTACAATTTGACCTGCTGGCCAAGTGGAGACCCACAATTAGGTCTCTCTCTCAAAATTTGTCATGTACCAAAAAAGCTGTCTCACATGAGAACGTGGCATATCTGTGTCCTGTCCTTCACAATGATCAATCAACACACAACACTGTTCAATCCCCTTACATACCCTACCAGCCCTGGTAACAACACTAAACATAAACAACACGAATTCACTCTGATAGCCACACTCCCTATCAGAGAGAATTGCAACTCCAATTGTTTACACACCCACTGATAGTGTGTACGAGTATGTAGTTATGTTGACATCCAACCATGTCCTCTTGGTGCTTAACTTTTTGTCAGACAGTGCATTTGAAAAAAAAAAAAAAAAACCACACAGTTTGTCTGTTTTTCAACATTACATATCAAACTGTTCTACTGAGAAATGATGAAAGATTCCACAAATACGACTTACCATTATGCTTGAGAAGGTGAGTCTTGAGTGCGTTCTCACGTGTGAAGCACTTGGGGCAGTACATGCAAGGGAAGAGTCCCCCCTCCTTGTGCATCCTTTCGTGGGTCTCCAGGCGGTAGTGGCTGTGGAACATCTTGTTGCACTGCGAGCACTGGTACTCCTGCTTCTCACCGGGGCTCCGCACCCTCGCTGTGACGGCAGGCACGGCCCTGCGGACGTATGGGCGTTTTGTCCTCCTCACTGGAGCCATTGTGTCCTAAGAAAAACAGGCAGTATGATCTATGTATTTGAGGAAAGGCTCAGACGGCACTCACAAAAAGAAACAGAAATAAAATCTCAATGGAGATTTTCCACCAGATTAAAACTCCGAGCACAAGTGAGACATAAATTTTTGTCTTCTGTGCGCACTAGTGTTACCAACTTGTTCATATAATCATGCCTCTCTTTCAGACTTAAATTTCTGCTCTGCTATTACATCTGTCTTACTTTTTCCATCTCTACAGAAACAGGTTGTGTACTTTGCTAAACTATGAGAGTACTCAGAAAGTAAATGATGCCAACAAGAAAGTGGAAAAATAGTATGTTTTGGAACATTAGGAGTAGATATTGCTAAGTTTTCAATTGGGTTAACAGAATTTATCGTATGAGCACATCACACGCTTACAGTAGCTACATACATTGATAGAGGAGTACACTATTACATCAGTAACAGAAATTATTGCCATACCAAAACAGGAATTAAGATGATTAGTTGCATTTTAAAGAACAAAGTTAAAATTTAATTCCCTATTTTATGAGCACTTGGATTAATTCTCTACATTTACAACTGGAGGGTTAATAGGTCTGGTACCAGAAAATTCATCTCTTGAAATTGTTTTATACCACAGTTGGTACATTGCTGTACACTTTGACTATGTATTATCTATAGGAGCAGTATTTGTAAATATAAGAGGTGTCACCCAATGACATCTCTTATTTGCAAGATTAACTATAAAGAACATATGACTGAAAACGCTATTCACAGTGATATTTAATAGAATAGAGTTAGCATTATTTCCCCAGCACATCCTAGGATTAGCATGTATGCCTCAATGATACTCAGATGATACACATGCCTATTTACAAATAATTATATTGTCAACTATTGGGCCTAGCATTTCAATTGTTGGGATTATTATTATTATCAAAATAATATTACAAACCATGATTACAAGCCATGCAGTTATATTCTGAGCTAATGTAATAGATCAATAGAATGAAAAACAACCCTCCAACAAGAAACAGTTATTCAGAACTTCCATTAATTTCTACATTTTAATATGGCAGATTGGTACAGTACAGTTATGAAATGATAATTAAATGGACACCCTAGCTGCAAACAGGCGTTGATGTACTTCATTGGGGACATGTTGAAAATGTGTGCCCCGACCGGGACTCGAACCCGGGATCTCCCGCTTACATGGCAGACGCTCTATCCATCTGAGCCACCGCGGGCACAGAGGATAGTGCATCTGCAGGGACTTATCCCTTGCACGCACCCCGTGAGATCCACATTCCCAACATGTCCACACAACTACATTTGTAGTGCGCCTAATAGATGTACAGTTAATCTTTACAAATAAAGATGTGACCTTGTATTAGGAAACTAATGGCAACATGATAAACTGCATCATCACAATGTGGATCATCATCATTAATGGAGTAATTATCATTCTTTGATGACCAGATGATAGTTATATTATTATTAATGAGAATAATGGTACGTTATGTCCTTAGTTATCGGTTACACAAACCAAAAAATGCTTCATAATCATTTAATTCAAACCCTCTGAACAGCTCTATCTGCCATTATATTATTTTTTACTGTTTTACCATCACTACAACTATTATATATATTAGATGACTCTGCTGATGCAACAATCACAGTTAAAACTATAGGACGACAATGATACTGGAGTTATGAATTTCAGATTTTTTAGATTTTAAATTTGATACTGACGTAAAGCCAGAAAGAACTCTAGAAACTGATGGGTTTGGATCACTAGAATTAGATAACCACACAATTTTACATATAAATACAGAAGTCTAAACTGTAACCAGAGCACCAGACATATTACATTCCTGAGTGATACCACCACAAGGAGTGACAACTGCTGCAACGCCAGGAAGATTAAATCAAGGAAAATTCACAATAAATTGTCCAAACTAATTCAATGTTCAGAAATTTGTGGAGGAAGTCATAAATTTTTAACACCGACTATTGATAAATCTTCAGTAAAAATATTTATTTAATGATTATCTATGATAATTTAAGAAGTTTAGAGTGCAGTCTAAAATTGCTAAAAAATTAGTACAACTGGAATATCAGATGACTGAAATAAGTAATTGCCTCTTAATTAAAAAGTAATAAATTAACACCTACTTCAGATAGGGGAATTGTTGTTGTTGTTGTTGTTGTTGTGGTCTTCAGTCCTGAGACTGGTTTGATGCAGCTCTCCATGCTACTCCATCCCGTGCAAGCTTCTTCATCTCCCAGTACCTACTGCAACCTACATCTTTCTGGATCCGCTTGGTGTATTCATCTCTTGGTCTCCCTCTACGATTTTTACCCTCCACGCTGCCCTCCAATACTAAATTGGTGATCCCTTGATGCCTCAGAACATGTCCTACCAACCGATCCCTTCTTCTAGTCAAGTTGTGCCACAATCTCCTCTTCTCCCCAATTCTATTCAATACCTCCTCATTAGTTATGTGATCTACCCATCTAATCTTCAGCATTCTGCTGTAGCACCACATTTCGAAAGCTTCTATTCTCTTCTTGTCCAAACTATCTATTGTCCATGTTTCACTTCCATACATGGCTACACTCCATACAAATACTTTCAAAAACGACTTCCTGACACTTAAATCTATACTCGATGTTAACAAATTTCTCTTCTTCAGAAACGCTTTCCTTGCCATTGCCGGTCTACATTTTATGTCCTCTCTACTTCGACCATCATCAGTTATTTTGCTATAGGGGAATTAATACTGTTTAATAGCACAGACAGATCAAGCAAAGAGTGAAATTTAGTCCACAAAGGGAAATAGAAATAAAATCTCAATGGGAACTTTCCAATAGGTTAAAACTGTATGCTGGAGAGGGTCTCAAACTCTGATCTTTTGTGGGCAACACTGTTACCGACTGAGTTATTCAAAGATGCCTCTTGTTCAGACTTGCAATTTCCATTCTGCCAGTGCATCTAATCCTACTTTTCCACCTCAAGAGAAACAGCCTGTGTACTCAGCTAAACTATGAGGTAGTCTCAGAAAGTAAATCACATTGACAACCTGAACAGCAGTAACACCTGTGAACAGTTCTGAACTGCAGCATGTCCTATGTTTATTGGGCTACTTCTGTACATAATTGCCTACAGATTGTACACATACATCAGAAGTCAACTTCTATTCTTTTATTTCCATAGGCACTGTTATATTTTTACAGGTTACTACCAGCACTCTGGAAATCTTCCAAAAGGGCAAAGATGTGGAAGTTTGATGAGATCAAATCTAGACTGAATAGAGGCTGACTGAAAAAATGCCACAGTCATTAACACACTAGACTCTGACTTGAGAGGAGTATAATTGAAATCCCTAAGTGATCACCAAGGTTTAGATTTTTCATAGTTTGCTTGGATTTCTTAAGGCAAATTCTAGAGTAATTTCTTTGACATTGATACATCACTGTTTAATGAGGTAAAACATTCTTTCAGACACATTGCTGTTATCTTTCTGTCTTCTTTTAGAACACTAGCTGTCTCAGTACCTCTAATTTGAGATCTCATGCTGTGCAGCCATATGAAAGTGAGCATTATGGGGGAATACCAACTGTGTGAAAAGTGTCCATCTTTTTTTTCATATGGTAGACTTAACAGCTTCTCTTTAGTGAACACCACCAATCAGTTTGGATCTGTCCCAAGAAATGTGCCATTCCAAAAGATCTTCAGCACGGTTTTTCCTGTGAACACTTGTGCCTCAATTATTTGTCTCTCTTTAGTGCAGAGACAGTGAGTGTTCTCAGCCCATTGATTGTCTCTTACTCTCTGGTTCATAGTGGTCCTCTGATGGCCTCGTCTCTCGCAACAGTTTAAGTGTGAATGGCATAATCTTCACACATTCCTCCAGACAGTCGGCAGTGCAGACTTATGATCATCACATAGCCACCTTCATCAGATGGCCATTTACACCTTTTGCTATAGCCACGGTTATCATGTATGATACATCCAGGCCTGTGATTCCTGCTGTATTCTGCAACAATTTCATCAACAATGCCATACTTGTTGGCCAAGATTCATTCTTTAACCTGGTGTTTCACTGTAATTGTTAGCACGCTGATGGATCTTCCGGTTGCTGGTCGTCACTGACCTCGTGCCTTCAATTTTCTAAATTCTTTTCATGCATTCAAACATGCTTCCTTTATTTAAACACTCCATACTGCAGCCACATGATGAATAAACTATTATCAGTGCATTATAGCATCCATTCTCAATGAACACTTTGATATGTAGTGCTAGAAACATACTGGACGAAAACCACCTCAGCTCTGAAATAAATCATTTAACCTACAGTATGGCTACTGGGCACTTGAAATAAAGTTAGCTCTCTTTGGCATAAAGCCTGTCAAACAACAGAATACTGTTAGCATATGACATTCTTTCCATTCTGCGTAGCAACATCGAGTAAAACTGTACTATTCTAAACAACTATGGGATTAAAACTGAGTGGTGTGCCCTGTGAAAGATTCCATGTGAATGTGCCAAAACATTCCACATGGGAAAAATATATTAAAAAAAGATGCTGTGACTTACCAAACGGGAAAGCGCTGGTAGATAGACACAATAAAAAACACAGAAACACACACACAAATATCAAGCTTTCGCAACCCACGGTTGCTTCATCAGGAAAGAGGGAAGGAGAGGGAAAGACGAAAGGATGTGGGTTTTAAGGGAGAGGGTAAGGAGTCATTCCAATCCCGGAAGCAGAAAGACTTACCTTAGGGGGAAAAAGGGACAGGTATACACTCGCGCGCGCGCCCGCACACGCACGCACGCACGCACGCGCACACACACACACACACACACACACACACACACACACACACACACACACACACACACACACATATATATCCATCCGCACATATACAGACACAGATATGTCTGCTTGTGTCTGTATGTGTGCGGATGGATATGTGTGTGTGTGCGCGTGTGTATACCTATCCTTTTTCCCCCCTAAGGTAAGTCTTTCTGCTTCCGGGATTGGAATGACTCCTTACCCTCTCCCTTAAAACCCACATCCTTTCGTCTTTCCCTCTCCTTCCCTCTTTCCTGATGAAGCAACCATGGGTTGCGAAAGCTTGATATTTGTGTGTGTGTTTTTTATTGTGTCTATCTACCAGCACTTTCCCATTTGCTGTTGCTCAACACTGTCTTACGAATTAGCACAAAATCTTGTTTGAACAGACACAGGTTCTAGACCACACGTCAAACTACTGGCACTCAATCATCAAGGAAGCTGGGAAAATCATGGTGTGCCAACAATTTGAATAGAGATACAAGATTTTTCCTCAGCAGTATGTGCAAGGGAAATTCAACACCAAGAGCCTGCATATGAGTATGTTTCATATTATACATTGTGACAGGAACAAAAATGCTCCGAGTAATGTTTCACTGTTGGCACCAACATAGTCTCTGGTTGCCGTGGGCAATGCTACGTTGGTAAATCTGTGTAATTCTGCTACCTCTTCAACAGACAGTTGCTTCCCCGGACAAAAAGGTGGTGTTTATTGCCAAAAGATCAAATTTTCATAGAGAAATAATGTGACGAGTGCACCAAAAACATTTCATACAACTGTTCTGATATGGTGAGCAGGGACAGTGTCACTACCGTATTGTATGCATGTGCCTACTTTACAATCAATGGTGCAGCTTCACGGAATACTGTTATAGAACTGTGGTTGCTCCTGTAACACAGTACCTTCTTGTGACTATATCTGCACAGAAATTATAATTCAATTGCAACTGTCTGTTGACCTTACCCGTGTAGCTCCAGCAGTCTGTCGTACGTTCTGAAGTGCTCACCTCGGGCGAGGTGGAAGAGGACGGCACCCCGGCAGCCGGCATGTCGACGGCGTGTGCAGAGTGGAGGTGGCGCATGAGCATTACGGAGCTCGAGCACAGCTGGCCGCAGAGTGCGCATGTGAGGCGGCGCTGCAGCTGGTGAGACAGCATGTGGCGCGATAGCGACGCACCGTCCGGCAGCTGCAGGCCGCACTCCAGGCATGACGCCACCCCGACTGCTGTGTAAGAATTATAACTGTCGACGTGTGAAACAGTACAGTGTGCGACAGAAAGAACTCACAGGTTTGGTAAGCTAACATCTGTAGCTGCTGGGTGGATATAATTAAATTGCAGCTACTCATGGAGGTCTACTGTAGGCTGTAATTATGGGACGGCTACAAAACTTGGTAGATATGCTAATGCCTTAGCGTGGAACTGATCTGCGCTGGAAGAAAGTCAGTTTGAGTACTTGCCATCAGGTACAAATCTGTGCTGTACACAGTTTATATGACAGTATGACATCCACACTGTCATTTGACAAGCCATAACATGCGTGAACGGTACGGCTATCGAGAAGAGAAAATGTGTGCTATTAGTGAAACAGTCCCCCCATGAACCATGGACCTTGCCGTTGGTGGGGAGGCTTGCGTGCCTCAGCAATACAGATGGCCGTACCGTAGGTGCAACCACAACGGAGGGGTATCTGTTGAGAGGCCAGACAAACATGTGGTTCCTGAAGAGGGGCAGCAGCCTTTTCAGTAGTTGCAGGGGCAACAGTCTGGATGATTGACTGATCTGGCCTTGTAACATTAACCAAAACGGCCTTGCTGTGCTGGTACTGCGAACGGCTGAAAGCAAGGGGAAACTACAACCGTAATTTTTCCCGAGGACATGCAGCTTTACTGTATGATTAAATGATGATGGTGTCCTCTTGGGTAAAATATTCCGTAGGTAAAATAGTCCCCCATTCGGATCTCCGGGCAGGGACTACTCAGGAGGACGTCGTTATTAGGAGAAAGAAAACCGGAATTCTAGGGATCGGAGCGTGGAATGTCAGATCCCTTAATCGGGCAGGTAGGTTAGAAAATTTAAAAAGGGATTGGTTGGTTGGTTTGTGGGATTAAAGGGACCAGACTGCGACGGTCATCGGTCCCTTTTTCCAAATACAAAGAACACCCACAGAGAATAAAAACGAGGAACAGAAGAGATCACAGACGAGACAGAACAAGAGAAACTGAGACAAAGACAAGACAAAACGAACTAAAACCACACAGAGTGTGACGGTGGTTGGCCGACCATAGAAATAAAAAAGGAAAAGCCAACCACTTAGAAACACATTAAAAAATCAGTTTAAAATCATAGGCCAAAGGCCAGAATCAACACAAACCAATAAAATAAAACAGAAACACTCAGATTAAATGATAAAATCCCCCTGCCCGAATAAAACGTAAAACCAAGTCAGCCATAGTGGAGTCGTCTGTTAAAAGGGCAGGGAGCGTAGCAGGCAGCGCAAATGTCTGCCTGACCACAGCTAAAAGGGGGCAGGCCATCAAAATGTGGGCCACTGTCAAAGCCGCCCCACAGCGACATAGAGGAGGGTCCTCCCGGCGCAGTAAATAACTGTGTGTCAGCCGGGAGTGGCCAATGCGGAGCCGGCAAAGAACTACTGAGTCCCTGCGAGTGGCTCGCAGGGACGACCGCCACACAGCCGTCGTCTCCTTGACAGCACGGAGTTTATTGCGCATTGTCAGTTCGCGCCATTCATCGTCCCATAGCGCCAAGATTTTGCGGCGGAAGACTGCCAGCAAATCAGTCTCTGGGAGGCCAACGTCCAGAGATGGCTTACTGGTGGCCTCTTTCGCCAGGCGGTCAACATGTTCGTTACCCAGGATACCGACATGACCGGGGGTCCACACAAAGACCACAGAGCGGCCGCAACGGGCGAGAGTATGCAGAGACTCCTGGATAGCCATCACCAGACGAGAACGAGGGAAACACTGGTCGAGAGCTCGTAAACCGCTCAGGGAATCGCTACAGATAACGAAGGACTCACCTGAGCAGGAGCGGATATACTCTAGGGCACGAAAGATGGCGACCAGTTCAGCAGTGTAAACACTGCAGCCATTCGGCAAGGAACGTTGTTCGGAATGGTCCCCTAGAGTGAGCGCATATCCGACACGACCAGCAACCATCGAACCGTCAGTGTAAACAACACCAGAGCCCTGATACGTGGCCAGGATGGAATAAAAGCGGCGGCGGAAGGCCTCTGGAGGGACTGAGTCCTTAGGGCCCTGTGCCAAGTCGAGCCGAAGGCAAGGGCGACGAACACACCATGGGGGTGTATGCAAAGTAGCCCGGAAAGGAGGTGGAACAGTGAAACTCTGAAGCCCAGAGAGAAGCTCTTTGACGCAGAACGCTATTGTACAACCAGACCGGGGCCGACGTTCTGGCATACGGACGACTGACCGCGGGAACAGGAGACGATAGTTTGGATGCCCGGGCGAGCTTAGAACATGGGCAGCATCAGCGGCCAGCAAACGTTGGCGTCGGAACCGCAGTGGAGGTACACCTGCCTCCACTAGTACGCTGTCCACAGGGCTGGTGCGGAAAGCACCAGTGGCAAGGCGTATCCTGCTGTGGAGAATTGGGTCCAGCACCTGTAACGCAGATGGGGATGCTGAGCCATAAGCCAGGCTCCCATAATCCAGACGGGACTGGATTAACGCCTGGTAGAGCCGTAACAGGGTAGAGCGGTCGGCGCCCCAGCGGGTGTGGCTCAAGCATCTCAGAGCGTTTAGATGCCGCCAACAAGTCTGTTTAAGCTGCCGGATATGAGGCAGCCAAGTCAACCGGGCATCGAAAACCACCCCCAAAAACCCGTGGGTCTCCACCACAGCAAGGAGTTCGGTGGCAAGATAAAGCCGCGGCGCAGGATGGACTGTTCGGCGCCGGCAGAAATGCATAACGCGGGTCTTGGCTGCCGAAAACTGAAACCCATGCGCTACAGCCCAAGACTGCACCTTACGGATAGCGCCCTGTAGCTGACGTTCAACAGCTGCAATGCCAGTAGAGCTGTAGTAAAGGCAGAAGTCGTCAGCATACAGGGAAGCGGAGACAGAATTTCCCACGGCCGCAGCAAGCCCGTTAATGGCTATTAAAAACAGGCAGACACTTAAAACAGAGCCCTGTGGCACACCGTTCTCCTGGACGTGGGAGGAACTATACGAAGCCGCGACTTGCACGCGGAAGGTACGATACGACGGAAAATTTCGGATAAAGATCGGCAGAGGGCCCCGAAGACCCCATCCATGAAGCGTAGAAAGGATGTGATGACGCCATGTCGTATCGTACGCCTTCCGCATGTCGAAAAAGACAGCGACCAGGTGCTGACGGCGGGCAAAAGCAGTACGGATGGCCGACTCGAGGCTCACCAGATTGTCGGTGGCGGAGTGGCCTCTACGGAACCCACCCTGAGACGGAGCCAGAAGGCCCCGAGACTCCAGTACCCAATGCAAGCGCCGGCTCACCATCCGTTCAAGCAACTTGCAAAGAACGTTGGTGAGGCTAATGGGACGGTAGCTGTCCACCTCCAGAGGGGTCTTTCCAGGTTTCAAAACGGGGATGACAATGCCTTCCCACCATTGCGACGGAAACTCCCCCTCGACCCAAAGACGGTTGTAAAGATCGAGAAGGCGCCGCTGGCAGTCCACTGAAAGGTGTTTCAGCATCTATCTGACAGTGGATGCCATTTGGCCCAGGAGTGGTATCAGGGCAAGCAGCTAGGGCACTGCGAAATTCCCACTCACTGAATGGAGCATTGTAAGATTCCGGGTGGTTGGTGCGAAACGAAAGGCTCCGACGTTCCATCCGATCTTTAATGGAGCGGAAGGCCTGAGGGTAATTTGCAGAAGCGGAACTCAAAGCAAAATGCTCTGCTAAGCGATTTGCAATGACGTCGGAGTCAGTACACACGGCTCCATTCAGTGAGAGCGCAGGGACGCTGGCAGGGGTCCGATAGCCGTAGACGCGTCGAATCTTGGCCCAGACCTGCGAGGGAGTGACATGGAGGCCAATGGTGGACACATACCGCTCCCAGCACTCCTTCTTGCCTTGGCGGATGAGGAGGCGGGCCCGCGCACGCAGCCGTTTGAAGGCGATAAGGTGGGCTAAGGAGGGATGTCGCTTGTGACGCTGGAGCGCCCGCCGGCGATCTTTAATCGCTTCAGCGATCTCAGGGGACCACCAAGGCACAGCCTTCCGCCGAGGGGACCCAGAAGAACGGGGAATGGCAGACGCGGCAGCAGTAACGATGCCGGTGGTGACCGATTGAACCACCGCATCAATGTCATCAGTAGAGAGAGGCTCAAAAGCGGCAGTGGAGGAGAACAAATCCCAGTCAGCCTTATTCATAGCCCATCTGCTAGGGCGCCCAGAAGAGTGACGCTGTGATTGTGACGAAAAGAGCGGAAAGTGGTCACTACCACACAGGTCGTCATGCACACTCCATTGGACAGACGGTAAGAGGCTATGGCTACAGATGGAAAGGTCAATGGCGGAGTAGGTGCCATGCGCCACACTGAAGTGTGTGAAGGCACCATCATTTAACAGTGAGAGATCGAGCTGCGACAATAAATGCTCAACGATGGCGCCTCGACCTGTGGCCACTGACCCATCCCACAGAGGGTTATGGGCGTTGAAGTCGCCCAATAGCAAGAAAGGTGGCGGCAATTGGGCGACCAGTGCAGCCAGGACATGCTGCGAGACATCACCATCCAGTGGAATGTAAAGACTGCAGACGGTAACAGCCTGTGGCGTCCACACGCGTACAGTGACAGCCTCTAAAGGCGCCTGGAGAGGGACAGACTCGCTGTGCAGAGTGTGAAGGACATATATGCAGACGCCACCAGACACCCTTTCATAAGCTGCTCGGTTCTTATAATAACCCCGATAGCCACGGAGGGCGGGGGTTCACATTGCCGGAAACCAAGTTTCCTGCAGAGCAATGCAAAGGAAAGGATGAAGGCTGATAAGCTGGCGGAGCTCAGCTAGATGGTGGAAGAAACCGCTGCAGTTCCACTGGAGGATGGTATTGTCCATGGCGGAGAAAGGCGTGACGGGACTGGGAAGGCAGATTACGCCGCTGGGTCACCTGCTGCCTCCGATTGAGCACCCGTGCTAGTGCTATCCATGGCGTCTGAGGGACCGGCGAGATCGAGGTCCTCAGCGGATGCCAGGATCTCCACCTCGTCCTCAGACGCAGAGCTCGAAGGTGGCGGTGGGGTGGCTGCCACCGCGAGTTCCTTGGGCTTAGAGCTCTTCTTCTTTGATTTCTCACGCTGCTCCTTGGGTTTAACTGGCTGGGAGGGCTTCACCGATTCAGTCTCCGGGACTGAGGAGGATCGTGAAGCCCGTCGACCAGCTGATTGCGGGCACTTACGCCACTGTCGGTCGTCAGCCTTTCCACTGGTGGAAACCTGGGAAGGGAGGGACCCGAGGGACCCCTTGCGAGCGTGAGAAGCCGAAGAAGTTGGACACTTCTCCGGCTTAGAAGCAGGGACGGACATCCCTGATGGGGGAAACGGTGTTGCCCCTGAGGTAGGTGGCGTAGGAGCAACCCGGTGGGTAGAGCCCCCCACTGGCAAGGGGGCAGGAGGAGTTGTACCACTCAGCGATCCCGTCGGAAGTTGCGAAACTGATGGGGCGAGCACAGGTGTTGTAGCAGTGGCGTAGGATGACGTCATTCTCACGGGATGTAATCGGTCGTAGTTCCGTTTGGCCTCAGTATAAGTCAGTCGGTCCAGGGTCTTATATTCCATGATTTTGCGTTCTTTCTGGAAGATTCTGCAGTCTGGCGAGCAAGGTGAATGGTGCTCCCCGCAGTTGACACAGATGGGAGGCGGGACACATGGAGTATCGGGATGAGACGGGCGTCCGCAATCTCGACATGTGAGGCTGGAAGTGCAGCGGGAAGACATATGGCCAAACTTCCAGCACTTGAAGCACCGCATCGGGGGAGGAATATAGGGCCTGACATCACATCGGTAGACCATCACCTTGACCTTTTCCGGTAACGTATCACCCTCGAAGGCCAAGATGAAGGCACCGGTAGCTATCTGATTTTCCTTCGGACCCCGATGAACGCGCCGGACGAAATGTACACCTCTGCGCTCTAAGTTGGCGCGCAGCTCGTCATCAGACTGCAAAAGAAGGTCCTTATGGTAAATAACTCCCTGGACCATATTTAAACTCTTATGCGGTGTGATCGTAACAGCAACATCCCCCAACTTGTCACAAGCAAGTAACCGTCGTGACTGGGCAGAGGATGCCGTTTGGATCAGGACCGATCCAGAGCGTATTTTTGACAAGCCCTCCACCTCCCCAAACTTGTCCTCTAAATGCTCGACGAAGAACTGAGGATTTGTGGAGAGAAAAGACTCCCCATCAGCTCTCGTACAAACTAAGAATCGGGGCGAATAACTGTTACCTCCATCCTGAGACTTACGCTCTTCCCACGGCGTGGCCAGGGAGGGGAACGTTTTCGGATTGTACTTTTCAGCATTAAATTGAGCCCGAGAATGCTTAGAGACTGCTGGCGGCTGGCCGCCAGCGAGAGATGATGTGCCACGCTTCATTGCGGGTCATCCGCCCTGATGCCACCTACTCCGACCAAGGGCCTTCCCCACGGGCGCCACCCAGCCGCAGCAACAGCCACCTGGCAGGACGGCCATTGCCGGGAGTCCTGATGCCCTAAGGAGATGGGCATCTACTCCTTGGCATACATGGGGAGTTAACGGCGCAGGCATCAGTAGAGCGATCCCTGTGTTGTCAGGGGGCTACAACCAAGAGGGTACATGGCGGCCCCACCCACAACGGGCTGGCTACCGTGCTGGATCTTAGGTGCAAAACTGGCCAAGGTCGTCGTCGCAGTTAAAAGAAACACTGCAGATTGCAGCGTGGGAATCGCACCCAGGGACGGATCCTCGCCCAAGAGATGGAAAACGAGCGGGACCCCAGTGCAACGACGAAAAAGCCGGCTAAAGATCTCAACGCACGACGGATACAGTGCACCATGTAAGGTGCCCTTCCCCAATTGGCTCGCTCTTCGGAATAATTTAGAAAGATGGAGGTCAAACCCGAGAGGGGACCATCACATAAGGCCGAAACATTTGAGACTCCTTTTAGTCGCCTAGTACGACAGGCAGGAATACCGCGGGCCTATTCTTATCCCCGAACCCGCAGGGGGGTTTAAAAAGGGAAATGGATAGGTTAAAGTTAGATATAGTGGGAATTAGTGAAGTTCGGTGGCAGGAGGAACAAGACTTTTGGTCAGGTGATTACAGGGTTATAAATACAAAATCAAATAGGGGTAATGCAGGAGTAGGTTTAATAATGAATAAAAAATAGGAGTGCGGGTTAGCTACTACAAACAGCATAGTGAACGCATTATTGTGGCCAAGATAGACACAAAGCCCATGCCTACTACAGTAGTACAAGTTTATATGCCAACTAGCTCTGCAGATGATGAAGAAATTGATGAAATGTATGACGAGATAAAAGAAATTATTCAGGTAGTGAAGGGAGACGAAAATTTAATAGTCATGGGTGACTGGAATTCGTCAGTAGGAAAAGGGAGAGAAGGAAACATAGTAGGTGAATATGGATTGGGGGGAAGAAATGAAAGAGGAAGCCGCCTTGTAGAATTTTGCACAGAGCATGACTTAATCATAGCTAACACTTGGTTCAAGAATCATAAAAGAAGGTTGTATACCTGGAAGAATCCTGGAGATAGTAAAAGGTATCAGATAGATTATATAATGGTAAGACAGAGATTTAGGAACCAGGTTTTAAACTGTAAGACATTTCCAGGGGCAGATGTGGATTCTGACCACAATATATTGGTTATGAACTGCAGATTGAAACTGAAGAAACTGCAAAAAGGTGGGAATTTAAGGAGATGGGACATGGATAAACTGAAAGAACCAGAGGTTGTACAGAGTTTGAGGGATAGCATAAGGGAACAATTGACAGGAATGGGGGAAAGAAACACAGTAGAAGAAGAATGGGTAGGTCTGAGGGATGAAGTAGTGAAGGCAGCAGAGGATCAAGTAGGTAAAAAGACGAGGGCTAATAGAAATCCTTGGGTAACAGAAGAAATATTGAATTTAATTGATGAAAGGAGAAAATATAAAAATGCAGTAAATGAAACAGGCAAAAAGGAATACAAACGTCTCAAAAATGAGATCGACAGAAAGTGCAAAATGGCTAAGCAGGGATGGCTAGAGGACAAATGTAAGGATGTAGAGGCTTGTCTCACTAGAGGTAAGATAGATACTGCCTACAGGAAAATTAAAGAGACCTTTGGAGAGAAGAGAACCACTTGTATGAATATCAAGAGCTCAGCTGGCAACCCAGTTCTAGGCAAAGAAGGGAAGGCAGAAAGGTGGAGGAGTATATAGAGGGTTTATACAAGGGCGATGTACTTGAGGACAATATTATGGAAATGGAAGAGGATGTAGATGAAGACGAAATGGGAGATAAGATACTGCGTGAAGAGTTTGACAGAGCACTGAAAGACCTGAGTCGAAACAAGGCCCCGGGAGTAGACAACATTCCATTAGAACTACTGATGGCCTTGGGAGAGCCAGTCATGACAAAACTCTACCATCTGGTGAGCAAGATGTATGAGACAGGCGAAATACCCACAGACTTCAAGAAGAATATAATAATTCCAATCCCAAAGAAAGCAGGTGTTGACAGATGTGAAAATTACCGAACTATCAGTTTAATAAGTTACAGCTGCAAAATACTAATGCGAATTCTTTACAGATGAATGGAAAAACTAGTAGAAGCGGACCTCGGGGAAGATCAGTTTGGATTCCGTAGAAATGTTGGAACACGTGAGGCAATACTAACCTTACGACTTATCTTAGAAGAAAGATTAAGAAAAGGCAAACCTACGTTTCTAGCATTTGTAGACTTAGAGAAAGCTTTTGACAACGTTAACTGGAATACTCTCTTTCAAATTCTGAAGGTGGCAGGGGTAAAATACAGGGGGCGAAAGGCTACTTACAATTTGTACAGAAACCAGATGGCAGTTATAAGAGTCGGGGGGCATGAAAGGGAAGCAGTGGTTGGGAAAGGAGTGAGACAGGGTTGTAGCCTCTCCCCGATGTTATTCAATCTGTATATTGAGCAAGCAGTAAAGGAAACAAAAGAAAAATTCGGAGTAGGTATTAAAATTCATGGAGAAGAAGTAAAAACTTTGAGGTTCGCCGATGACATTGTAATTCTGTCAGAGACAGCAAAGGACTTGGAAGAGCAGTTGAACGGAATGGACAGTGTCTTGAAAGGAGGATATAAGATGAACATCAACAAAAGCAAAACGAGGATAATGGAATGTAGTCAAATTAAATCGGGTGATGCTGAGGGGATTAGATTAGGTAATGAGACACTTAAAGTAGTAAAGGAGTTTTGCTATTTAGGGAGTAAAATAACTGATGATGGTCGATGTAGAGAGGATATAAAATGTAGACTGGCAATGGCAAGGAAGTCGTTTCTGAAGAAGAGAAATTTGTTAACATCGAGTATAGATTTAATTGTCAGGAAGTCGTTTCTGAAAGTATTTGTATGGAGTGTAGCCATGTATGGAAGTGAAACATGGACGATAACCAGTTTGGACAAGAAGAGAATAGAAGCTTTCGAAATGTGGTGCTACAGAAGAATGCTGAAGATAAGGTGGGTAGATCACGTAACTAATGAGGAGGTATTGAACAGGATTGGGGAGAAGAGAAGTTTGTGGCACAACTTGACTAGAAGAAGGGATCGGTTGGTAGGACATGTTTTGAGGCATCAAGGGATCACAAATTTAGCATTGGAAGGCAGCGTGGAGGGTAAAAATCGTAGAGGGAGACCAAGAGATCAATACACTAAGCAGATTCAGAAGGATGTAGGTTGCAGTAGGTACTGGGAGATGAAGAAGCTTGCACAGGATAGAGTAGCATGGAGAGCTGCATCAAACCAGTCTCAGGACTGAAGACCACAACAACAACAACAACAACAACAGTGAAACAGTTTTATGTGAACAACAGGAATTACAGTGTTGCACTGAAAGAAAGACCTGATGAGAGGCCGATGTCATTAAATGGTTTAAAGGTGGTGATAATGAAATTTGAAAATATAGGTGAGTTTGGTTTGACACCTGGAGGAGGAGGGTGTCATCTACATCTACGTGATTACTCTGCTATTCACAATAAAGTGCCTGGCAGAGGATTCAATGAACCACCTTCAAGCTGTCCCTCTACTGTTCCACTCTCGAATGGCGCGCGGGGAAAATGATACATAAATTTTTCTGTGTGAGCCCCGATTTCTCTTATTTTATCATGATGATCATTTCTCCCTATGTAGGTAGATGCCAACGGAATGTTTTCGCAATCAGAGGAGAAAACTGGTGATTAAAATTTCATGAGAAGATCCCGTCACAACGATAAACGTCTTTGTTTTAATGATTGCCACTCCAATTCACGTATCATGTCTGTGGCACTATCTGCCCTATTTTGTGATAATACAAAACTAGGTGCTCTTCTCTGAACTTTTTCAATGTCGTCCGTCAGTCCGACCTGATGCAGATCCCACACCCCACAGCAGTACTCCAGAACAGGGCAGACAAGCTTAGTGTAAGCAGTCTCTTTTGTAGACCTGTTGCACTTTTTATGTGTTCTGCCAATGAATCGCAGTCTTTGGTTTGCTCTACCCACAACACTGTCTTTGTGATCATTCTAATTTAGATTATTTGTAACTGGAATCCTTAAGTATTTAGTTGAATTTACAGCCTTTAGATTTTTGTGACTTATCGCTTAATCGAAATTTAGCGGATTTCTTTTAGTTCTCATGTGAATAACTTCACACTTTTATTTATTCAGAGTCAATTGCCATTTTTTGCACCATACAGATATCGTATCTGAGTCATTTTGCAATTTGTTTTGGTCACCTGATGACTTTACAAGATGGAAAATGACAACATCATCTGCAAACGATCTAAGAGGGCTACTCAGATTGTCTCCTATATCATTAATATAGATCAGGAACAATAGAGGGCCTATAACACGTCTTTGGGGAACGCCGAATATTATTTCTGTTTTACTCGAGGACTTTCTGTCTATTACTACAAACTATGACCTTTCTGCCAGGAAATTGTGCATCCAGTCGTACAACTGAGGTGATATTCCATAGGCACACAGTTTGGTTTGAAAACACTTGTGAGGAACGGTGTCGAAAATCTAAAAATATGGAGTCAATTTGACATCCTCTGTCGATAGCACTCATTACTTCATGAGTATAAAGAGCTGGTTGTGTTCTGCAAGAATGTTATTTTCTGAATCTGGGCTGACTAGGCGTCAGTAAATCATTTTCTTCAATGTACTTCATAATGTTGGAACACAATATATGTTCCAAAACCCTACTGCAAATCTACGTTAGTGATATAGGCCTTTAATTCAGCAGATTACTCCTATTTCCCATTTTGGGTATTGGTGTGACTTCAGCAATTTTTCAGTCTTTAGATACGGGTCTTTCTGCGAGGGAGCGGTTCTATATAATTGCTAAATATGGAGCTATTGCATTAACATACTTTGAAAGGAACCTGAGTAGTATACAATCTGGACCGGAGCCTTTGCCTTTATTACGTTATTTGAGCCACTTTGCTACACCAAGGATATCTACTTCTATATTTATCATCTTGGCAGTTGTTCTTGACTGGAATTAAGGAGTATTTACTTTGTCTTCTTTGGTGAAGGAGTTTTGGAAAACCGTGCTTAATAACTCTGCTTTTGTGACCCTGTCATCAGTGTCTTCACTGTTGTTATCATGCAGTGATGGTATTGATTGCGTCTTGCCACTGGTGTGCTTTATGTAAGACCAGGAGCTCCTATACTGGTGGAAGTTATGGATGAGGTTGCTGTTGCTGTAACTGAATGTGCAGCACATGGTCTGAGCAGTGCTAGTGCTTGTTCTTTGCGGTCTATTTTACCCTGGTATCCGTATAAAATCCATACAGTACAGCAACTGAAACCTCATGAACCAGAGCGACATTCTGAATTTGCTCTTCGGTTTCTGGCATGGATCAAAGTTGAAGACACGGCCAGGAAATATTCTAACGAGTGAGGAGGCACATTTTACAAGCTACAGGGTGCAGTGAATACACAGAACTGACAAATTTGGGGTACTCTTGAACCACGTGTTGTGTACGAAGGGCCATTGCACTCACCTTATATGACTGTTTGGTGTGGATTCACAAGCACCTTTATTCTCGGTCCTTTCTTCTTTGAAGATAATACACCCGGAGGACCTATCAGGTGTAACGTTACATCTGCACATTATTGAGACCTCCTTGTACAGCACGGAATACCTGCTTGGAAGAGAGCATGCTCCTATTTGAACACACTTTTTGTATCGTGGCTGCCAGTCCTTGAACATGCGATGCAGGCTGTAGTTTGTCAGGTCCTTGAGAACTGCCTCACTTTTCTGGAGAACTGCTTCTGGATTCTCAAAACGAATTCCACGATGCTTTGCCTCTAGTGATGGGAATAATAACAAAATCACAGTGTGTAAGCTCAGGGCCGTAAGGTGGATGCCGTATACGGGTAACGTCGGATCGAGCTAGAAACTGCACGAGTTGATTTGCTACGTGAGGCCATGCATTATCATGATGAAGCCACCACCTAGTCCGAGTAAGTTCTGTTCGTATATTTGTAGTGTGCTTCCTGACATGTAGTATGCTACAGTAATAGTAGGGTGAGGCAGAACTGTATGCTGGCAAATCATTCAATGACAGTCAAAAAATGTGATTGCCATCACTTTCACTGCAGACGGAACAATTTTCCCGTTTCTTGGAGTTGGGGGAACTAGGCGTTTCCACACTGTGCTGACCTGTTTTCCTACAGGATCATAAAGATGCAACCACGACTCATCACTGGTGACAATTGATTTAAGAAACACGTCCCCTCCATCAGCAAAGAGATACTGCTCCTCACAGCTAGTCTCCATTCGCACAGCCTTTAGTTCGAGAGTCAACAGACATGGCACCTACAGGAACAAATACGAGTCACACGGAGATCATCAATCATAATCATAGATACTCCACATGAAATTCTCAATACTTCAATGAGGTTACATAATATTATCTGCCGATGCTCACGGAAAACCATAGCTGCTGTGTGATGTTGGCTTCAATCACAGCAGAAGCCAAAACACTAAGTTCACCTTGCTTAACATAGGCAAGTTGGCCTTCTTCAAAGTCCTCAAACCACCTAAACACTGTTTCACGAGATAGTGCATCTTCACTGTATGCTTGCTGCAGCCAAGTGCATCTTCACCGTATGCTTGCTGCAGCTTTTCGTAAGTCTCAGTGGCCGTACGATTTAAATGAACACAGAATTTTATTGCGTCTTACTGCTCCTCTCGCATCCCCTCCATTGTCTGGTAAGAAAAATATAAAGTGCGTCTACAAAATAGAGTATTACTACCAACCTACTGAAATGAGAGTGCTGCTGCCAATGGACATTATGCATAAAAACTCACTCATTTCAAATATTCATGGCGCTGATAGGAAACTATCACTGTAGTAACAACGGGCAAAAATCAGTCTCAGTGTTTGTCGATTGGCCCTCGTACATCAGGTGTGTATTTGTGGAGAGCCCAGATAAATAGGTGGTTCCTGAAGGTGGGCAGCAGCCTTTTCAGTAGCTGCAGGGACGACAGTCTGAATTAGACTGTTGCAGCTCGAGTACCCAATGGTGGGCATGGGCACAGGTAGGCAGGAGTAGACAAACAGGTCACGTGCGAACAGTCTTGCAGCCAGACCATAGTGTATGCGATTGTGCTCCACTCGCCACACACTTCGGGCAGGGGCAGCCGAGCAGTTCACATATGTGAAGAATGTGTGAAATAAGACCACCTGTACATTCCTGTCCACAAGCACTATGAGGGCATCATGGAACTCATTGGCCCATGGGGCAACATTGGAACACCCTACTCTGGATGGTTTACTGATCTAGCCTTGAAACATTAGACAATATGGCCTACTTATGAAGGTACTGCAAATGGTAGAGAACAAGGAAAAATCAAAGCTGTTACATTTCTCAAGTGCACAAAGCTCAACTGTATTACTTATTGATGATGGGTACCTGGGAGGGAACTACTCAGGAGGATCCTGTCATCAGGAGAAATATGTACTAGGTACATAGTTCTAATAACCAATGAGGAGGTACTGAACTGACTGGTGGGGAAAAAAAAAAAGTGGCACAACTTGACTAAGTGAAGGAGTCAGTTGGTAGGACACATTCTGAGGTATCAGGGAATAATCAATTTGTTAACGGAAGAAATTGGACGTAAAAACAGTAGAGCAAGACCGAGGCTCAACGGCAGCAAGCAGGTTCAAATGGATGGAAGTTACAGTAATTATGCGGAGATGAAGAGGCTTGCACAAGATAGACAGAGTGGAGAGCCACATCAAACTAGTCTTCAGACTGTAGACCACAACAACAATATACAGGAAGAAGCAACATGCTGACTGACTCTCCTAGGAATGTACACTAACAGAAATTTAACAGTAAACCACACTGTGATGTTGAACACTTCTCTTACAGCTCCTACCAATGAAGGTGGATGAATGAGAACATTTGCTCTCTACACTGCATTTAACAGTAGAGTTCCTATTGCATTCTTAATTATACCAACCTTGCTTTTAATTTCACCAAAGGTTGTTTTGACTTTTCTATAAGCCGAGTCAGTCATTCCGACAATCATTTCTTTTTCGATTTCTTCAGTTTTCCTGCAACCATTTTGTCTTAGCTTCCCTGCACTTACTATTTATTTCATTCCTAAGTGATTTGTATTTTTGTATGTCTGAATTTCCCTAATTTTTTTGTACATCCTTGTTTCCTCAATCAAATGATGTATTTCTTGTGTTATCTACGGTTTCTTCATTGTTACCTATGTCTTTGATTCAAACTTCTGTGATCCCCCTTCGTAGAGATGTCTATGCCTCTTCAGCTGAACTGCCTACTAAGCTATACATTGTCACAGTATCTATAACCTCAGAACACTTCAAGTGTATCCCCTCATTCCTTAGTACTTCTGTATCCTATTTTTTGGGCATTGATTTTTCCTGACTACTCTCTTAAGCTTCAGCCTACTCTTAATCACTACTAAATTGTGATCTGAGTCTATATCTGCTCCTGGGTACACATTACAAGATTTGGGAATCTCTGTCTGACTATCATGTAATCTAACTGACACCTTCCCATTTCTCCTGGCCTTTTCCAAGTAAAACACCTCTTCTTGTGCTTGTTGAACAGAGAATTCACTATTAGTAGCTGAAATTTATTGCAGAACTTAATTATCCTTTCTTCTCTCTCATTCCTACTACCCAGCCCATTCTCTTCTGTAACCCTTTCTTCTAGTACTTCCCTTACAACCACAATCCACTCCCCCATGATTACTAGATTTTCATCTCCCTTTACACACTGAGTTGCACTTTCAATATCTTCATGTACTTTCTCTATTTCTCCATGTTCTGCTTGCAACGTTGGCAAGTACACCTGAACTAATGCTGTCTGTGTTGGTTTGCTGTTGATTTTGATGAGAACAACCCTACCACTGAACTGGTCATATTAATCACTCTCTGTCCTACCCTCCTATTCATAATGAATCCTACTCCCATTACACTATTTTCTTCTGCTGTTGACGTTAGCCTACACTCATCTGGCCAGAAATCCTTCGCTTCTTTCTGTTCCACTTCACTGACCTCCACTATATCTAGACTGAGCCTTAGCATTTTCCTTTTCAGATTTTCTCGTTTCTCTATGTAACAAGACATCCTCCTTTAGTATTACTTTTCCTCAACAGTAGTTGTAGATACCAGTAATATTTTTCAAATTTTGAACAGGTCAATATTATCTCAGTCGCTTTTCTGAAAACTTTCACATTATGTTATATTTCAATCTAAAATTTATGAAAAGGAATTACTTTATAAAATATTTTAGTTTCGATGTTATAATAGATAAGTACTAGTTCTGAGTGAAGGTCATAAGCTTGTCTTTGATGAGATTGGACATATTTTTGTATTTTTATGCAAACAACATAATTTCAGCTTTGTTAACGTGAAAAATCAAAATACTATATGATATACTAAAATGTGAGAAAATATAATTACATAAAAAAAGGCTGCAACAACAATCTTCAGATTTATTTAGTTCAAACCACCTGTGAGGACCTGATGTTAGATTTTCGGCTTCAAGATCAGACCCCTAGACACGAAGAACTGGAGCCATCTCAACATGACATGCTAAGTAAACTAGAAAGTTTATTATAATCTTTGCTCCTCTCAGATCTTCATAAACTGCTCATTAATTACTTAGATTGGACATTGTTTAATGTGGACAACAGATGGAAGTAGGAAGGAAGTGGGAGATTACATCCATCATGTTCAAACTTTTGACATTCGACACCCCAACTCATAAAATGTTATTCGTTCATTGGTCATTCAGTCTTTTTCTCGTGGTCACCTCCCCCTTGATCTGAATGGGAGACTATTCCGATATCTTTTGCCAATGGAGAGATTACCTTGACACTTTTTCAATTACAGGCCACATTTCCTGTTGATGCATCATACGTGTCTTTAATGTAGTGGTTTCCATTGCCTTCTGCATCCTCATACCATTGATCATTGTCGATTCTTCCACCTTTAGAGGCAGTTTCCCACCCCAAGGACAAGAGAGTGCCCTGGACCTCTGTCTGCTCCTCCGCCCTCTTTGACAAGGTCATTGACAGAATGAGGCTGACTTCTTATCCCAGAAGTCTTCAGCCACTAATGCTGATGATTTTCACTCAAAATTGAAGAGGTGGCAGGGTTCAGACCTGGGACTGAGGATGTTTTGATTAGTAACCAAATACGCTACTCCACGACCTGGAGCTATGCCCCTCATAAATTGGGGAATTCTTGCAGCCACACCTTGCAATTCATAATGGAACAATTTTCAGTTCTTAATTGTTGTGGCTGGTCATATGTTTGGTTTTGGTTTTGTTTTGCTTCAGGGCACATAAAACAAATGGGGTCATACATGCCCAAGTCAAAACTACAGAACACAAAGACAGAGAGGAGTTAAAAAGTGACTATAAGTCAGTCCCAACTGACATAACAGGAGACAGCTAAAAACAGTTAAGTGGATAAAGGGCTAAAAAAAGACACCATACAGAAACGGAGGTCCAGAACTAAAAATTAAATGGCATCACCATATTGCTTTGGCAGATAAAAAGTAAAATGCAGTTGACAGCCTGCACGTCATTAGCTAAAATGGCCGATAGCTCAGATGGCAAACCCAAGTGGGAACACAAATGTTTATTAAAAAAATTGGCATTCCATCAGGTAGTGACAGACAGTTAAAACTTGTGCGCAGTGTGCACAAGGAGTTGGGACAGTGCCAATTATCAAATGACGATGGCTAAAAAGGCAATGCCCAATACGCAGCCTAGTTAAAATGATTTCCTCCCGGCAGGAGGGTTGAGAGGAGGTCATCCGAGCCGCTGGGAGAGGCTTAATAAGCTGGGGCTTATTCCCGTGAAGGGAGGACCAGTGGTGATGCCAAAGGGACACCACCTCCTGAAAGATAGCAACACAGAGATCATGGGAGGGAATATAGGTACTTGCAGGCTGAGGTACGAGGACTGCAGCCTCGACAGCAGTGTCAGCAGCCTCGTTTCCTGGCAGATCGACATGACCAGGAACCCACAGAAACATCACACTGGCTCCACCAAGAGTGAGCAAGAGACAGTTTTCCTGGACCCGCTGCACTAAGGGATGGGCAGTGTACAGTGCACATAGGCTTTGAAGGGCACTGAGTGAGAGGACACAATTGAAAAGGCCGTGTCGCTGGATGTACTCCGTGGCCTGATACAGGGCAGAGAGCTCAGCTGTAAATACTGAGCAGCTGGAAGCCGATATTGAAAGACTTGGGTGCCAATGATGAAGGCATGCCCAACCCCATGATCAGTCCAAGAGCCATCAGACTAAACAAAGTGCCACGAGAAGGTCATGAAACTGAAGACAATAGACTGAGGCTGGAGTAGTTTCCTCAGGAATAGAATGAAGGTCAAGGTTAACACGGGCCGCTTCATGAAGCCAGGGCGGTGAAGAGTTCACACCCACCAGGAAAGTTGCAGGTAGTGTGAAGTTAAGCCGCTGTAGCAAATACCGAAAGCGGGCTCCAGGAGGCAACAGAGAAGAGGGACGTGCCCCATACTGGTGATCAAAGGAACCATCAAAGGAGGCGGCATAGGATGGGTGGCCACGCATGGCAGACAAACGGCATGCATACCTCCTGAGGAGAAGGTCATGGTGGTAGGACAGCAGTAGTTCGGCAATTTCAGCATAAGGACTCTCATCCGGGCTAGTGTAAAAGGCGCCCGTGGCCAAACGGATGCCACGACGGTGAATAGTGTTGAGACAGCGTAAGAGGGATGGACGTGCAGGTGCATAAACAAAGCACCCATAGTCAAGTTTTGAATGAACAAGGGACCTGTACAAATGGAGGAGGGTGGTTCGATCGGCACCCCAGTAAGTAACAGTGAAGACACGTAGGAGACTGAGGGAGGGACCAGCTCAGCGGGCTGCCATGTAAGACACACGGGAGGACCAAGAGAGTTTCCTATCGAGCATGAAACCCAGGAATTTTGTAGTTTCAATGAATGGAAGGGCAGCAGGCCTAAGATGTAAACACGGTGGAAGAAACCAATTGCGTCGCCAGAAACTCATACAAACTGTTTTGTCAGTGTGGAAAAGTGAGTCATTGTCAATGCTGCAGAAGTAAAGATGATCAAGATATCGCTGAAGATGCCACTCAGTGAGAGAGGTCTGTGGAGAATGGCAATAGGTGGCAAAAATCGTCAACAAAAATGGAGCCGGAGATGCCCGGTGGGAGACAGGCCATTATAGGGTTAATGGCGATAGCAAAGAGGACAATGCCTAGGACGGAACCCTGAGGCACACCATTTTCCTGTTTAAAGGTGTCTGACAAGGCAGAACCCATGCGCACCTTGAAAACTTGGTCTTTTAAAAATGCCTGAAGGAAGCAGGGCAGGCGGCCACGGAAGCCCCACGTGTGAAGAGTATGGAGGATACCAGTTCTCCAGCAGGTGTCATAGACCTTTTCCAAATCGAAAAACATGACCATAGTCTGTGATTTCCGCAGAAAACCATTCATGGTGAATAAGGTAGCGAGATGGTCAACTGCAGAATGCCACACTCGAAATCCACACTGTGCATTCGTCAGTAAACTGCGAGACTTGAGCCACCATACCAGCCGGGCATGAATCATACGTTCCATCTCCTTGCAAATGCAGCTAGTAAGAGAGATGGGGCAGTAGCTAGAAGGAAGGTTTTTGTACTTACTGGGCGGTTTTTGTACTTACTGGGCTTAGGTATGGGTATGACGGTGGCTTCACACCAGCATCAGGAATTGTGCCCTCCACCCAGATGCGGTTGTATATGTTAAGCAAAAAGTGCTTGCTCACAAGGGTAAGGTGCTGCAACATCTGAATGTGGATAGCATCTAGCCCTGGGGTGGAGGACCAGGATGAACTGAGAGCACGATCTAGCTTCCTCATAGTAAAGGCGGCATTGTAACATTCATGTTTCAGTGAAGAGAAGAGTATTGCCTAAGCCTCTTCCACTCATTTCCGAAGGAGGAAGGCAGGTTGATAGTGGTAAGAGCTCGAAACTTCCGCAAAATGGTGGCCCAAGGTGTTTGAGATAGCAATAGGGTTCACAATGACATCGTCTGCTACTGTCAGGCCAGAAATTTGGGAATAGATCTTGGTCCCAGAGAGCCATCGGAGGTTGGCCCAAATGACAGAGGAAGGGGTAGAACTGTTAAAAGAACTAGTGAATGAAATCCAGCTAGCTCTTTTGATATCCTGAAGAATGCCTCGACACTTTGCCTGCATCTGTTTGAATGCAGTTTGCCATCGTAGGATGACTATTAAAAATGCAGAGAGCCCATCTCAGTGTGTAAATTGCGTCGCAGCGTGCCTCAGATTACGAAGGGACTGGGACACGATGTGGTAAAGAGAAAGTGTGTGGAATGGAATGTTCCGCAGCAGTAAGGATAACGTTTGTGAGATATTCCACCTGGTCATCACAAATGGGGAAAACGTGTTCTTCGAAGGTCGCCAGGTACGAGTAAAGCTGCCAGTCAGTCTTAGTAAGCTGCCATTTGTGTGTGCACGCAGGTGGGGTAGGAGCCAGCTAATGGATAGCACACGGGAAATGGTTGCTCGAGTAGGTGTCAGAAAGAACGGACCTCTCAAGACGATGGGCAAGCTGAGCAGTGCAGAAGGATAGGTCCAAATGTGAACAGGTGTGTGAGGAGTCGGAAAGGAAAGTGGGTGCTCCAGTGTTAGGGCAGAAGAAGTTAAGTTGATTACAGGGCACCTCTCTGACTGGTCCTGGGAGAACTCCAAAGGGGATGATACGCATTAAAGTCACTGAGTAGCAAAAATGGGGGAGATAACTGCCCAATACGCTGAAGGAAGTCTGTCCTGGTGACATCGAATGACGGAGCGACATAAATGATACAGAGGGAAAAAGTCTGGTGGGGAAGGAAAAGGCGAACTGCAACAGCTTGAAGTCAGCGAGATGGGATGACTATGAATGTCATCCCATACGAGCAGAACGAAGCCCCCACGAGACTGAATACCAACCTCAGGGGGAAGGTCAAAACTAATCGGTAAGAAATGCGAAAGCTCAAAGCAGTTGTGAGGGCGAAATTTTGTTTCCTGAAGGCAGATCACAAGGGGATACTGTGATGCTAAAAGCAGCCACAAATCCTCTTTGAGAGACTGAAGCCTGCGAACGTTCCATTGCAGGAGAGTCATGACGATGAACAGATGTAGGGGTGTCACCTCAAGGGCTGCCGAGTGACAGCCGGTAAAGAGTTGCAACTACAAGGCACAGAAGCAGGAGGATCCTGCTCCATGGGGTCCACAGAAGCATCGGCTTGGTTGTGTGGTCAGACTGTGGAGTCCAACGCTGAAAAATGGTTCGTGGCATGCACCAGCAACACAGAGGCCAGCAGGGCTGAGGTATCACGTGGTGACACTGTTGAAGAGGATCTTCGAGTTGGTGAAGAAGAAGAATGTTTGCCTTTGGTGGACTTCTTTGAGCCTTTCTGGTTAGAGGAAGACTCGGGTGTTGTTTGGCTAGAGGGACAGAGGAAGTCTTCACGGGGATGGTGACTTCAACCCTTGAGGTGAGAGTTTGATGGCTTGTTGCACAGCTGGACAGGGGGGTGTCACAACCTTGACACTGGGTGATTTCACAACCTATGAGCTGAATTGGAGGTCGCATGTCTGCGTGGCCTGTCCTTCACAGAGTGAGGGGTAACAAGAACAGAACTGTAGGTGCCAGACGGGAGAACGCAGGGTTTGCGACTAGCTAGTAACTTGTGAGCGACTGGATTACACACTTTTTCCTTTATCTGGATCTCTTTGAGAGCCCGCTCATCAACATACATGGGACAATCCCGAGAGGAGGTGGCATGGGCGCCACTGCAGTTGATACACTGAGGAGAAGGAGGCGGACAATCGCACTCATGTGCATGCCTACCACAGGTTACACATTTGGCTTCAGCAAGATGTTCTAGTGTGGATGAAATGACACTGATAGCAGTGCATTGAGTTCAGAATGTACAGCTGGACTGTGATAATTTCATCGTCCACTTTGATCTTGGACGGAAGCACCACTGTATCAAAGGTGAGAAAAAGAGTGCGGGTGGACACTAAGGAGGAATCTACCTTTTTCACTACATGATGGACAGCAATGACACCCTGATCAGAGAGGTAAGATTGGATTTCAGCTTCAGTTAGAGCATCGAGCAGCCTAGCGTAAATTACACCACCGGAAGTATTCAAATTTCTATGGGCATGAACAGGGTAGCCGTGGAGAAGCGAGGCAGTAAGCAGTTTTTGTGCTTGAGAATCAGAAGTAGTCTCCAAAAGCAAAGTGCCATTCTGTAAACAAGAGCAGGATTTCACAGAGCCAGCAATTGCATCAACACCTTTCTGAATAATAAATGGATTTACCATGGCGAAGGACTGACTGTCTTTAGTATGTGAGACCACGAGGAACCATGGTGCAGCAGAAAGAGTCTCTGAATGATTAGCCTCATTATGTTTATGTTTCATAGACACTGATTGGGAAGATGATTGCCTCATTGTGAGAAAATCCCCCACGAATGCCAGCGTCTCCGATGGCATGCCCCTTACAACTGGGGCCCCCTTCACAAGGGGGTGCACCTGCCTTAGGTGATTGTTCACACCTCCCAAATACCTGACACGGACCAATTAGCAATTTGGAAAGGTTGCAGCTAAGGCAATCAGCCCTCCCTGGGACTGGCCAGTACCAGAAGTAATGCGTGAACCCCACCTGTCGAACCAGGGCCGGGAATTGTGTGTTATCCAGTCACCTGTTATGCATCAGGCGCATGGGCCAGCCTTCTGGATCACACAGGGAGGAAGAAGAAAATGAGGAACCTCAAATGCCGAAGCGGAGGAATGAGAGGAGAAGGGAAACAAAGAAAGGAAAGGGGAGCGAAAAACAAAGGTGAGACTGTTCTAGCATCAGTGACAGACAACACAGAACATTCCCAATAACACCCCAGACATGTTCCCAAAGGAAGGGGAAAAAGAATAGCAAGAGAATAGACATGCAGCACAGAAGGTAAAAAATGCTGCAAAGGCTGGGGCCCCGAGGTAGCCAAGCACGAACCCACCAAGAAGTGGTGAGCCTCCTAGGGGACTGGTCATATGTCTGTGGGTGCATGGAACTGAGGCCTTTAGTGTCCCTACTACAACTTTACGAGACAAGTATATGGTATAGCCGCACTATTCCGAACTAACTGGGGTCAAACAATGTTCAGTTTGGCAGGAATTCAGAATAGGCAGGTTCCATTAATAATATCAATGTATAGACTTGTTAAGGCATAAATTAAGTGCGAGGACATCTGCTAGTGACCTTCGATGACTCGTAGCACAGATCCCTTACCTATCCCTCTCCCTCCTGCGTTCCAAACACATTAATGAAAATTTACTATTAAGCTTTCATCTGTAAGTGTTGAGTTAACTTTTATTTCCCATGACTCTATATTCATCACTTTCAAGTATTCTTTGTTACCAATGGTTTAGACTCAGTCAGGTAATTAGAATGCCCGTTAAGAGTTCCTACACAGATCATAAGTAATAGGAAATGGACAAACGGCATCAAGTAGACAATACCTGTATCACAGCTTTCTACAACTTCCTCTGCATCCCATTCCTGCTTGCACTCTTGGCTGTAACAAAAGAAATACATGAACCAATTATTGTGAAGGTACATACAGTTAAGAAAGTAATTTACTCTGATGAAAAAATATTGCAATACAAACATAGGCAATACCAATCCTGAGGATCCACTTTACATGCAAGACCAAGTAACACAGCCAGTTAAAACACCTTAGGGTTCTTAGCACTCACACACTGGTTATTGGAATTCAGTTCTGCTTGAGAGCAACATAATTAATTAACAGAGTTAAATAGTGCTCAAATATGAAATAATCAACAGTCAAGCACATGGACTGGAGACCAATAGCATTAAAAGCAATCCATTAAGCAACTAAAACCTTTGATGATTTTGACAAAATATTCTTACTCTCTGAGATTTTTTCAGATAAAAATGCCATGTGACGATGTGGTTGTGTTAAGCATTGAGAAGCCAAAGTGAGGATTTTTTATATTTAGTCTATAACTGCTGCAAGTCCTAATTGTTATTATTATTCGTGAAAGTGCACTGCACATCATACAACTGTCTTATGATAGAGACACAAGGTAATTAGCTTCAATTACCAGTCTGCTGCTTTCTCATTGGTTATCAAACACATCACACACCCTTTAACATCATTTCCTGTTTGCATCTGTGAGCGTGTACTACGTATGATGTGAGAGTCAGGAACTGTTTCCAGTACTGGGGGGAAGGAAGCTTCGTTCTGTCCGAAGAGAATGGGCCAATGGGCCAATCTTTCCTTAATGCTCTTTTCAAAGGTGAGTGAATTTCGCAACGTATTTGGTGTTTTCCAAGTCGTGGAAAGGGACTCTGCCCCTGACATGAAGCCACTTTTGCCTGGAAATCTTGTAATGTAATACACTGCCAATGTACACAGCTAATACAGCTTTATTAAATGTCATTTTATTTATCTAATACAGTTTATTGTATTTACTGATTCTATAGGGTGATCCAAAAGTCATATCCCACAGGAGCGATCATCTGAAGCAAAAGTGTAGTAAATGATGGCTCTAAAATTCATAACTTAAAAGCTACGAGCAACTGTTCAGTAGAAAGGAAGTGTTTTGCAGTATTGAAGATGAAGGAGTGCTCACAGCTCTTAAGGTATTTTAGAGCCTATGCTTACTAGACTTCTTTGCTTCAAACAATCGTTCCTGTCACACCCCTGAATTCGACTTTGACTTATGGGTCAAGACTACTAAATCATCAATGTAGACTTTGTCGCATGGGACATGACGTTTGAATCAACCTGATTACTGCTACTTTGTTGTTTTTCTGTGTACATTGCATCAGTAGAAATGTGTAGTAATTACTTCAAGGAAATTGTAATCATCAAACAGGGTATATAATCTTACCCCTGTTAGGCAGATAATTTGTAAAACTTCGAATTTATCCAGATGCAATAAGTTGGGGAATCCCCCTATAAGGTAGAGAGAGACACTGCAGTTTAGTAACAGTGCAAAAAATGTCACTGCGCAACAGTTGGTAGTTGTGCTCTTGGAAAGATGAAGCTGTTCGAAGCTGCATGTGAGACACAAAGAAACCTCACAAGGAACCCACCCCTCTCCTCCCCCTCCAAACCTTAACATTCTGATGTCACTTCACAGAGGGCACTGTCATTATCATCTGTTTCCCCAACTGTTTTCCTATGTTAAAAATATGGTTCAGATTGTTCTTATTCTGAATTATTATAACACTCAAATAGCATTTTTGATCAGTATTCTCACAAAATATCTTATTTTATGTAATTAGAGCTTAAAAAATAATTAAATATCAAGATCTGGTCATGTGATCAAAAATGCTACGTTAGTGGATGTAGCTATGATGACATCACAAGCTAGGACTGAGACAAAGCTATACATGTGTTACAGAAGTGTTAGCTGAAGTTACTAGTGTTTTTCTGCACTTTTTCTGCAAACAGTTTAGTTATTTAGTAATGGAAAACCCATTTACAACTATTAAGGAGCAAAGGAAAGGAATTTATGAAGGCTGACGCTGAATCCCTAAAATCTTCTGAAAGTTTATGCATGGTCTCTTTGTTCTTCAAAAACAACACAGATTTTTACGTTTTGGAAAAAGGAAGCCTGAAAACTGCTTTGTATGGTGACTAGGACGAATGTACTGTCACACAGCAATAAGTCACAGAATAGTCCTACAACTGAGGGAATCTGGAACTGGATTATGTGTTCGTTAATGCTGAAAATGTTTTCCAGGGCAACTTGTAAAAGCCTACACAATAAAACACAGTGTATTTTTTTCATTCAAAAAATAATTCTGATTGTTAATTGCTGTAGTTGTTGTCAGAACTCCAACTTTCTTGTATGTATCTTTTTTCTCAATTTTCAGGTATTCAGACAACATAACAACACTCGAGGAGCTGCAGAGCATCATTGTGTTTGCCTTCAACAGCTTTACACACTGCAGTTTTTCTGTTCCTCCAGGTCATTAATTTAAACCACTGCAAAATTATGCCCATAAAATACTCAGTTGATGCAGCAGAACCTTAAAGTATCTGTTGTTCTAACACATACTTAACTGCAACTGAAAAAATATAGAGATTTAAAAGTGTTTAGAAAGGACCAACTTTCATTTTACTGTAATGGTCTAGTACACTTCCTTGTAGGTTCCAAATGTTCAGTTTATCTCTTTGTCAAAACCACACAGCTATATAACAGGCTCAATGGAGACAGGTGAAAGCAGCAAATCATTATCTTCAAGGACTTATTTGAGAAGGACGACATGATCGGAAATTGTCAAATCGTTTCTCCGATTTTTCAGAATAATAGCTATATCGGGCATGAAATACAGTTTCTTAACAGCATCTTTGTGATTCGTCTCAAATTGATCAGTTGTAAAATAAAGCTAAAAAACGAAAATTGATATTAAAAGTAATATGATACCGAATTTAAAGTTCTTACATAACTGTTTTATGAATAAAGTAAACTTAAGAAAGAAGCAATATTAAGTAGGAAAAACTTGCTTCTGATCAGGATCAATCTCGCAAACATTACATTAGCAGCCCAGCATATAGCCTATTACACTACAAACGACACTGTGTTTCCGTGGAGTATTTACTTACATCAGAATGATCCTCACAGAAATAAACACACATAGTGAACACTGTCTCATTTGGATCTCTATGAGCAAGCTGCAACAACACTTTACACATATTCTCATTATTTGGAACACTCAAAAACACTCTTTCAGGAGTTTTTATAGATATGTTTGTAAATGTGGTACTACACATCATTTGTTACCACATTTTCCAAAACATAAATTCCAAAATCAAATATCACTGTGAATGAGCTTTACGACAGTTGGAGCAGCATGCTAGTCAGTGATATCACAGGTATCACATGACTAAAATGGTGCATTTTAGCGGTCTTTCAAATTCTTTAATTTCATTTCCATTTTTCTTTATTTCCTTTTTTTTTCGCGGGCTAGTTCCGCACGTATCTCTGGCAGATCTGCATCCTTCCAATCTGAGGCCCGTCATATACCACTAATGTGTAGACCTCGCCCATCAAATCTAGCACCATGCCCATCTGCCCATAGCAGATGATTTATGTGCAAATCCAGGATGTGGTGCAAGCACAGCAATTCAGAGCAATGGTACCCATGCAATAGTTGGTAGGGAGAGAACTAGACTGGGGGGTAAGGTATATTTTTAATATTTTGGAAGACAAATGGCATCTTGTAAGTAGCCATAAAATATTTTCAGAGCTGACCTCATTAATATCCTGTGTGACATTGACTTTTAAATCATTTCATTGGAATGAAAACACCTGAATACACTATTTTTTTTCTTGTCTGGGAGTCTTGAGGAAGGATCTGATGCAACTACCCTGTTTAGTGCTTTCAGTGGGTCATTACTGTGCAGTAACACTTGCACGCGGCAACAGAGTTATATAAGGAAGAGATTATTTTATTATTGTTAATTAAACAGTGATTTAGCTCACATAATGTAACTTTATTTTCTCACTTTTTAATTGAACTATTAAAAACTGTGATTTCGTTCAAACATGTTTAGCTTGGTAACAAAGATGGCTGTTCTTTATATGAGAAGAAAGTGCGCACCGCGCCCTCTTGTGTTATGTGAAATGGTGCGTCTGCTTGGGGGTTAAGAATGAGCCAGTATAACTTTGACACACTTTTCAGTGAGTGCTTTTAATTTTTGTTAGCACTCATTAGTTGACATATAGCACCAAATGCAGCATTTGTACTTTATTGCTATTTTTTACTTTTAAAAGTGATGAGCCCCGTGTTGATACTGTAATGCATGTAACTATTTTACCACAACAAAGACTGCCCAATCACTTAAGATATACAGCTACCAGTTGGAGTTATGAGGATTTAAAATTAAAAACAAGGATCGCATTGTTCACGAGACCTTGAAGGATAAATACATGAAGGTAAGTGTATAGACGCAATAAAATTTAGAAAGCAAAGTGCATCTGTATTAAACAGTGAACATACATATAACAATATAAGTAAAGGCAAACAATAAATTTCCAAAGAGGAAAAGTGCTGGTCGTTATATTTAGCGCAGCTATCACTAAGGTCCAGTGTGGGCTGCAAATATTGTATGGCAGCAAAACTTGGTAGATAATCTACTGCGATAATGTGGAACTGATTAGCGTTGAAAAGAAATTAGTCCCAGATTTGGCCACCAGATGCAAATCTGGTGCTATCAGTGCAAGAAACGTGTCTAGGAATGTTTCTATATGTAATGGTTTATGAACAGGATGTGTGCAGAAAAGACCAAACAAGTGAGAAAAGTATAATGTTTATTTTATTATAAACTGGTGCTGACAATTTTTTCAATATGAGCACTGGAGACATTGCAGCATCCTGTCATTTGTAAAACGACATTATCAACAGTTGGTCACCGCAGTTCCGGTGGACTCTGAGCAATGTGTTTCTGTATACTGGTCTTCAAACCCGGTATAGATCAAATGTGTCCTTGGTGAATATTTTCTTTAAGTTATCATCAGAGCCAAAAGTCACACGGATTTAGATCAGGCGATCTTGCACTCCATGCCTCTGGAAAACTTCTGGATATAGCACGTTTGTGGAAGGCTGCATTGAGCAGATCCTAAACTGGGTGAGCGACATGAAGAGCTGACTCATCTTGTATGAAAACAAAGGTTTCCACACAGTTGCACTCTTCCAAAGCAGGAATCGCCTACTGTATGAGGTCTCGATCACATGCATCCATCGAGGTACATCTGACAGGACCTCTGGCTCTATTCTTTTGAAAGCAGAATGGAATAAGAATAAATGTGCTTGTGAATCCACACCACACAGTCACATATGGTGAGTGCAATGGCTCTTCCTGCACAATGTCTGGTGTAAAAGCACCCAACATTTGTCAGTTCTGTGTATTCAGTGCACCCTGTAGTGTAAAATGAGCCTTGTCACTCCACAGAATACTTCCTGGCCACATGTCACCATCTTTGATCCGTTCCAGAAACCAAAGACCAGTTTCAGAATGTTACAGTGATTCGTGAGATTTCAGCTGCTGCACTGTCTGGATGTTGTATGGGTATCAATGTAAAACAGGCCACAAAACTTCTCACACTGTTGACCATAGTATGGACAATTCTCATGAGACTGCATGAGCACTAGGACTACTTGGGGCACGTGCTGCACAGTCAGTTACAGCAACAGCAAACTTGTCAATAACTTCCACTGGGATATGACACCTTCCCCTTCCAGGTACTACACCAAGCTCACCCATGTTCTTGAATTTCATTATAAACTTCTTTAAATGACTTAATGACATTGGGTCTCTTCTCAGACCTTTTAATTGGCAATACTCTCTCAATGCAGCACAGTAATTGTTGCTGTTCACACACAACAGTTTCACTAACAGCGCACAGTCTGTATTCTCGATAGCTGTACTGTTCACTCACATTACAGCTTGTCAAATGACAGCAGGGATGTTGTACTGTCATACAAGCACTGAACAGTGACGGATATGCATGCAATCAATGACCTCACTGTTTGGTCCCCTCCTACAAATCACCCAAACCCAATAGATATGCACCTGGTGGCCAAAATTTGAACTTTTTTTTCTTTTTCCCCAGCATAAATCAGTTCCGCATTATGCATTAGCATATCTACCGAGCTACACTACCATGCAATAATTACAACCCACACTGGACTTCTGTGATTAGTTGCACTTAATTATAACCACCCAGTATTAACCAAATCCTGCATGAATGTAGAACAGTTTTAAAATAGCTAATGTTGTACCAATTTCAACACAACAAAAGGAGAACAACAATTTTGGTAATGGAATAATTTTTTTCACTGCTGCCCAAAACTTGAGTCACTATATATTGACAAAGAAGTTGACTAATCAGTGTGGGATGATCCATAAGATGCACTGAGTGAATTGTGCATATTCGGAATGCAAGGAAACTTAAAACTTTTTCACGGCTGGTCTTTCATATAGATCTGTGTTGTCTGAGAGTTGATTCCTGATTCCATTTTACACAATTTTGCTGAAACGTAGTTTCCAAGAGCACTGCAGTCATCCGTGCTTGATGACTGAGAGCCGTAGCGCATGCTCTCATGAATGTGGCGAAGTCTGTCTCCATCTCTTCAGTCCGCTTCTTCTTCGTTTGTTGTGCTTTGAAAAACTGGAAACCAAATAATAGATCTGCACGAGTCTACAGAATATACTTTTGGGGACATTTCTTCTTTCAGCTGCCTCATATAAAAAATGAATGGTGTGCTGGCGTCAGCTGGTGCCAGCACACCAGGCGGCAAAGGGGTTGTGAGAAGATCGATTTTAGGCCAGTCATCCAGTGAGTCCACAAGTCGAGACATCAGTTGCAGCCCAGAGGGAGTTGCAGTCGCAGTTAGCTCAGGGTCAGTCAGCACCTAGCGACCAGAGAAGTGTATACAGTGGAATTGTACTTCACTATCAGTGAAGCTAATGTGGACTATTATGGAAGACCTTGTACCACAGCACAAGGAAGCTTAAGTTAAGCAGCTCTTTGTTTGTGTAAATAAGGAACTCTATTAACACATGCACGCAGTTTGTGTTAAGAAAATGATACCAGCCACCAAACAACATCCTCTACTTGCTTCCCATGGTACAAGCCTACAGTGACAATGAGACAACACAAAAAACGGAAAAAAAGATGCACATAATTTCATGAAGAAATGGCAGGTGATAAATTGTGGAGGATTCACTGATAGGGAAAACATAAGAATTGTGAAAGCAAGAAACATTGAAGTAATGTACTACAATTATAAGAAAATTTATGATATCGTTTTGATGGCTATTCTTAGTGCTGACTATTAGTTTATATTTGTTGATATGAGAAAAATGGAAAGAATATCAGGTGGAAATGTCACAGAAGCTATGACATTTTATGAATGCTTAACAATCAGGAGCATTAAATTTTCCAAACAACAAAGAGACAGATAAAGGACTAAACTTTCCATTTTTAGGGGATATGGCATTTGCTTTGCATATCAATGTTTTGAAACCATATGCTCAGTCAAACATCATGAAAGATGTGTTTTCTACAGCTCATCACTTGTGAGAAATGCAGAAAATAATTTTGAGCCAATGGTGTCTAGGTTTTGTACACAAGCATTAGCACTGAACCTCAAAAGATTAAATATGTTGTTATGGCAGTGTGCACTTTGAATAATTGTTTGATGTGTTTGAGCACTGCACACTGCAACCCTCAGGTTGTTGACTGAGAAAATACAGTCACTCATGGAGTAGAGCTTTGTTCGTGGAGGGCTGTCAATGAAATGAATTTTTAGCACCACTGCGGTCCCGCACCGTAGCTCAATTACATGCTTCAGATGCTATAAAAAACTGAGAGCAGTACCTGCTTTTTTTATAATAATAGAGGAAGAGTGTCTTGGCAGGATGAAATGATAAATGAAAGAAAAGTTTAACTTTGCACTTTCCTATGTGTTAATTATTAAAAAGCTACCTTAAAGAATGTCTGTAGTTTAAGGTGGTTGAAGATGTAAAGTAAGTTGTAGACATGATGCAGTATTTCAGAAATAAACTGACTCTAATGAAATACTCACTACCTGCTCATGTTTTCCTGTCTTGTTCTGTGTCCTACTTCCTTCATTTTCACTATCTGCAATTGGCTCATTAACATCAACATCAAAGTTCTCTTCGTTTCTCTCCACACTGCATTCAGAATTGTCAGCAATCCCCTGAGAACTTCCAAGCTTTGATAAGCTTGCAAGAGGGTGTTCCTGTTATTTTGTAAAATGCAATAACTCATAATACCTGTAAGATAAACGATGTAAGAAATGCGTAATACTGTACAATAATCAATGTAGTATAAGAAACTTTTTATTGGCACTCACCATGACGACAGTTTGTACAGTTCATCTTCCCCTTTCCCACTTCTTTCAGAGGCCTCAACTTTCCTTAGCTCTTTTCTGTATGTGGATCTCAAATTATGTATCTTTGTTTTTATTTCAGCTTGGTCCACATTTGGAATAATTACTAAAAGATTGTCAGGAATCTCTTTGTATGCCCTGTTTTTTATATTTTTAAGTGTAATGTTCAGGGGTGATTTTCCACAAATAAGGTCTTTCACGGTACAATTCAATAGGTTTTTCTGTGTGTTCATTGGCCCACTCCTTCACCACAATTGCAGACGTACTAAAAAGAAAAGGAGAGGAAAGGCACTGTAATAAAATGGAGCAAATAAATAATGAGACACTCGCATGCTGCAAGAGCGATGGAACCCAGTTTGTGGGCAGAAACCAACTCGGCAGAGTCCCCAGAGCATTGTGGCCTGTCGCAGGGTCTGCACACATGCGTACCTGCTACAAGGCTGTACCACCAGTCCTGAGAACTGCAGGTATGGTATTAAGGTGATGCCGCCACTAACACACAGGCAGGGACTGCAAGTATCCAAGAATCCGGTTGAAATATCCATGGCCAGTCAGGGCAAATTCACTCATGCATGGCAAACTCATATAAGCGATCAAGGAATAACGCATTACAGAAAGCAAACAAAAATGTTTAAAAAATGAAATCTGCAAAATAATGCACACCTTTTTCGAAAATATTTAACTGTCTATCAACAGTTTTGTTTTGTTCTTCCAGATGCGATAAAGAAGAAATTATGTAAATAGAGAATGCAGCAGAAAAATGGGCTGTTTTAATTAATCTCTAAAAGTTGAATGATAGTATTGTCAAGAAAGAATGTTTGTCGTACATTTCAGGTAGATATGCCATTTGCTGAGATGGAGTGCTGGAGCAGGCGTGAATGTGCTGTGGCTGTGAATGCCTTTTACAAGAACAGTGACTGTGCTGCCGCTGTTAGACAGGAACGCTATATTTATTTCAATCTTCCACGGAATGAACCTGTATCGACACATACAATAAGCTATGAAGAGTGAAAACTTTGAAGCAACAGAAAGTGCACTTAACATGAAATCACCAGGAAGGTCCAGAAGTTGTCGCTTACAGGAACGAATAGAGGAGATGCAAAATGTTGTAACCGATAGTCCAAAGCCCTCTGTGAGAGAAACTGCAGCAGTAGTGGGAACGTCCAGTCCAGGGTGTATACGCGGACAAGGAAAAAAAATTCCCGGATTTTTCCCGATTTCCTGGTTAAAAATACACTGTCTCCCGGGTGAAAATACACTTTTACCGTGTTAAGTGATTGTATACTTTCCCTCAGAACTGTAAAATGTATCAATCCTTTGATTATTTATGGTTTTATTCACTAGTGTAGAATTTCCTGGCACTTTAGAAAACGAAACTCAGGGGAAAAAGAACACGTTTTGGAAAGATCTTTGTTGTGCAGCAACATGTACTCTGCACATTTTTGTATTATAAAAGTATGAATTCGAATTCCACCAAATACCGCATGTTACTTTCCGAAGCATTGAAATCGAGGCTACGATGCACTTCGGTAAGCCAGTCATAGCTTATGTCACGTGATCTCACCAGCCGACAACAGCGGATATTCAGAGCATAGGGCAAGTGATGTAGTCAGCCAATATCAACAACACTGTTAAGTAGCGCGAACACACAATCAGGAAAAGTTAATGGTTTAAATTAATATACATTGTGTTGCTACAAGAAAAGCAAAGCTTTCACATATAATACTGTTCTTGAAGATTAATAAGCTGCAAGAGAAGCTAAGCTTTCACACGTAATGTTGATCTTTTTTGCGCATGTTACTCTTTAAGATATATCACACAAATGTGCCAATAAAATTTTTAATAACGACAAATGTCTGATCTTCTGTGCTCGAAATTCTTCTAAATGACTCGTCATCAAAGAGTTGATTTTTAAATGAGAGTCATTTAAGAAATTCATTGTACATTCTCGCACATAGTTCATCTTGCATAAAAAGAAATTTACTTTGAATGTAACGCTTTTCAAACCAGCATTTGCAATATTTTCCTGTGACCTGTTAGAAATAGGTTCGTTACAGCAGTTGCCACAGCGCGCCAGATAACAGGCATCACTGTGCTTGCGCAGCTACGATGGAATATCCTTTGTTATAGTATTGGTTCTTACCAGTCAAAAATTATAAAAATTTAACTGTAAACTAAAACAATGAATAATTCCTGGAATTCTAAAAAAATCCCGGGTTTTCCCCAGTTTTCTCCCAGATGAAAAAATTCCCGGGTTTTTCCTGGACCTCCCGGGTCGTATACACCCTGCAGTCACAGAGTGCATAAAATTTTATGAATGATTTCAAGTTGCAACTGTACAAGGAACAGGTTGTGGTACAATTAAATGAAAGTGAGTATGAAATCCTGACAAGTAGATGACCATCTGTTGACTAAAATTAGGAACAATGAAGGCTTCTTAAATTTCCTAAGAATGAGTGATGAAGCACATTTTCACTTCAGTGTTTATGTCAACAAACAAAACTAATGTCAGGCCTACTGGTGCAAGGATAATCCTTGTGAACTCTGTCAACACCACTTACACAGCCAGAAGGTCATAATGTGGTGCACTGTCCCTTCAGTGGGCACAATTAGCCCTTTCTTTTTGTGGAGGAAAATGGACGAGCAATCAGAGTCACAGTCACATCTCAGTGGTATGGGCCAAGCTAGACACATTCCTTGCACATGAACTTTAAGAGTTTCCTGCAAACGAACATTAGCTTCAGCAAGATGGTGCTACATCTCACTGTGCTAAAATTTCAATGGTGGTAGTGTGCGGAGTGTTTAGTAACCACATCATTTTGAGGAATGGGGACATTTTATGGCCACTCAGATCTCCTGACTTACTGGTCTGTGAATACTTTTTTCGGGTTTCCCAAAACACAGGGTATATGCTTGATGTCTACAAATGACTGCGGAATCGCAAGACCCATTAGTGCCGAAATCTGGAATATTCCTCTACAGATTTTTGAACATTCCACGATAATTTGTATTGCAGATCGTCTGAGTGTCATTGTAATAACTGTGGCCACCTATAAAATAATCATTTTCAAATATGAACAGTGCATGAAATGGCAGTACACAAGGGTTTCGTTATTGTCACTGAAAATGTTTTACAATATATTCCTCAGCCTGCTTCACTATAGCTAAATTGGTCTGCTTTTTGCCACATCCTCTAGCTAATCTTAAGATCTCCATTTTTAAGTAAGGCACAACTTACGTTTCTACTTGCACTAGGGGTTCCATCACATTGTGAGGGAACTCTTGAACATCTTTCATTTCACCGTCCTGTAGGTGATCGTCAATGTTTTCAACATCAACTTCTTCATCCTCAGGATCCTAAAATAATAACAATAATAATAATAATAATAATAATAATAATAATAATAATAGTGCTGTGATGGCAACAAAAATTACATGGCAGAATACACACAGTTCCTTTTCAAATCCGCTTTTACAAAGTAGAACATGGCAAACTTCTTACCATCAGATACACACAAGTTTTAAAAAACATACAATATTTCCAGATTGAAATTTTCATTCTGCTGTGGAATGTGCACTGATATGAAGCTTTCTGTCACATTAAAACTGAGTGCTGGACTGAGACTTGAGCTCAGAACCTTTGCCTTTCACAGGCAAGATCCCACCAACTAAGCTATCCAGGCACGACTCACAACACTTCCTCACAGCTTTACTTCTGCCAGCACCCCATCTTCTACCATCCAGGCTGTGGCTAAAACTTTCCTGCAGGACTGCTGGTCCCACAAGCTTCACAGGGAAACTTCTGTGAAGTTTGGAAGACGAGGCACTGGCAGAAGTAAATCTGTGAGGATGGATTGTGAGTCATGCTTGTTTAACACAACAGTGAGCACTGGCGCGTGAAAGGTAAAGTTCATGAGGTCGAGCCTTGGTCCAACATATAGTTTTAATCTGCCAGGCAGCTAACATATAAAATGTTTTCATTTATTGCCCTTCGGCTGTATCCATACAGCCAGTCCCAACATGCGTTATCTTAGAGTAATATTGAAAACACACACACACACACACACACACACACACACACACACACACACACACACAAAATTATGCCGAAACTTCCTGAAAAGTCAAAATTTTTTGACAGACCAGGACTTATGGCACTTGACTTTTGAGGCAATGCTCTTACTTAGTTTATGCTTGCACAGATCATTTGCACAAAGATACTTGACAGTCACTGAGCTGACAAAAGTCTTGAGATACTTTCTAATATCACGTTGGGCCTCCTTTCGCTCGACACAGAGCAGGAACTTGATGTGGCACGGACTCAATAAGTCGTTGGATGTCTCCTGCAGAAATATTGAGCCATGCTACCTCTTTAGTTCTCCATAACTGCGAAGGTGCTGCCGGTGCCAGATTTTGTGCACTAATTGACCTCTCAATTATGCCCCACAAATATTAGATGCGATTCATGTTGGGTGATCTGGGTGGCCTGGTCATTCGCTTGAATTGTGCAGAATGTTCTTCAAACCAGTTGTAAACAATTCTGGCCTGATGACATGGCACATTGACATGGATAAAAATTAAATTCTGTCTGGAAACATAAAATCCATGAATGGCTGCAAATGGTTTTCAAGTAGCTGAACACAACCATTTCCAGCCAGAGGACCCTGTCCATTCCATGTACACACAGCCCACATCATTACAGAGTCATGACCAGCTGGCATAGTGTCTTGTTGGCAACTTGGTTCCATGTAGAGATGGGCAAACTGAAACACGTAACTGTTTCGAAACAAATGAAACAGTACAATGTAATGTTTAGATACGCTGTTTCGAAACAGTGAAACAGTTTGTGTTTTGTAATCTAATAAACCTAGACATTTTATCACCTTGAATGTCTACTGTATAGGTATGTCCATATAAACACAAATGAGGTGCGAGAGCGCTAATCATATCGCAGAAAGTATGAAACTATCACTTAGGCGTCTTGGCAGTTTCGTATTTCATGCAGCAAATGCGCTGCTTTCATGTCGTGTGACTTTCATACTTTTCAATTGGCTGAGGACAGCCATAGCTGAAGACAGAAGAACCACCACGAACGGAACTGGAGGTGGGAGCGAACTGCAGAAACAACGGATATGGTACTGGGATTCCCACATTCCGCTAGTATGGGAATATACCCATCCTGCTAATTCCCATGCACACAAAGGGAATCATTGTGGATAATAGGCACAGTGACTATAGACTCACAAATAATGCCAAATAATTCGAATAAATAACAAAATATAACAGAAAATTTTTTGTCTTTCAAGGTGTTTCGAACCGTAACTATAAATTCACCATGCTTCCCAGCCCTTCCCGTTCACCATTACACTATCAGTGATATGTCAAACAGATTGCTTGCAATTATACCTACATTAAATTTATGTATATGTATAAAAACTGTCACTCTACGCCTTTTTTTTATTCAAAATGTTCTAGGCTTACTTGCGTTTCTTAATATGATTACTGTACTTGAACAGAGAAACGTATGTTATATTAAAAAAAAAAGTGTAATTTAACTGAATGATTTTCACATATTTATTATTTTGAATGTGAATAGTATGCGCTGTTTTATTGTTTGGTTAATGTTCATAAAGCAAATGTTACGCCATTTCGGAATAGGACAGTCATCTAGAAACAAAGCTTTATTTTTGGATATCTTAAGCTTCATGCTACTGCTTGTCAAAACGATTTCGACACTCTTGAAAGTGTTTCACAAAGTGGTATGTTGTGTTTCAGTACCTGTGCCGAGCCCGAATCTTGTCCGACACAGAGCGGAATGAAACATCACTGTTTCGATACAATCAGTCCGTTCCAAGCACAGCTGGACTGAAACAGCTTTATTTTGAAACAACGATACAGTTTCTGTGTCTGGCTCGAGATCGAATCTGGTCCGGATATCCGAGACAGGGGCGGAATGAAACACCACTGTTTCGAAACAGTGAACCACAGCCGTTCCGAAACACTGAAACAGTTCCACGTATCGATACACTGTATCGAAACATAGAAACAGTGGCCACGTCTAGTTCCATGGCTTCCTAGGGTCTGTGTCATACTCAAACCCTACCATAAGCTCTTACCAGCTGAAATCGGGATTCATCTGACTGCGGCACAGTTTTCCAGTCATCCAGGGCCCAAACGACATGGTCACGAGCCAAGGAGAGGTGTTGAAGGCGATGTTGTGCTGTTTGCAAATTCACTCACACGGGTTGTCTGCTGCCATATCACATTAACGCCAAATTTCGTTGTACGTTCATTGTATGTCCCACACTGATTTTTGCACTTACTTCACACAGTGTTGCTTGTCTGTTAGCAGTGACAACTCTACGCAAACGCCACTGACCCTGATTATTAACTGAAGGCCGTCAGCCACTGCATTGCCTGTGGTGAGAGGTAATGCCTGAAATTTGGTATTGTCAGTACACTCTTGACACTGGATCTCAAAAGATTGAATTCCCTAATAATTTCCAAAATGGAATGTCTGAACTGCCTAGCTCCAACTACTATTCCATGTTCAAAGTCTTAATTACCGTAATGTGATGATAATTACGTCAGAAACCTTTTCACATGAAACACCTGAGTAAACTGACAGCTCCGAAAAGGTCCTGCCCTTTTACACCTTGTGCATGTGATTAATATTGCCATCTGTATATGAGCGTATCATTCTCACCTCAATGTACCATCTTAATATAAAGAGATACAAAATGAAATAGTCACAAACTTCATAAATGCAGTCACATTATTACAGACAGGTTTAGATGACAAAAAACTTATACTTCGTGTACAATCATTGGCCGTATAGTAGTACCAGTATGTACTATTTAAGAAATATGTTTTTGTAGCTTTTTTAAATATATGGATTTTATTATAGTTTTGTGTGTCAATTGTCACTCCTCAGTTGCAAAATTGATCATCAGTATCATCTTAGTATAAAAAACTGCCTCTGCGACTAAGTAAAAAATAAAAGGCTCTATGTTTGGCTTCCGTGCAGATTTCACTTCTTTTATTTTTCAAACAACTTCAGTGGAAATTCTGTGTATTTCTTTTCACAAAAGTGCCACAATGGAGCAGTGTTATTTTTCTATACAGTTCAGGATGTCCTATTCTTGACATTTGTGGAAATACAACTGCCATGTCTCACAAAGCTTTCACATGGTATGTATCTAAAATGTTTCACAAATATAATTTGGGTTTTAATCAGTGTCTTTTAAAACATGAAGCAATGGAAAATCCAGGATCAACTACAATAAAACAAATTAGAATAGACTGCTATTCACCACACACAGGTGGCACTGAGCGGCAGATGGGCACATTCAAAAGTGGACTAAGCTATCGAACACTGATACACAGTGAGTAGCAGCCTGTTGTACTTCATATTTTTGTTTTTCAACAGCTGTATTTACTCTGTATGTTTATTAGAGCAAATACACATGTTGTGAAAGGAAAGTGTCCAGGTCTGAGCAACAGTTCGGCACACATTGTGAGGTTTGTTACATAACTGTTTTAAGGAATAATGCCATCTTTCGTGTTATGACATACTGATATTGTATTCCTCACTCATTGTTGGCTTCTGGAATTTTTGAAGCTGAGTGTGTCTTTTCTCTGGCGGGGGCATTGTCTTGCAACTTAACGCCAACAATGACCGAGCACTAATGGCCAGTCAGTGTGCAGAGTGTCATCATTTGGGTTACGTAGAGAGCAGTTGGAACAGCATCAGCACAAATAGTATTAAGCACTTGCTAAAGAGTATAATTAAGAGTTGAAAGTGTTACGTCAGCATGTTTGTGAGATTCCGTATATTCACAGAAAGGCGTGCAGAATTTTTACTGAAAACTGTGAATGAAATGGTGCTGCAGTTGATGATTAGTGATTTCATTACTGGAATATACTGGGATTTAAACTGGATATGTAAAAGATCAGTGATTACCTGTTTAATTAATGCAGAAATGAAACAAAGCATGGTTACTTCAGTATGAATGCTGACATAAACTTAATGCTAACAGAAGAGTGGATAAATTTTGGAACTGTTAGGTAGTGTACTATAAGCCACAGGAACAATAAAACAAAGTAATACTGATCTGCACTGTTATTATTTTAAAGCACTATTTTTCCATTTCATAAGTGAGAAACTAACCTTTGGAAAGTATAAAAAACATGTTTGTGTTAGGCACATGGTCAAGTTATTTAATAATGAAGAATCAAGTGCGTTCTCTCTGTAAAGCTCCCATACCCGAATCAAACAAACAAAAAAATAATAGCTTTCGGTCAATCAGGCTAAGCTATAATTGTGTGAATCTTTTTATTGTGCCTATAGCGACTCAGCATCTCCACTATATGGTGAGTAGCAACTTTACTTCTCTGGTATTGTTACATTCCATCCCGGATTTTGCACTGTTTGATTAAACAAAAAAAAAAAACTAAGATGGAACTTCACACAACGAGCAGCTCTGTACTGACTGCATGAAGCACAGTTTAAATTGCACAGAGCAAAGCCTCACTAGCTTGCTTCTGGGCAAATAAGATGTATGCATGCCTTTGTGCCCACAAGTGTATCAGTAATGTTAAAGTGAAGTGAAACGGTGAAAACAAATGGTGTATTTTATGTTACTAGTCCAGAGACAAACAGTATTTTCATTATCTGTGTCCACTTTCTCGCCCCTTCAGCACCTGTGTATCTTCCTCTTCTTCATGCCTCTTTCTCCATGCACAAATTTCAGTGAAGTCTAAATACTGCATATTTAAACATTGTGTATTCAGATTACTAACTTAGATGCAATTCTCTTTTGTACAAAAAGGTTCTGCAACTCATTCAGAAACTCAAAAATATACCATAAAGTATTCACGCTGACAAAAATCACAGAAATGACGTTGTGCAGTTTATTGTAGTTTTTAACTCAGTGTCTCAAGTATGCTCCAGTAGCTACTGTTTTATCAACTGGTAAACATAAACAACTCTTCTACCCTAACTACTCAAAACATTAGGTTTAAAAATTACATCCGTAGCTTGTCATCTTACAACCTGTATCTTGTCATCTCTGAAGCATCTTACAGATCCTAGATATTGTATAAGATCTTTATTCATTACTGTTGTTACTTGCTCAGTCATTAAAATTGACCACGATTGCCGTTACATAATGACTGCTAATGAAAAATTTTCGAATATTATCAGCACACGTTTCACTCCCTTTATTTTTTATATGCATTCTCAGAGGTTATTATTAAAAACAGATGTCTCATGTGGGTGGGTGTACTGTGTCAGATGCCGAGTTGCCTGTACACTTCACTTGATTTGAGTAACAATCTAATTAAATCCATCAAAATACATGGTTGGCAGGCAAAGGAATCATTACATACCTTCACTACCAGTTCCTCAGTAACCAAATCTTCTTCTTTGATGTAGATACAATTTGGAGGAACATACTCCTGCTCACAGCTACTACTGAAAAGTGCCAGGAACTCCTATTGAAAACAGAAATGGCTCAGTTAGTAAACATATACTGGACATGGCATCACTTATTTACAAACATTGTGAAACTTTGTAAGAATGCAAAGGCTCACAGTAGTAACATTGAATGAAAAGTTAAAGAAAACCCATCCACACTGATCTGTACTTGCATGCCATCAGCGGGATTAAAAGCTGGTTCTCCCGCTTACTAGACAGATGACCTGACCACTGCGCAATCCGGACACATTTGTCGTCACAAATGCACGGGCTACCCTAGCAGGATTCCCATTGGACCTCAATTCTCAACTTATCCACACACTCACTCACTGCTGATGTAATGTCCTTTGCCCACTATCCTGATCATTTGTGGCATTTTTGACAATTCGGACATGTCCCATGGAAGAGAGACAATTTCTATCCCGCAGCCATTATGAATCAATCAAGACACAAAGGAATTAATAATATTAGCCGCCAGTGGGCACTGATTTAAATAAAAGGGGAAAGTTGAAAATTTGTGTCAGGCCAGGATTCAAAGGCAAGTCTCCTGCTTACTAGGTAGCTGTGCTGACCACTGCGCCATCCAGACACAGTGGTCATTGCAACTCCACATACTATGCTAGCACACTTCCTGCCTCACCCAAATTCTTCTCAACTTATCCACACACTACTGATGCAGTGTCCCTTCGCCATTATCCACAGTACTTGTGGCATTCTTCCAATTCCTGTACGAGTGCAATAAGACCGCTGATGAGGAGCAGGAGAAAAAACTTGCTTTCTTGCTGTTCTGTGGCTCGTGTTGGACCGGAAAGCCACCTGCTGAAAAGGCGCAAGATCAGATCAATCTTCAGGCTTCCGACAAAAATCCGCCAGTTAAAAATGAAACAGGTCTCAGAACACCTTGGGTCTACAAGATACTTTGTGAATGTGGCCAGCCTTACGTCGGACAAACATTATGCACTGTGGAGCAACACAGAAAGAAGCACAAGAGGTTTTATCACCTATGGTACCCAGAGAAATGGTCTTTAGTTGAGCATGGTTTAGAAAACTGACACCGGATAAAATATGACGACGCACACATTGTGGCTCACACTAATGGCTCCTGAGATTGTGTAATTAAGGAAGCCATGTACATAAATATCACTAACAACGCCCTAACTAGAGGTGGTGGCCTGCAACTCAACACAGCATGGGATCCAGCGATCGCGCAATGGGCGCATCAAGCGCCACATTTGGCAATGCCGCAAGCACCAGTCAGGTCACAGCTGGCAACCAGTATATACGAGGGGTGTATCAGCAGTCCATTGGTGATTGTATCATTTCACAATAGCCAAGAAGTGCTTGGCCGAAAGCTCATGTAATTTTAATTGCTTGATGTGCTTGGAAATCTGAGAATTTTTTATTCATTGTGGCAGTCCACTTATTAACCTACAGACTCTGTTGCATGTATATTTTAAATTACTAGGATGAAATAATGGAGCATGTATTACTGCATTTAAAAGTATTTATACAGCAATCTAGTTTGATTTGTGCAGATGTGCATACAACTGCTCATGGCCAATCATTCAACACGGACACAAGCAAAGAGTCACAAAAATAGTGCCTATTTTACCAGTTGAAAGAAAGGATTTGTCCTGGTTTAACGAATTATCATTGCCTCAAATGATTTAGAGAAGCCATGCAAAACCTAACCAAGTATGATTGAAATGGGAAATAAATCTCTGCTCCTCCTAAGACAGGGGTATTTTAAACACTAAGATTTAGACAATTAAGATGAGAATACTCCTATCTCTATCAGAGAGAACACTGATAAAGATACAAAAATAGTAATTAGAAAGCACGACAAAATCTCTAGCTTTTGGAAAATTCAAAAGTTTCTTCATCACAATAAATATAGGAAACTGAAAACAGCAAAAATAATAGAAGTACGAGATGGGTGACAGGTACTTTGGCAGACCTTGGTTTCAAAGGCAGCAATGCACTTTTCACATTGGGTAACTTCTTTGTCTGAGCAAAAAGGTAACATTTTCAAAAAGAGAAAGAAGGTCAAAATAAAATGTGTTGCCTTCAGTTTGAAGACTGGTTTCGTGTAGATCTTCATGCTAGTCCATCTTACATCCAATTAAACCTGTTTACATAAGCCAAACCTAAGTCTCATCCTATAATTTTTATCCCTCACACTTCCCTCCATTGGCATGTTAATTATTTCTTGATGTCTCAGGCGAAGTTCTTTCACCCGATCCCTATCTATCAGTCAAGCTGTGTCATAAATTTCTTTTCTCTGATTCAGTACCACCTCATTAGTTACATCTGATCTACCTATCAGATTTCAAAAGCTTATATTCTATTCTTGTCTGCACTGTTTAAAATCTATAATTTGTTTCTTCAGCTTCTATCATTATTGTAGAGAAAGTTGTGACTCATATGTCTCAAGGAAAATTTAATTATACAAGATCTACAGATCATCTATGTTTCACTTCTGTAAATCTGCATCTACATCAATACTCAGTAACTTCACCTTACAGTGTTTGGCAGAGGATACTTCTAAAACCACTAACTCGCATGTTCCACTTGTGAATGGTGCGATAAAATCATGATAGTTGGGAAGCCTCTGCATCGGCTCTAATTTCTCAAAATTTCTCATCGCAGCCATTCCGTGAGATGTATGTGGGAGGAACCAATCTGGGGTCTGTGTCATAGCGGCCCCTTATCAGTTAGAGGACCCATACAGTAGACAAGCAAAGTGGGCTACCAACCTCCCTTCAACAGCTCAGATCAAAACATCACGAGTGAATGTAAACATCAACAGACTTTCTGCATAAACACAGCACTACTTTGTGAAAAGCCATGTGACAGAGATCCATCAATTGGAACTAGTGTGACTAACTGTAGCACTCCGCAGAATCGGTGTTATAAGCAAGCCAGCAGAGTCAGACTGGCAGTATGGACCTACAACTAGGACAGTTCCGACCAATACCCATGTCAGTTCTAGCCCAGCAAACGCTCGCCGCAGTCTTTCTGTAAAAAGCTGTACCTTGTTGGTCATAATGCCACTTTGTAATTGTGTAGTGTAGTATTTTGGTTATTATTTCTTTTCATTGTATAGTACTCTTATCTGGATTTTGCCACCAGAAGAATTATTGTTTTTTGTTGTTCCTGAGATTGGAAATTAGTGCACGCTAAGAAAGAGTTTTAATTAAATAAAGTGTGTTCAAACTTGATCATTAGTTCTTTCCGGCTGACTGCAGGACACTACAGTTATTGGTGATAAGGATAAAACTTACATTTTCAATCAAAATGGCTTTCTTAGAGGAATTTCTTCAGTCCTTGACGGAAATTCTACAGCAGATTCAGGCAGCACTCACAAGGTCGTAACGTTGCCCTCACTCCCCAGCGTTGCAAGATGTCACTCACAGCCAATTCCATCATGGGTAAATTGAATACTTTTCATGTGGCTCCACCAACGTTTCCGGCTTTCGATAGGTCTGTCAAACCATGGTCAAATTATGCCGAACGGTTGGAACAACATTTACTGGCATGTGGGATCCAAGACGAAAATTGAAGTCGGGCTTTTCTTTTAGCAACAGTCAGTCCACAGGTGTCTCATTTAATTCAACAACTGAACCCTGAGCAGTCACCTCGAGATCTCTCGTTTTTATCCTTACTAAGGGCTGCCTTTTTGAGTACTCACAAATACATGTCATCTCCGCCCATAAGACTTTCTTTTCTTGTTGAGAGTCCCCAGGTCAGACATATCAGGCATGGATTGCAATGCTCCAGGGTCTCTCCTGCAATTGCAAATTCTGGTGTGCCTGCAAGCAGTCTTATGCCTCATCATTGATTCGCGATATGGTGGTGTTTCACGCGCCAGATGAGGGTCTTCAGGCTGATATTTTGAATTTACAGGATCCGTCCCTCAACACCTGTCTGCCGATCATTTGCGCATTTGAACAATCTCACTGGCTACAACGCCGCATCTTGATACAGCTGTTTTCACAGTTTGCCAGATGCCTAGCGACCGAATGGGACTCTTGTCTGTCCATCGGTACAACACGGGACAAAGTCTTTCGCACATTTTCCTTCATGTCCGGACTGTTTCCAGAATCACCAACGGCGAGCAAGATGCATGGCTTGCAGCCAAACAGGCCATATCACCATTGTGTGTCAGGCTTTGCAGAAACATTGTGTAGATGCCACACTTCCTGCAGAAGCACAGGTTAGTCCCAAATAGTCACCATAGGACCTGGAAGCCTCACATTCCATTGGTGAACAAGTATTCTCCATCATTTCCCAGTCGGGAGCCTGTTTTCTCCTTACCTTGGAGGTCTTGTATATCCCTGCGGTCTTCCAAACTGACATGACATCTTCCGTTTCTATTGTGCATGGTGCCACATAAACAATGCTTGGGCTCGCCAGCTTTGTCTCCATACACTCGCACCTTGCATAGTTTCAGCAATCACCATATACCAGCCGACAGTGTTTTTTCAACACAAATCTCCTACAATGGCCGATCCTTCACCACTGAGTTTTTGGTGGTTGGCTCCCCCAGCACTACTAACCTTCTGGGTGTGGACATTTTTGATCATCTGAGTTTGTCAGTGCAGGAAGAGGTACAGGCAGTTTCGATCCATTCCTTGGATACCCTTCTCACCCCGTTGCTCAGCAACTATGAAACATTGTTCTCATCGTCCATGCCAGGTGTGAAGGGTTTCACCGCACATGTTCAGCTTCTTCCCTCTGCTATCCTTTGTTTTTTTAAGGTCCACCTGGTCCCCTTTGCACTCCGAGACAGGCTCCAGGTGGAACTCCATCACTTACAAGATGAAGGCATTCTTTCTCCCACCATGCACAGTCACTGGGCAGCACCTATCATGTTAGTCGAAAAGCCAAACGGTACTCTACGCATCTGTGGCGATTTTAAGGTCATGGTAAATTCTCAGTCCGCCATCAATGCCTACCGTATCCCATCAGTGGATGACATACTCACATGTGTTGCATGCTCAACCATTTTTGCCAAAATTTATTTGTGCAATGCTTATTTGCAGCTGCCATTGGACAAGGACTCGCAGCAGATCCTAGTTATCAACACACCGTGTGGCCTTTTCTGGTACAACCACTTCCCATTTGGCACTGCCATTTTCCAGCATTATTTTGAACATCTCACAAGTCAGGTGCTCGGTGCGGCAAATTATCTGGACGAGGTCATCGTCGGTGGATCATCCACAGTGGACCTCGCGGACAAGCTGCATAGGCTGTTTCAAGTTTTTTCCAAGCCTAACCTGCATTGCTGGAAAGAAAAGTATGACTTTTTTGCACGCAAGGTCAGTTATCTCGGGTTCACGATTGATGCCCGTGACCCACACACCTTGAACGAGTATGTCGAGGTGATTGAAAACCTGCCTCCTCCCACAAATGTGAAGCAACTGCAATCCGTCCTGCATCAAATTAACTATCATCAGTATTTTATACCCTAGCCCGCCGAGATTTCCGCACCCCTGCCTGGGCTGTTGTGCAAGGGTGTGCATTGGGTTTGGAATGCGGTGTGAGAGTAGGTCTCAAGTCAGCTCTCTCCTGACCTCCTCGTCTGGCTGCTTACGACCCTTCCCTGCCCCTCATCGTCACTGCCAATGCATCATCAGACTATGGCCTGGGTGCAGTCCTCTTGCAAGTAGTAACTGGCATTTAGAGGCCGGCGGCTTTTGCATCCAAAAAATTGACTGACATTCAAACCAAATATAGTCAAATTGAAAATGAAGCTTTGGCACTGGTTTTCGCCCTAACGAAATTCTACGATTTTGTTTATGGTCATCATTTCACTCTGCATACTGACCACAAACCTTTGGTTTCTTTGTTTCACCCAGGTGCCGCAGTGCCCACCCGGATAGTGTACTGCCTTCAGCGTTGGGCACTCGTCCTGGCAACGTTCGACTTTGATATTGTCTATTGAACCTCTGAAAGGCACCAAAATGCCGATTTCCTTTCCCAGCTGCCTGCCAGAGCGGACTGTGAGTTTGACACGTCCCCCTTGGTTTGTTTCCATGTGGAACAAGGTGTGGACGCAGATTTGGATGCACTTCCGTTTGATACCTATGCAGTCCAGGGGGCCACTGCTCAGGATCCGATACTGCAAGCTCTCTGCTACAAAACCACTGCAGGTTGGCTGAACAGCCTTTGTAACATCTGCAATGCAGAAGTCCAACATTTTTGGGATCATCGGCACAGTCTCTTTTTCTGCAGTCGCATCATTCTTTTGCATAGTGAATCAGATGTTCCCTGGGTGGTCATACCACATGCATTGCACCGCCGTGTCCTCAACCTCCTCCTCGCTGGCTACTGGGGAATCATCTTCACCAAACAGCTGTCCTGCTTACACCTTTATTGGCATGGATAGGATAAACACATTGCCTCCCTCATGTCGACCTGCACCATACGCCAAACACATCAGGCAGCACCCGTGCGCCAGTATTTTTCGTGGCCAGATGCGACTGCACCATGAGAACGTCTCCCCTTGGATTTCACAGGACCATTTCATGGATCCCAGTGACTCATCCTGATCGATTCTGGGTCAAGATAGCCTTACATATCCCGCATGATCAACACCACTTCTGCTGAGACTATCAGAATTCTCCGGCACCTCTTTGCTATCATGGACCTCCCCAAAATGATAATTACGGATAACGGTTCACAGTTTCCTTCAACTGAGTTTAAGCAATTCTGTGCTGCCAATGGGATATCCCTTGTCCACATCAACCCATTTCACACTGCATCAAACAGCCGGGCTGAACATTTTGTGCGGACATTCAAGACTCAACTTGATAAGCTGCTGAGCCATCACGTGCTGGAGGAGGCTGTACTTTTTTTGGCTACATACCACGCCACCCCGCATGCCGGTAAAAGTCCAGTGGAGATACTTAACAGTCAACCATTCCACTCTCTCTTAACTGTTCTTGTTCCCGAGACATCTCACCCTCCCGCCCATACTCCGGTGCACTCCTTCTGCGTCGAGCAGGCGGTCTGGGTGTGGATCTTCTGTCATCCATGGGCACGCTAGGCCCCTTCCGCCGTCACCAAGATCTGCGGCCAGGCGATGACATCTTTCTGGGAGGCCGACGGTTCCACCGCCAACCAGCACCTCAACTAGCTCAGCCCCTGTCTGGTAGACCACGACTCTCTGGGGAGCTGCCGGTGCCTGTCGACTGCCGCCCCTTGACAGAACCTCCCCTTCTGCCCCGCCTCAGCCACTGTCAGCTACCCATGCTGTGTCGCCATCTTCAGTCCCTGATGGCCACGAACCTATGGACGTCGAATGGGATGCCCCCGCTCCTACAGACATTTGTATACACAGCAGTGAACTCTTTCCAGGGGAAGAAATATCGTAGCAGCCCCTTATCAGATGTAGGGCCTGGACAACAGACAAGCAAGGTGGGCTGCCGACCTCCCTTCAAGAGCTCAGATCAAAACATCGCCAGTGAATGTAAACATCAACAGACTTTTCGCATAAACATGGCACTACTTCGTGTAAAGCCATGTGACGGACATCCACTAGTTGGAACTAATGTAAATATGTGCAGCACTCTGCAGAATCAGTGTTATAAGCACACCAGCAGAGCCAGACCGGCAGTGTGCACCTACAGCTAGGACAGTTCCGAGCAATACCTACACCGGCTCTACTCTGCAGACACTCTCCATAGTCTTTCTGTAGAAAGTTTTATCCTGTTGGGCATAACGCCACTTTGTAATTGTGTAGCGTAGTATTTTGGGTATTATTTCCTTCCATTGTCCTGTACAAGAATTATTGTGTTTCTTGTTGTTCTTGAGTTTGGAAATTAGTGCACACCAAGAAGGAGTTTTAGTTAAATAAAGTGTGTTCAAACTTGATCATTAGTTCTCTCCTGCTGATCACAGGACACTACAATCTGACTATTCACAGACAGTGCTCTCTCGAAATTTCAATAGTAAACCTCTCTGTGATGCATAACTCCTCTCTTGTAATGTCTGGCAATGGAGTTTGTTAAGCATCTCTGTAATCCTCTTGCACCGACACAATGATCCCGTGACAAAATGCACGATTATTTGTCGTATCTTCTCTATTTCTTCTATAAGCCCTATTTGGTAAGGATCCCAGACTGATGAACTATACTCGAGAATTGGTCAAACAAGCTCATTGTAAGCCACTTCTCTCATGGATGAATTATATTTCCTTAAGATTCTTCCTATGAATCTCAGTCTGGCCTCTGCTTTTCCTGCCCTTTGTTATATGGGGTCACTCCATTTAAGGTTGCTCTGGACAGTTATTCCCAGATATTTTATGGTGTCTACTGTTTCCAGAAATTTGTCATCAGTAGTGTAATAGTACAGCAGTGGATTTCTGTTCCCATGTATGTGCAGTACATTCCATGTACTGATGTTCAAGGTTCAACTGTCAGTACCTGCACCATTCATCAATCCTCTGTAGGGTATTCTGAAAAGTGATACTATCTTCCGGCATTGCTACTTTCTTATAGACAACTGCATCATTTGCAAACTGTCTTACAGAGCTACCGATGCTTTCTACTAGATTATTTACATACAACGTAAACAGTAACGCACCTATCAAGGTCCTACAATATTCACAAAAAGACTTCCTAACATTTAAATTTATATTCAAAGTTATCAAATTTCTCTTTTACAGAAAAACTTTCCTTGCTATTATCAGTCTGCATTTTACACCTACATTTTAAAACCATTTCAGCTTTTCTAGCTGAAATTTATTTCATATGAATATTTTACTGGCAGAAGCTGACTTTGAGCAGGGACAGTTTGGATTCCAGAGAAATATAGGGACCATGTAAGGTAATAGTGACACTATGAATATTACCTTAGAAGATGTAATGAAGAAAGGCAAACTTATGTTTATAGCATCTGCATATTTATAGCTGAAAATTTTGGAGAACGTAGTGATTAAATACATGGAGTGCAAGATTATCCACTGCTTGTAGAAAAACTTTGTATGTAAGAGTGGAAGACCAAGAACGAAGTGCTCAGATTAAAAAGGGTGTAAGACAAGGATGTAGTCTTTTGCCCCTACTGTTCAGTCTATACATCAAAGAAGCAATGATAGAAATAAAAGAAAGGTTCAAGAGTAGAATTATAATACTGGGTGAAAGGATATCGGTGTTAAGATTTAGTGATGGTATTGATATCCTCAGTGAAAGTGAACAAGAATTACTAGATCTGCTGAAGGGAATGTACAGACTAATATGTACAGAACCTGGATTGAGAGTAAATCAAAGAAAGACGCAAGTAATGAGAAGAAAGAGAAATGAGAACAGCAAGAAATTTAACATCAGAATTGGTGACCACAAAATAGATGAAGTTAAGAAATTCTGCTACCTAGGCAGCAAAATAACCAATTACAGACAGAGCAAGTAGAACATCAAAAACAGACTAGTACTGGCAAAAAGAGCATTCCTGGCCAAGAGAAGTCTACTAGTATCAAGTACAGGCCTTAATTTGAGGAAGAAATTTCTAGGAATGTACTTTTGGAGCACAGCATTGTATGATAGTGAAACATGGACTGTGGGAAAAATGGAACAGAAGAGGACTGAAGCATTTGAGATGTGGTCCTACAGAGGAATGTTGAAAATCAGGTGGACTGATAAACAAGGGAATGATGTGATTGTCCATAGAATTGGCAAGGAAAGGAATGTATGGGGAAGAAGAGACAGGAATGTAGGTCATCTTTTAAGACATCACGGGATAACTAGAGGTTAAAAACTGTAGAGGAAGACAGATTGGAATAAATGCAGCAAATAACTGAGGACACAGGTCAGAAGTGATAACTCTGAGATGCAGAGGTAGGCACAGAAGATGAATTCGTGGTGAGCTATGTCAAACCAGTCAGAAGATATACGTACACAAACAGCTGGGGAGTATAATTAATAAAGATGGAACGTGTGAAGATGACCTAAAAACCAGACTGAGCTCAAGAAGAGCAACATCAGAAACTGAACGCTCCCTTGTGGTCTGCAAAAATGGGATTAAAAACAGTATTTAATACATGTAAAGCCACTATTGAGTCAATTATCATCTGTAGTTCAGGATGATGGACAATTATAGAGGAGAAGAAGACTGAAGCTGTAGAAATGAATTTTGCAAGACAAGCATTGATGATCCCTCATTTGAACTGTAAAACTAATGAAGGTGTACAGGAAGTCAAATAATGGCACCTTCACATTGGAATAATGTAAGGAAAAGAAAAACTTCTACTTATCATAAAAATGACATGTTAAGTCGCATGCAGGTACAATTAAAAGAGATTTACATATTAACTTTTGACCCCAGCGTTCAACAGAAAAAAGAAAGAGAAAAACACACACACACACACACACACACACACACACACACACACACATAAGCAAGCACTCCTCATGCACACGACTGTCATTTCTCTGACAGTTTGGTCCAGAATGCAGTTATCACATGGAATACGAGCAACAGTCTGGAGGGGTCGGGGGAATGGTTAGCAGTGTATGCGTATGCGTGAGGCGAGAGATGAGCACTGTGTGGTGGAGTGTGCATGGACCAGACTGCAAGCAGGCGCAGCATTGGGAGACTGTGGGGCAAGGAGGTAGGAGAAGAGGAGAGGAATGGGAAATGATGGCAATGGCAGAGGGTGACAAAAAAGACAGTGGGAGATGAGGATAGCAGAAGTTGAGGGCAGAGGGGATAGAAAATGCTGGTTTGAGAATGTGGGGACAGTACATTACCATAGATTGAGGTCAGGATAATTTTGGGAGCAAAGAAAGTGTTGGAAGGATAACTCCCATCTGCGCAGTGAAGAAGCCATTGAAATCAAGCATGTTATGTTCAGCTGCATGTTGTGTCACTGGGTGGTCTATCTTGCTCTTGGTCATTGTTTGGTGGTGGCCATTCATCCTGGTGGACAGCCGGTTGGTAGTCAATACAGCTTTGTATATTGCGATATCTACCCATCAGCTGTCCACCAAGATGAATGGTCACTGCCAAATTGTGGCCAAGAGCAAGGCAGACCACTCACTGGCACAGTATGCAGCTGAACATAAGAACCATAACTTCAATGGCAGCTTCACAATGTGAACCAGCTGGACTTTCTCCACCACCAGCTTTTCTGAAGTTCACCAACGATAGTTATCCCTCCAACAAGTTCTCCGCTCTCGAAATTATCTGGCCTCAACCTACGGTAACGTACTGTTCCCACACTCTCTGCCAAACAGTTTCCACCCCCTCTGTCCTGTTACCTCCTCCCCACTCTTGCTCCCACCCTATTTTTGTGCCGCTCTCTGCCAACGCACCCGCCCACCTTTTCCTGCTCCTCTCCTTGTTTCCCTTCACCCCCCCCCCCCCTCCAGACTTCTTCCTCCCTGCCCCACAGCCTCTGAAGCTGCACCTTTTGGCAGTCTAGTCCCTGCACACTGTGGTAAATTGATTATTCCTTGCTACTGTAGTGTTATCTTGAAGCTGTAAGAAAGGAGGACAGGCGTTCCAAAGTGCGGAAGCAGAGACGATGCTGAGGGCAGACGAAACTAGGAGAGATATTGTTGCATGGTGAAATTAACATGTAACTTCACATGTTGTCTAGATGCTTTAGTAGGTTGTCACCATAGAACTTTGTAACCAACAGGCACGTACTAGCGTAAACAGCTAGCTTGATACCAGCCCTGAGAACAGCAGCGTCAATAGGCTCACAAGGGTTAGAAAGAGAGTGAAAACGCCAAAAACTGTTTACCTAGCAGTCCCTACTTTGGGGAGCCTGAGGGGCGGGGCGAAATGACGTATAACAATAATGTTGCAAGTCTTATTTGGCAGAGCATTTACGTTTAGCTTTCAGGTGAACAATGTTGATACCAAATATGGATTTAGTGCAACTGCATTAACATACCTGCCTTAGGAGCAGTAGAGGGGACCTAACTAAACCGTGATTGGCAGGTGCCTGCAAGAGACCTGCGGGATTGACTGGGTGGCTTTAAGTGGGAGAAACAGTGCCCCACACGACTCTTTAAAATCCCTATATTCCGCATTTTGGCAGAGTTCTCAGTTAGATGAAGTTGTTGTTGTTGATGTTGTTGTTGTGGTCTTCAGTTCTGAGACTGGTTTGATGCAGCTCTCCATGCTACTCCATCCTGTGCAAGCTTCTTCATCTTCCAGTACCTACCGCAACCCACATCCTTCTGAATCTGCTTAGAGTATTCACCTCTTGGTCTCCCTCTACGATTTTTACCCTCCACGCTGCCCTCCAATACTAAACTGATGATCCCTCGATGCCTCAGAACATGTCCTACCAACCGATCCATTCTTCTAGTCAAGTTGTGCCACAAACTTCTCCTCTCCAATCCTATTCAATACCTCCTCATTAGTTATGTGATCTACCCATCTAATCTTCAGCATTCTTCTGTAGCACCACATTTCAAAAGCCTCTGTTCTCTTCTTGTCCAAACTATTTATCGTCCACGTTTCATTTCCATACATGGCTACACTCCATACAAATACTTTCAGAAACAACTTCTGACACTTAAATCTAAACTCGATGTTAACAAAATTCTCTTCTTCAGAAAGGCTTTCCTTGCCGTTGCCAGTCTACATTTTATATCCTCTCTACTTTGACCATCATCAGCTATTTTGCTCCCCAAATAGCAAAACTCCTTTACTACTTTAAGTGTCTCATTTTCTAATCTAATTCCCTCAGCATCACCCGACTTAATTCGACTACATTCCATTATCCTCGTTTTGCTTTTGTTGATGTTCATCTTATATACTCCTTTCAAGACACTACCCATTCCGTTCAACTGCTCTTCCAAGTCCTTTGCTGTCTGGCAGAATTACAATGTCATCGGCGAATCTGTAAGTTTTTATTTCTTCTCCATGGATTTTAATACCTACCCCGAATTTTTCTTTTGTTTCCTTTACTGCTTGCTCAATATACAGATTGAGTAACATCGGGGAGAGTCTACAACCCTGTCTCACTCCCTTCCTAACCACTGCTTCCCTTTCATTCCCCTCGACTCTTACAACTGCCATCTGGTTTCTGTACAAATTGTAAATAGCCTTTCGCTCCCTGTATTTTACCCTGCCACCTTCAGAATTTGAAAGAGAGTATTCCAGTCAACATTGTCAAAATCTTTCTCTAAGTCTACAAATGCTAGAAATGTAGGTTTGCCTTTCCTTAATCTATTTTCTAAGATAAGTTGTAGGGTCAGTATTGCCTCACGTGTTCCAATATTTCTACCGAATCTAAACTGATCTTCCATTCGTCAGGAAAGAATTCGCGTTATTATTTTGCAGCCGTGTGTGTTAAACTGATAGTTCAGTAATTTTCACATCTGTCAACATCTGCTTTCTTTGGGATTGGAATTATTATATTCTTCTTGAAGTCTGAGGGTATTTCGCCTGTCTCATACACCTTGCTAACCAGATGGTAGAGTTTTGTCGGGACTGGCTCTCCCAAGGCTGTCAGTAGTTCTAATGGAATGTTGTCTACTCCCGGGTCCTTGTTTCGACTCAAGTCTTTCAGTGGTCTATCAAACTCTTCACGCAGTATCATATCTCCCATTTCATCTTCATCTACATCCTCTTCCCTTTCTATAACATTGCCCTCAAGTACATCGCCCTTGTATAGACCCTCTATATACTCCTTCCACCTTTCTGCTTTCCCTTCTTTGCTTAGAACTGGATTTCCATCTGAGCTCTTGATATTCATACAAGTGGTTCTCTTTTTCCAAAGGTCTCTTTAATATTCCTGTAGGCAGTATCTATCTTACCCCAAGTGAGATAAGCCTCTACATCCTTACATTTGTCCTCTAGCCATCCCTGCTTAGCCATTTTGCACTTCCTATTGATCTCATTTTTGAGATGTTTGTATTCTTTTTTGCCTGCTTCATTTACTGCATTTTTATATTTTCTCCTTTCATCAATTAAATTCAATATTTCTTCTGTTAACCAAGGATTTCTACTGGCCCTCATCTTTTTACCTACTTGATCCTCTGCTGTCTTCACTATTTCATTCCTCAAAGCTACCCATTCTTCTTCTACTGTATTTCTTTCCCCAATTCCTGTCAATCGTTCCCTTATGCTCTCCCTGAAACTCTGAACAACCTCTGGTTTAGTCAGTTTATCCAGGTCCCATCTCCTTAAATTCCCACCGTTTTGCAGTTTCTTCAGTTTTAATCTACAGTTCATAACCAATAGATTGTGGTCAGCGTCCACATCTGCCCCTGGAAATGTCTTACAATTTAAAACCTGGTTCCTAAATCTCTCTCTTACCATTATATAATCTATCTGAAACCAATCAGTATCTGCAGGCTTCTTCCATGTATACAACCTTCTTTTATGGTTCTTGAACCAAGTGTTAGCTATGATTAAGTTGTGCTCTGTGCAAAATTCTACCAGGCTGATTCCTCTTTCATTTCTTACCCTGAATCCATATTAGACGATCTGGGCGCCAAATCCACGTCCGTCGACTGCAGCCTCGGTCCAGCTCCGAATAAGTCTGCTCTCTCTCTCTCTCTCTCTCTCTCTCTCTCTCTCTCTATCTCTCTTGGAGTGCCTCAGTGAACAGTGTCACATTCAGTATGTTTTGTTTTGCAACTAAGTTGTTGCCTTACGATGCTGCTAGTGTTTGCTACTGTGGTTAGCATCCACTACTGGGACTTCTGCACTGGCTTCTGTTGTAACGTGTTATTCATGCTTTTTCTAACCCTAGAAATAGCCCCCAGTGTATTAGTTGGTCCTGTCTGGAATAAACAACTATTTCAAAACCCTGTTTGTCCAAGAGTCTCCATAACGAGTTCCCTACCTGCATTTCTAGTAAATGCCTGTACCAGTGATGGCTCAGATAGAAGGAAACAATCGAGTGCCTTCACTGTGAATTGTCCTTCTGCCTTCTGCTCTGTACCACTCGGGAGTGCAGACTGACCAGTAACCCCCTTTTTTTTCCCTCTCCCACCTATGTCAGGACATGACAACACTCTGCCAGATAGGGCTTCTCTCTCCCCCGCCCCGTACCACTGCTATCCCTTCCACCTCTCCACAGCCTCCAGACTGTTGCTTGCATTCCAAGCAACAGTCGCATTCTGGTCCGAGCTGCCAGAGAGATGGCAGTTATGTGTGTGTGAGGTGTGCTTGCTTGTGTGAATGTGTGTGTGTGTGTGTGTGTGTGTGTGTGTGTGTGTGTGTGTGTGTGTGTGTTTTTTTTTTTTTTTTTTTTCTCTCTTTCTTTTTCTGATGAAGGCTGGGGCCGAAAGCTAATTTGTGTCTTTTAACTGTTCCTGTTTGCAACTTAAGATGTCATCTTTATGGTAAGTAGCAATCTTTCTTTTCCTTACAATGTACGGGAAGTAGCACACAAGAAAGATAACATGTGGTAGAAATAGAATGCAGACATTTTTGGCTTGGACACTTAATGACAATGGCACAAGAAAGAATACCCAAAAATATGTTTCAATGTAGACTTACAAATGAAAGGCACAGGGCAAGACTGTGACTTACATGGATTCAAGGGACAGAAATTTGACCACTGAAGGCACACAAAACATGTTAATATGGAAGGTGAGGTGCAGAAAGTGGCAGGAGCTTAAGGAACACCACCACAGATCTTTGTATCACAACTTGACTAAGATAGATTCGTTGATAGGCCAAACCTGAAGCATCAAGGAATTGTCAATTTCGTACTAGGGGGGAGTGTGGAGGATAAAGAATGTACAACAAAAATAAAACTTTACTACCGAAAGCAGCAGGTTCAAAGGAATGTATGGTGCAGTAGTTATGCAGAGATGAAGAGGCTTGCACAGGACAGAGTAACATGGAGAGCAGCATAAAACCAGCCTTCAAGCCAAAGGCTGCAGCAACAACAACAAAACGAGTATTATGGAGTAAAAGCTCCATCTTATGGGGATTGAAACGTGTAAACTCTAAAGATATAACTATCTCTGAAATAAAACTTCCTGGCAGATTAAAACTGTCTCCATGTCTCCGCAATATCCTTTCTTTCAGGAGTGCTAGTTCTGCAAGGTTCGCAGGAGAGCTTCTGTAAAGTTTGGAAGGTAGGAGACGAGGTACTGGCAGAAGTAAAGCTGTGAGTACCGGGCGTGAGTCGTGCTTCGGTAGCTCAGTTGGTAGAGCACTTGCCCGCGAAAGGCAAAGGTCCCGAGTTCGAGTCTTGGTCGGGCACACAGTTTTAATCTGCCAGGAAATTTCATATCAGCGCACACTCCGCTGCAGAGTGAAAATCTCATTCTGGAAACATCCCCCAGGCTGTGGCTAAGCCATGTCTCCGCAATATCCTTTCTTTCAGGAGTGCTAGTTCTGCAACGTTCGCAGGAGAGCTTCTGTAAAGTTTGGAAGGTAGGAGACGAGATACTGGCAGAAGTAAAGCTGTGAGTACCGGGCGTGAGTCATGCTTCGGTAGAGCACTTGCCCGCGAAAGGCAAAGGTCCCGAGTTCGAGTCTCGGTCGGGCGCACAGTTTTAATCTGCCAGGAAGTTTCATATCAGCGCACACTCCACTGCAGAGTGAAAATCTCATTCTGGATCTCTGAAATACATACAAGTAAATAGAAACACAAACTTGATGGAGTTTCGTTCATAAGATCTATAATAAAAGATAATTTTATTTCTGTTTGTTGAAAAAAGCTCTAAGCTGATCTGGCAGCTATTTCCGTTTCCAGTCCATAGGCCAGTATAGGTAGCAGGCACATTTAGTAGGTAGGCTGATGCAGGAAGGTTGTGTAAGTGTTCTACCTCCAGGTCTCCAATGTAGATTTGGAAACCTTTTGTAACGTACTGCCAATTTCAGTATACTAGATCTACATACACAATCTTCAAACCATTGCGGAGCACATGGTGAATGGTACTTAGCACAGTACAGCTTACTAGGATTTCTTCCTGTTCCAACTGTGTATGAAACAGTGGAAAAAGGACAGCTTAGATGTCTCTGTGCACACTTTACGATCCTTGCGGATGTGATATGTAGAGAGCTGAAGAAGATCTCTAAATTTTCTGTGTAGTATTGATTCTTGAGATTTTGTTAAGTATGATTTCATGGGATTACTGGAGTCTGTCTACCAGTATAGATGTTACAGCATTTTCATGATACTCTCCCACGAATGGAACAAACTTGTGACCTAACTTTGTATACATTCAGTGTCCCCCTTTAATGCTTTCTGATCTCAGTTCCACACACTGGAGCAGTTTCCTAACATGGGACACACAAGTGATTTCTTCACATTCCCCTTTGTAGACTGACTGGTTTTTACCAGCTAATGAAGCACCTGCCTTACCTGTGACTGAGCCAATGAGATCATTCCATTTTACACCCCTACAATTTGTACTAGTCTACTGATTTCAGTTGTACCTCATTGATCATTTAATCCTAAGTTAATACTTACAGTTTCACATTTCTAAATAATAAAAACGAGTTGCCAACGTTTGCACCCCTTCCAATATTATAAACATTTGAGTGAATACAGGGTAGATCAAAAATATATATACAAACTTTAAACTGGCTCTGCAAACGACACTCTTTGAAATCACAATAGGTATGGGTCAAATGTATAGAACAGTGGTTGAGCAACAGAAGACAGTAGAGTTGTGACACACTAATATCAGTCTACAAAGTGAAACTATGGCACAACCAGGACTGGCATTTGAGCAGCGAAAAAGCATTTTCAAATGGTATTGGAAGCTGAAGAGCATCGGTGAAATGCAATGACATTGGCGGCAAAAACATGGAACTGAACTACCACCACATGTGAGCACTGCTTGCCTTTGCAAAAAGTTCGAAACCACTGGAAAAATTATGGACAAGCACAAGGGAATATCAGGCCAGTCACATGCAGAAACAGGTGAAGAACCTTCTGCGCTGGTGTTAGATGCATTCATACAATCACCACAGAAATCAACAATGTGCATGTGAACAAGGTGTGAGTAGCGTGAGTGTATATCATATTTTGCACAGAGTAAAATGCAAAGTTTACATTCCGTAATTGTTACACGCACTGAATGAGAATGACCAAGGCAGAAGACGTCAGTTTAGAGAATGATACCTTTTGTGGGTGAAGATTATACCAATTTTGTTCCCAAAGTGGTGTAGGCTGATGAGTCACATTTCAAATTAAATGGTACAGAAAACAGGCACAACAGTGTGTACTGGGTATTGCAAAATCTTCACGCTTATGTTGAGCGAGCGGTCAGTACTCTAGGACTTGATGTCTGGTGTGGATTATCATCATGAGGATTGACTGGACCTTTCTTTTTCGAAGGTACGAATACTGGCAGGAGTTACCTCGAGATGGTCGATTAATTAATTTTACTGTACATTCTTGCTTTGATTGGTGATGAACCAATTTTCCAAACAAGATGGTGCTGCACCCTACTTTCATAGGGGTGTGCATGCCTTTTTGGATAACAATGCACCAGGTCATGGGACTGGATGAAGAGGTCCAACCAAATACCCCAAACATTCCCCTGATTTGACCAGATTTGATTTTTAATTGTGGGGTTCCCTCACGAATGGAGTGTACAGCAGACAGCAACGACACTAGCAGAACTGTGTCATGGGATTGTAGCTACTCTGGCGGATGTGACACTGAATGAGTGATATTGTTTTCACAAGTGTTTGGAGGTGGGTGGTTTGCAGTTTGAGCACCAATTGTAGTTGTTTCACTTTGGGTCATTGTAATACTGATGATAATATATGAACTTATCTTAAACAAAGCAAGTATACATTTTTTGATCTACAATGTATTTGTTCTGATTTCATCAGACAGCACTTCATTACAGATAATTGCATAATCTGAAGAAAGTCTGAGTTTCTACTCTAATTAATACTGTCTGCAGGGTCATTAATATACAAAACTGTTATAACTTCAAGTAGAACAAATATATGTCAAGGAAGATGCAATACATGAAAGTCACAGATCAAGTAAACAGAGCAAGACGTGTGTACACTTTAACAGTCAAATCATAACTGAGTCCGAATCTAGCGGCCGCTGGCTGGCTGGCCACTTAGGTGGTGCTGCTGCTGCATGGCTGGCAGACAGCGCCGCATGTAGAGGATGCACGTAACTGCGCGGCGGCACTTTGAAAGATCGGCGAGTCACAACACTTTTCCCCCGTTTGAAGTTTTTGCACAGGTCTTGATGGAGGTGGCCTGTAGATTGCTAACGTCCATAGGTGTTGTTTGACTGGCCTTAAAGTCTCGAGGAGGAGGCTTCCCGTATGGATGGAAGTGTCCCCGTTGATAACGGGTCGAGATGACAGGAGACGTGGGTGTCGAATCTGCTGGGACCCCGTGCACCAATCTGCTCGTTGCGGCAAGTCCGGTTGTTATAACAGGAGACATGGGCGATGTGTCCGCGCCCGTAGGAGAAGAAGGCGAGTAGAGTTGCTCCGACAGATGATGGTCATATGGTTCCTGCACGGGCACGTCTCCTGGTGGCGTCAGTTCTTGTGCTGGCACCGAGATGATGGTGAGAGGACTGCGTTGTGAGTAATGAGAGATTCCAGTATCCCAAGTGTCAGGTAGAGCAGAAGGTGGTGTAGAGGCATCCGGAACAGGCGTTGCCAGCACACAAGGCCGAAGCTGGTCCGAATGATGCACTGCAATACCCGTGTCCGTCTGGATCTCATACAGGCATTGGCCACGGTGTCGTAAGATGCGGACAGGACTCCTGCCATATCCCCGAAACCATACAAGGTCATCGGCGGTGAACCGGCCAAGCGAAGGCACCCGAAGCCATGAGGTGGAAGGCCGCAGAAGATGAAGTAGCGTGCGGGGCTGTCGGCCATGTAAGAGCTCAGCCGGGCTGTGGTCGCCCATAGGGGTGGAACGGTAAAAAGCCAGAAATTGGAGAAGCGCATCATCAGGCGCAGAAGAAGTCAGGAGCTTCCTCTTCAGAGCCTTAAATGTGCGGACCAGTCATTCAGCCTCACCGTTTGACAGTGGATGGAACGGAGAGGCCGTGACATGCATGACGCCGTGACAAGCACAAAAATCTGCAAAATCTGAAGAGGCAAATTGCGGACCATTATCAGTAACAAGAGTAGAGGGAAGGCCTTTCAAAGAGAAAATGCGAGCTAGAGCATTGGTGTTTGCTGCGGTGTTAGGTGACGTGCAACGGACAATGAAAGGAAAGTTAGAGTAGGCGTCAATAACGAGAAGCCAATAAGTACCTAAAAAAGGTCCTGCGAAGTCAGCATGAATATGCTTCCAGGGCTTCTCAGGCGAAGGCCACGGTGACAAAGATGACTTCCGGGCGGCGGCCTGTGATGCACAAGGGCCACAGGCAACAACCATGCGTGCGATTTCAGAGTCTATATTGGGCCAGTACACATGACAGCGCGTCAGAGATTTTGTGCGAGAGACACCCCAGTGCCCTTGGTGAAGGAGGTGCAAGACCGAAGCACACAAAGACGCAGGTACCACAACACGCGGCGAAGCATTTTCGGTGGAAAGGAGGATAACACCATCCCTAGCCGGGAGGCGGTAATGCAAAGCATAGTAGTTCCGCAACGGATCAGAAGTCTTAGTGGACCGACGATCTGGCCAACCCTTCTGAATAGAGCGTAAAACCCGGGAGAGGGGAGGGTCAGAACCCGTAGCAGCCGCCAGCCTGTCCCCAGTGATGGGGAACCCATCCACAACCCGCTGCTTGGCAACATCCAGGTGGAAACACAAAAGTTCGTCCCTATCGAATGCCAGATCAGGACCCATGGGAAGGTGAGACAGTGCATCAGCATTCGCATGTTGAGCCATCGGCCAGAAATGAATCTCATAATTGAAATGAGACAAGTAATGAGCCCAACACTGGAGGCGGTGTGCAGCCTTGTTGGGAAGTGACGTTGATAGATGAAACAAGGAAACAAGAGGTTTGTGATCCGTAACAAGATGAAATTTGGAGCCATAGAGAAAAACACCAAACTTATGATGAGCATAAATAATGGCCAAAGCTTCTTTTTCAATTTGAGAATACTTTTGTTGGGCATCTGTGAGTGTTTTGGAGGCATAAGCAATGGGTTGTTCAGAACCGTTCAGAAAAACGGTGCGCAAGGACTGCACCGACCCTGTATTGAGAGGCGTCCGTGGCAAGAACAAGATGTTGGCCAGGTCGAAAAGTAGCCAGGCATGGGGCCTGTTTCAGCATAGTCTTCAATTTCTAGAAAGCCGCATCGTATGACGTGGACCAGTGAAAAGGCACGTTTTTATGCAACAGGCGATGCAACGGCAGAGCCACCGAAGCAGCAGACAGTAAAAACTTGTGACAGTATGTTATTTTCCCCAAGAAGGCCTGCAGTTCCTTAACAGAAGTAGGGCGAGGAAGGGAATCGATCGCAGCGACAGTTTGCTGAAGCGGACGAATACCATCCCAAGAGAGTTGAAACCCGAAGTATGTGATAGATCGCTGAAAAATTTTTGATTTCTGAAGATTACTTAAGACCGGCAGTCTGTGAGACATGAAAAAGTGTGCGGAGATTTTGAAGATGTTCGTCAGTGGTGGAGCCAGTGACAACAATGTCGTCCTGATAATTTATACACCCAGGGACAGTGAGCAATAATTGTTCCAAGAATCGCTGAAAGAGAGCAGGTGCACTGGCCACTCCGAATGGCAATCGTTAGTATTGATAGAGGCTGAAAGGCGTGTTTAGGACCAGAAACTGCCGGGAAGCAGTGTCGAGAGGAAGTTGATGATAAGCTTCTGATACAGGTCAAGTTTAGAAAAATACTAGCCTCCAGCAAGTTTAGTGAACAATTCTTCAGGTCGAGGCATAGGGTAAGTGTCGATAAGGCATTGAGCATTTGCAGTGGCTTTGAAATCACCACAGAGACGAATATCACCATTTGGCATAGCAACAATAATGACAGGAGAGGACCACTCACTGGAAGTGACAGGAACCAAGACCCCTGAAGCAGTGAGACGATCCAGCTCCCGTTTGACCTGATCACGAAGGGCCACAGGAATGGGCCGAGCCCGAAAAAACTTAGGCCGAGCAGTGGGTTTGAGCGTGATACGAGCTTCAAAGTCGTTTGCACGGCCTAACCCAGGAGAAAAAAGGGACGAAAATGTCATCGACAAGGAATCCAATTGAGCATAAGGAATAGCATCAGAGACGATTTTGACAGATTCATCTATGGAGAACCCCAAAACGCCAAAGGCATTGAAACCAAAAAGATTCTCCGCGTTACTATGGTTGACCACAAATATGGGAACAGTGCGAATGACAGATTTGTAAGATACCTCACCATCAAATTGTCCCAAGAGAGGAGTCTTCTGTTTATTGTAAGTCCGTAATTGCCTAGTGACAGGTGACAGGATTGGAGAACCCAACTGAAGATACGTCTGAGAACTGATGATAGTGGCAGCAGAACCAGTATCCACCTGCATGCGAACATCTTGACCAAGTATTTGAACAGTGAGGAATAACTTCCCTGAAAGGGAAGAAGTACAATTGACAGACAACACAGAATCAGAATTAGCATCATGTTCATGAACATCATGTAAGTGGTTGGATTTGCAAACGGATTACACATGACCCATTTTTTTGCATTTGTGACACATGGCCCAACGTTGTGGACAATCTTCTCGTGAATGTTTCGTAAAACACAGCGGACATGAAGGACGTTGCCGGGGGTTTTGCTGTAGTTTCTGAGAGGTTTGTTTACGGCTAGGCCGAGGCTGCGCGTGGGAGTGTACTGCGGCCACGTCGGCCGGCGGGGACACGCCGCACGCGTCAACATCGCACAGAGGTTGTACTTCCCTGACGTCACCCATGCCTCTATTTGCGCTCCAGCGGCGCGAGAATTTTCAAAAGACCGAGCGATGGATAGGACTTCATCTAGAGTCGGATTTGCCAACTGAAGGGTATGTTGCCTAACTTCTTTGTCGGGCGCCGATCGGATAATAGCATCCCGTACCATGGAATCGGCGTAGGATTCTTACTGAACTTCAGTAACAAACTGACACTTTCTCCTGAGGCCGTGAAGTTCAGCAGCCCAAGTGCGATAGGATTGATTCGGTTGGTTTTGACAATGATAAAAGGCAACACGAGAGGCTACCACATGCGTTTACTTTTGAAAATAGACGGACAGAAGTGAGCACATTTCAGCAAAGGACAAAGACGCAGGATCTTTCAAAGGAGCCAATTGCGACAACAACTGATACATCTGAGGTGAAATCCATGAAAGGAACAGAGACTTACATGTTTGTTCGTCCGCAACATGAAATGCCAAGAAGTGCTGTTGAAGACGTTTTTCGTAATCAGACCAGTCTTCCACCGTCTCATCGTAAGGAGGAAAAGGAGGTAGAGACGATGACGAGAGACGCCCCGCATTTGATGCCGCGACGAAATCACGAATCACATTTGTGAGAAGCTTTTGCTGTTCTATGAGACCTTACAATAGTTGCTCTAAAGTAGCCATGGAAACATGTGGGGTCAACATGGAAAAGAAAAATCACTACCTCATCGCCAATTGTTATAACTTCAAGTTGAACAAATATATGTCAAGGAAGATGCAATACATGAAAGTTACAGATCAAGTAAACAGAGTAAGACATGTGTACACTTTTAACAGTCAAATCATAACTGAGTCCGAGTCTAGCGGCCGCTGGCTGGCTGGCCGCTTAGGTGGCGCGGCTGCTGCATCGCTGGCAGACAACGCCGCATGTAGAGGACGCGCGCAAATGTGCAGCGGCACTTTGAAAGATCGGCGAGTCACAACAAAAACACACAGAAATGCTTCCAACACACTTCCCTGGGGCACACCTGAAATTACTTCAACATCTGTCAATTACTCTCCTTAAAAGATAACATACTATGTCCTTCCTGGCAAGAAATACATAACCCCATTACAAATTTCTCTTGATACTTCATACGAGTGTGCTTCCAATAATAGGTGTAGCTGTGGTACTCAGTCAAATGTCTTTCGGAAGTCATGAAATACTGCATCCACCTGACTGCCTCGATAAATGGCTTCCAGAATGTCACGCGAGAAAACTGCAAGTAAGATTTTGAGTGATCAATGTTTTCATCTTTTTTAAAAAATGGTAAAATCACTTCCTGTTTACAATCACTGGGCATTACATTTCATTTCTAAATTTTGCTGGTTTTGCTACACAGATATTACTGTAACAGCTTTGTATTCTGCTCATAATGATGATGTAAATCTTTTTTTTTCTTTTTTGTAGAAACCATAACCTTAAGCTGTTACATAGCCAACAAGTTCTAGGAAATATGCAAGGTTACACGTCACTGTCTTTAATGACATACAATGAAGTTGCAAGTCTTTATCAGAACTGCAAAATGCAGGCTTCCAAAGCTAGTCTTTAATTCTTACAGTACTGCTGTTTTCTTTGATGAGGGACTGTTGTACTAGAATAAATATTTGAGCTAGTTTAGCAGTAAAGTGGATAAGCTGTTCTCATATGAAAGCAGTAAATGTCAGAAAATCTGACCACCTACATCCTTAGCATCTAAAAATGTATTCTGTAAAAGGAAATGAAGCATTTGACAGGAGAAGAAGAAGAAGAAGAATACTTTAGATCATTGTAATGACAACATTTTTACTTTAAGACAACTAAAGGTAAAGAGACTGGAGAGGAGTCTGAGTAGCCATTTAGTGTTCATAGACCTCTAAAAGGTGTACGGCACAGTGCCACTGAAGAAACTGTCCAGAGCGAGAGTAAGTTACAAAACACATGTTAGAAGCACATGCAACCAACTCAAGTTTGCAAAATGTGTAATCAATATAGGGAATAAAATTTTGTCACAGCCTTTCAGAATTACAAAAGGATTAAATCAGGGAAGCTGCTCATCTCCTATATTGTTTAAAAATACATCCCAAAAGCCTTAGATCCATGGAGTAGGAACTGCGCAGGAATGGGCATTCAGATAACAAAGGCTCAAATTTAAGATTGAATAACAAGTACACTGTTTTTGTTCTACTGATTTTTATTTATTTCGAACTAATATTCAGCTTATTGAGTCACCTTCAGGAAGCAACTGACAAGCACCTGAAAGGGATACTAGTTCTTAAGTAACCAAATGGCTCAACTGTCTGTACACCTTGCTCTTCACAGATGATCATATAGTGGAAGCCAGTGAAGAAGATATTTGCTTTATTAGAAGAATATGATAAGTGGGCACTAAAAGTAAACTTTCAAAAGACTGAATACCTACACAGTGGAGGAACTTAATAGTAGAGGGCATGTGTATCAAGGCATGTAAAAAATTTACATATCTGGGTAGCATCCTACTGGAAGACAGAAAAAGTAATTGAGAAATACAGCAAAGAGTAGTCCACGGAAAAGCAGCAAACCACGAACTAAACCCTCTGTTACGGGCTTCTAAGATAAGTTGGAAAGTGAACAAGATGCTCTACAGAAGTACTGCAGTGTCTGAGATATTGCACTGACAGTCAACAGCCACATTCAGTTAAGAAGAGTTGAGCCACTCCCAGAAGCATGCTCCAACAGCCGAAGTGGTTAAGCTCGCAACAAGTGAGAAATTCATATCAGAGTCCCGATCCTGTACGAATTCTCACTTGTTCAGAAATATTCTACGGCTGATGCAGAGCCATAATCACAATTGGCTAGTTCATTCTCTGTAGAAGTACTGTAGAGCCTGTAATGACGTTAGCGCTGAGAGCTTACTGCAAAAAACTTGTAGGAATGGAGTACCACAGAAGGTTATGTAGACTATCTCAGCAACACCACATAAGAAAAACAACAATTAGGGAAATGATCCAAAATCATAAAGCATAAGATAGACCAGAAGGGTGGCAACTCACCTGGTATGGCTGTACAATGCAAATAACAGATGACAAAAGAAGATCTTGATGTACCATTCTCAGGAAAGAAAGAGAAAATGAATACCAGAAGTAGCCTGGTTAGACGGGATAAAGAAGACCATGAGAAAAAGGAAACTGACGAAGACGAGGAAGTGTGGGGTGACAGAAACCGATAGAGACAGGTATGTGGGAAGTGGCGGTGACAGCTGTACGAACACCACAGGAGAGAGAGAGAGAGAGAGAGAGAGAGAGAGAGAGAGAGAAGCGGTGGAAACAGTGGTCCTACTCTGCCTTTGACAGCAAAGGTAGTATCACTCACAATGCTACATGATGTTAATAGGAGGAGGAGGAGGAGATTAGTGTTTAATGTCCCGTCGACAACGAGGTCATTAGAGACGGAGCGCAAGCTCGGGTTAGGGAAGGACGGGGAAGGAAATCGGCCGTGCCCTTTCAAAGGAACCATCCCGGCATTTGCCTGAAAGGATTTAGGGAAATCACGGAAAACCTAAATCAGGATGGCCGGAGACGGGATTGAACCGTCGTCCTCCTGAATGCGAGTCCAGTGTATGATGTTAATAACTACACATGCAACAATACAGACATGAACTTTCTTAACAGCTATTCAATAGTACTTCACAGTACTTTCAAATGAGTCAAATTTTCTGCTTCCACAAACAAAAACTTTTTGTTACTTTTTCAACTGATCTGGAATTGCAGACAGTTCAACATCCTTTCTCTGACAATCAGACAATGCAAGTTGCCTCCTATTATAACAGAAGACCACATGCTTATATGAGGGGCATTCAATAAATAATGCAACACTTTTGTTTCTTGGTTAATTTCAGTTGAAAAAATGTGGAATTTGTTGTGGGACATTGTGGAACATTCTCACTTCAGCCCCTCCAGTTTCATGAAGTTCCAATACATGGCAGTGCTATACCAAGCCTTTAAAATGTCATCTGTAATGGAGGTGTGTTCCAATCAGTGAGCTGTCATTGAGATTCTTCCAGCATGAAACCAGAGCATTGCAGATATTCAGAGGCACTTGAAGAATGGCTCTGGAGACCTGGCAGTGAGCAAGAGCATGGTGAGTCATTGGGCAAGGGGTCCGTCATCATCGCAACAAGGTTGCACAAACCTGTTCCATCTCCAGCATGCCGGCTGGCCATTCACAGAACTGTGACTCCTGCAATGTTCAAATGTGCAGATGCTCATCCGAGATGATCGACCGATCACAATCAAACACATCGCTGCTCAACTGGACATCTCTTTTGGTAGTGTGGACACGCTTGTACACCAGTTGCGTCACTCAAACGTCTGTGTCGGGTGAGTTCCTCGCTGCTGAACAGAAGATCATAAAGAGCAATGCAGTACAATCTGTGCAGAATTTTTTGTGTGTTACGAGGCTGACCGTGAGAATTTTTTGTCAAGAATGTTAACAGGCAATGAAACATAGGTTCATAACTTTGAACTGGAAACAAAACAGCAATCCACAAGTGGCACCACAGCATTCCTCCTCCAAAGAGAGAGTTCAAAGATGCACCCTCAGCTGGTTATCCTGTTCGATGTCCTCCTCCTTGGTGTGACAATCAACTCTGAAGTGTATTGTGCTACCCTCAGGAAACTGAAAAATCAACTCCAGCATGTTCATTGGTACAAAAATGCGAACGAACTTCTTCTTAATGAGATTTTCACTCTGCAGCGGAGTGTGCACTGAAATGAAACTTTCTGGCAGATTAAAACTGTGTGCCGGACTGAGACTCGAACTCGGGACCTTTGCCTTTCGCGTGCAAGTGCTCTACCAACTGAGCTACCCAAGCACAGCTCACGCCCCATCCTCACAGCTTTACTTCTGCAAGTACCTCATCTCCTACCTTCCGAACTTTACAGAAGCTCTCCCCTAGGCTGTGGCTAAGCCATGTCTCCGCAATATCCTTTCTTTCAGGAGTGCTAGTTCTGCAAGGTTCGCAGGAGAGCTTCTGTAAAGTTCGGAAGGTAGGAGACGAGGTATTTGCAGAAGTAAAGCTGTGAGGATGGGGCGGGAGTCGTGCTTGGTTAGCTCAGTTGGTAGAGCACTTGCCCGCGAAAGGCAAAGGTCCCGAGTTCGAGTCTCAGTCCGGCACACAGTTTTAATCTGCCAGGAAGTTTCAAACTTTTCCTTCTCCATGACAGCACAATGCATCACCCAAGTCTGTACATCCAATAGAAGCTCACAAAACTTCATAGGACTGTTCTTCCTCATTCACCCTACAGCCCGGATCTCTCACCTTCTGACTCCCATCTGTTTGGTCCAAGGAAGGACGCACTCCACAGGAAGCAGCATGTGGATGATGGGGAGGTTATTTATGCAGCAAGACATTGGCTCTGACATTGACCAGTAAAGTCGTACCATGCGCACATGCATGCTATCCCAGGAAGGTGATGTAAGGCTACTGTATTAAATGGAGATTATGTTGAAAAACATGGTTTTGTTGCCACAAGAATGGGGAATAATATGGTGTACTGGAATCCTAAATAAAAATAACTTACTTTCAGAAGAAAAATGTGTTGAATTACGTAATGAATGCCCATCATGGAAGTGATTGTGTCATTTTTGTGTGTAAATTACTGTGTCCTTTTCAAACAGGTTTCGCTTGTGTGAAGACTATAGGCAGAAGGCATATAAGTGACAATGACAATGCAAGGTGGCATTTTGAAGGATACTGAGGATGAAGGAGAGTCTACTAATGAAACTGAACAAGAAGAACCTCTTCCCCTGTGCGATGATATAAGTGTCATTGGATTTGAAGTTGGCAAGGAAAAAGAAAGTGATGGTAGTATTCTGTCTGTTGCGTGTAAATGAAAGGTTTGTCATGATGGCAGCAGGACTCTTGTCAAGTTTCCGTACTTCATGATTGCTTGGAGTAATCAGCACACTGTGGAATTTGAATTTTCCTATCTCTTTCTTTATAGATGACCTTCCTCACAATATGTTTCATAAGAAGAAATGAAGACATTTCTTGGTATAACAGTGAACATAAATTAAATCGAAATGTACAATTATGTGACTATTCTACAAAGATGTTTGCTCTCACCCCCGATCTCTTCCTACACGAAATAAATATCAGCTAGGAACAAAATGGTTGGCAAAATAATGGAAGCAGAATGGGTTAATCCAGTTGAGAAACAGTATTTAGAAGTACAACTGTGGATTCAGCCTACGAGAACACATTCAGCAATACTCAATGGGATTTCTCAGTAAGGCAACGCACCTTGCCACACCACGAGAAGTGTCCACAAATGGCTGGATGAGCACAATCAAGATTCTTAAGCACAACCCTCAGCCACAAATTCCCAAGACCTTTATGCAATTCAACATTGGCGAGATCACTTCAGCAATCAAGTCAGATGTGCAAATCCTCTGCCATGAAACCCACAATAGCGATGTTGATCTATGAGCACCTGGCTGAGTGCCGGCCGGTGTGGCCGTGCAGTTCTAAGCGCGTCAGTTTGGAACCGCGTGACCGCTACGGTCGCAGGTTCGAATCCTGCCTCGGGCATGGATGTGTGTGATATCCTTAGGTTAGTTAGGTTTAAGTAGTTCTAAGTTCTAGGGGACTGATGACCTCAGTAGTTAAGTCCCATAGTGCTCAGAGCCATTTGAACCTGGCTGAGTCATATCCAGCTAATCTACCTGCCTTCTATACTGCAGTCAGCAATTAGTCTGGATGCTAGTGGATATTCAAAACAGTGTGACTCAGTTCTGTAATGTTTCTGCTTTTAGTCAAACTTGCATTTATTGTTGTCTCTTAAAATGCAGTTCACACTTAAGTTCCTTGATCACAGAACTACATTCCGTTTTCATCCTCATCTCAGGAAACCAGTGGGACTCTCCGAACTCTGTAGGCTCAAAGGTTTATTGCTAAATTATTTTCTGCACATGTAGTCTAATTATGTAGTAATGGAACATCCAAGGTCACGGTATGTCTACGATGAAGATCAGCTTGTACTGCCTCTATTGTTTGTAGTAATTGTTAATGGCAGTGGGGATAGGGATAGGGGAGGGTAGCAAGAGGAGTGCCCCTACGACAGCTGACAACATTGGTTTCTTAAAATCAAACCAACCACAAAGCAAATAATTATCAGAACTAAGTAAAAACGCACATTTAAATATACATGTCACTACTGAGACATTTGGCACAGGAGTAATTTGTAAATAACGTAATTTGAAACCTGACAAGTCGCACAATGAATGAAGAGCATATTATTGCGTCCATGACATGAATAAATCTACAGCTAATACCGCTATTTTTCTGGCTAGTTTTTATTTTATTTATTTACTTTTGCCAGTGGCAACTACTTAATACAACTGGATGGGTAAATGGGGCAACAGCCCTTTAAAGTGACAATATTTAACAACTTTGTGTAGACAAAAAATAGCTACAGGGTAGCTACTCAAACTTCGGGGAAGGTTCCCTGAGAATTCCAGGTATGAGTAGAAAGATGCTGAGATAAGAATCATACCACGATAATTCCTCTCAGCTGGGATACATCGCACTAGCCATAAGCAGTAGTTTAACATCAGCTTTTAAACACTGATAAATTATATAAAATAGTCAATAAAATTTAATTTCAACGCTAGGTTAAAAAACACAAAATTCACTGAGATTTGACGAAATTCCCTAAGATTTCCCCGATTTTTCTGAGTAAAATATAATTCCTTTAGAATTCCCGGTTTTCCAGAAAAATCGGCAACTAAAATCTAATAGGGTATTTAAAATTGCTATTTGGCAGATGAGCTGATGCTTTGGCTGGGACTGTGGGAAATATGAACCAGAACAATTTGTTTGGAACAAAAAAATTGCAACCAGTCTGAACAGATACATCCTTCCACCTACATGAGCAATTACTGTCGTCAATCAGAAATTGGATTTGAAATATAGTATATACATGACAGTGACAGCTTAGAGTGGTCATCATTTAGGTGTTCATTTTTGTCCACGAAAATGGAGAAAGGTGGAAACTGCACAGAGTCGGGAAACGGGCGCTGTTTCTTGGCATCAGAATGTGAAAAAAATGACTAGGCATTTTCTTTTAACGACCATCTAATCCATATTCTGGTCAACATATGACAAGCCGTCTGCATACGGCACAGAGGGCTTGGTAAGTTTATGTCGAAAAGCAATAATTAATTATGGCTAAAACTGAATAAGTTAATTTTTCGTTAAAGTATCTTATCTCATGGATACATGCTCACCGAATATTCTTCTTCCTTTTTAATTTGAATGCCATTTTCGTTCATACCGGTAGCTTCTTTTTTATGAAATTCTGTTTCGGTTCTCTCCATACCCTGCAACAGAAATTTTTAACTACTGGTCAAATTTTTGGAGACAGTTTCTTGTTATCCTTCATTGCATAATACGAATACGTGCGTTTAGACACTGCGTATAAAATAAGTATTATGTAAACAAACTAATGAACTTCAAATTAACATATGACGGAGACAATTTTTTTGGTGGTGTTACAAATGTTGTAACGCCGTTACATTGAGAAACTCACAATTACTGTCTCGCGTTATCCACAATTTAAACAGCAGTAAAGGATGGTTTCGTTTCTTACACACAATCACGCACCACCATCAGTACATGATTTTCAGCTTTGAAATCCCGGTTGCCTGCCTACAGTCTTCTGCAGTCCAATCTTTGTACCCTCAAACATATGATCGAATTCACTGCTCTTACAACGGGAGTCGTCAGCGAATACTTCTTTCACTGATGTTTACTCCGGTAAAATTTCTATTTTCGAAATCAACGTAGAGACGCCACTAATATTTTAAGAACAATATCGCTGCTATTTTCTTAAGATCTCTGGTCCAAAGGTGTCTTTAAGCAATGCGGTTTGTGGTCTGTGTGGTAAGATTTGCTTGTGTATACTACGAGCAGTAAGAGGGAAACGCTGTGAAGAGAAGAGAAGAGAAAGGGTGTTAATAAAATGAATCAAGCAGATATTTCGAAGGTAGTTTCGCGTCTTAGAATTCCCGTTAAACCACGGCACAGGAACTTAAAGAATGTGGAAGGCCCTGAAGGACGATTAAAGAAACTGCGTAAGACGGTTACTGCGCTCGTAAAGTTTGAGAGAATCGAATTAAATTACAACAGAGCAGATGAAGCCAGAGGATATGCCGAACGTGTATGCTAGTTTAATATACGTAGCTACTGAAAGTTATTTACAGCATAATGTAAGTGTAAAGCGTATGTCATAACATTTACCTCCGTGTTTCAGCTCATATCCGAGGCTATTAGGCACGGCGACTGTCATAAACCTACGATGGAAATTGCCGATTATTGGTTATTAGAAAAGCAACTTGTTCACAAACTCTTCAAAGTTCTGGTACCGCGATATAAGGATTATACAATTTCATACACGCGACTGCTACCAGCACCGACAATCTATCCAGGATCGCACTTAGCCAGATCTGTTTTAGAACTCAGAGGTAAGTAGGTCTAGACGAAAAAAAAAAACCACCAAACTATTTTGGCGTCAGTCCATATGAAATCAACCAACTATCTGGTTCTTGGCATCTCAGATTTTAATAACACTTTGTACACTTATAGTTTGCTTGATAAATTCCAAATTAAAAATTTTTCGGACCCATCATTTTTGTGTTATTTTTAAAACATCGAAAATCATGCGACTCTTGTTACGTTTTTGTAATAATAAAATCACCATATGTAAAAAACTATTTGACTTTTGACGAATCCCCTATTGGCCGAAAGCTTTATTTATTTGTGACAGTGTTTTTGTTAAGCCTATGTGTGACGCATCATCTCCGGTATATGGTGCGTGGCAACTTTCCTTTTCACAATATTTGCTATGTTCCATCCTGGACTTTTACAAAATTATATTTTGTTTACAAATGTGGTGTTTAGTTGTAGTGCACTATGAAAATGTCAGCATGTAAATTCATTCATGTTCGTTAGACCACACTGTGAAGGAGAATGACATAAGATATGTGTTAAGAAAATGAAGAAGTTGTTAGAAGCTGTGTTAATAATGAACTATCTTCAGACTGCTGTAAACTGTTTTTGCTTTTTTTATATAAAATCAGTGATTTGACCCTTCATTACTTCTGCTTCTGTGTTAATATCTTCCTCTCAGAGTGGCACTTGAATATCATGTACTTTATTATTTGTTCTGTGTGTTCTAATCTCCATCTATGGCTCACTCTTACATCTGGTAATCTCGCGTATTTTAACGCATTATATCATCTCCTGTCTCCTATTCTAATCAGTATTTTCCACATAGTTCATTTGTTACCAGTTCTGTTCTTAGTCTGCATAATTTTTCAGCGTCCTTCTGTAACTTAAAGTACACTTACAGTGTTGACAACCCTTCTGTTGCTTTCTGGTGTTGGCAATTAGTTTGTGTTGGCCATACCAATTGGTTGATAGGATACAGTAGCCAGTGAAAATTGCTGATTATAATTACTTGTTTTGGTGGAAGACATGATTGTTCTGGACAAGGAAAGTACAAGACTGGCAATTGTTGATCTGGCTCTTGTGGATTATGATGTTGATTTCTAGTCTTTGTATGTATTTCTCGTATTATACGTTGCTCAGAATGTGGCCGGATTTATTGTGATATTTTTGTGTGTTCCAGTGTTGTAATTTGGTTGAATGTGACTTGAGGAAAATTGGCTGTATTAAAAAAGATGTGATCTTTAGTGTAGCCCGAGATGTAGGTTAGGTTGAAATGTTACAGTATGTTTGGGAGTTCGCAAAGCCAATGAATTGAAATAGGGCTGTGGTCTGTGGTGATGGACTGAACTGAACTGTAGCATAGCCTAAGGTATAGATTAGGATAAATGCCTGCCCAAATATCCAAAATTCATAAATGCCCACCATTTATGCATGTTAAAGATTGATAAGTAACACTTATAAAAAGAATTTAAGCTGATATTTTGTAGGCCTACTGGGAAAAGGTGTTTTGCAACACTGCTACTTTAGTGGTTGGGTAACCAAGTTGAAAAACCTGTTTGAGTGTTAGTGGGGAGTTATTAGATGAAGTAAACTGGATTGTAAACACAGCTGTGTACACCTGTAATGAGGTCAAGTCTTGGCATAGTACATAACAAAAAAGAAAACAATACTCAAGTCTGAGTAATTTTTGAAATAAAGTATAGATAGTTTATATTAAATAGCTAGCCTGTAGGTAGAACTTTTTATCGTACTACTGCACAAAAATTAAAAAAATTGTTCTCAGTTGTTCTGACTGCACCTCAGATTGAAGGGGTGCTATCTAGCAGCAGATGTAACTGGTGTGCCCAGAATTTTTATGGCAACTTCTACCAATTCATAAGTTCCTCCTCAACCTCACTCCACAATAAAAGGATTTAAGCGATGATTTTTATCTTCCTGAAAGTGAAGGACCACCCCTCCCCACATGAATTGTTGGGACCAAATTTCTTTGTCCCTATAATCAGCCGAAACCTGAATAACATTCAGTTCATTGTTCCTTGCTGTCCCACAAACAAAGCTCATAGCATCAAGTGCTTCCATAGGCTTGAGGATACTATCTTGTACTCCTCAATCAAGAAGATTAGCTCCAAAGTGGATAGAAGATATACTGAATTCCTTCCTAGCTTGGAATTAAGATAAGATTGACTTTTCTTCTGCAGATAGCAATGGAGAGGATGGTAGTTTCTCAATGAGAACTTCATCCGACTTATTGAACTTTGTAGCTGTTTCATTAACTTGAGGCTCATTTAAGTCTAAAGCTATAATCAAATGAACAATTTGGTTCATGAACTCTGTAATTTTTTTCAGTTTTCACCCAGAAATCATCATCCAGAACTTGCTTTGGAATGCCTGCACCTTTTTATTTACAACTAAGGTTTGTAAGACAACTTTGCTTGACTGCAAACTTTAAAGACAAAAGAGATGGTTCCTCAATCTTGTCTTTCCTGGAAACTTCAGTGAAATCATACCAGCCTAAAATATATGAGCACAACAAGTTTAATAGGTGAGCTAGGCACCCAAGTGAAACAGTGTGAGGGACTTGAGCCTTTACCAGATTCAGTGTAGCTTTCATGTTTGCTCCATCATCATCTGTCACCACCGGAAACTTTTCTGGTCCATGCTTCTCAAAAACATTTGTGATAAGCTGAGCAAGGAGCTCGGCACTGTGGCTGTTGCTTTTAGTCATTACAAACTCAATAAAAAGTGGTTCAGGCCGTGAAACTACATGGTTAATAATGGATCCAATTTTTTTTTTTTGAGATTGCCCCAGCTGCCGCACTACAGAAGATTTCTTGCCTCCTTTACTTGCTTATTTGCATGACATTGCATTTATGCATACTGTGCATCTAAGTAAGTAGAGGATAGGCAATATTTTGAAGGTAATTGGAAGGAAGGTCTGATTCTTTGGGGGGGAGGGGGATGTATCCCTAGTGGATGTTCTACCATGGACAAGGGAGATCCACTGACAAATATGGCTTTGGTTCAGCATCTCCTGGGGGGGGGGGGGGGGGGGGTCGGATTTTGACATGGTGTAAGACTAAATAAATGTGACGAGCTAAAACTAAAAAGCACATGGCTAAAAATCTTGCCTTTACACCGCCCCAAAAAACTAACATAAAAAATACAGCTGTCTAAAAATGCAGTGAAAGTATCTCAAGGACAACATTATTTGCAGGATTTCAGACACAGAATTTATAATCATTCCTCTGCAACATTAATTAAAAATTGTTGTTATATATTTAAAGTAAACATCAGGTCCTGTTTATTTTACATTTGAAAGAAAGCCTTTGGATAGATAATAGTAGGGCTGATGTGGCCTCGTGTTTTAAATCCCCTATCCTCGTCTGCATAATATTTGTGTGTTTTAAATATTTGTACTTATGTTGCTTTAGTATCCATGAGGTCAGCATAGGATAAGATTCTCTTTGGAGTTGAGGACAAAACAGGTTGTGGAAGGAGCTCACTGGGTGAATTTGATTTAAATGATTGTGGTGGGCTTGGTCCTGGTTCCGACTAGTTGAAATTTCTCACTTCAACCAACCAGGGTTTATTAGGGCTTTTCCTTTTAGTAGGCTTCTCAGTCATTGTACCTAACTCAAGCTGTTTTTTTTTCAAATTCTGAGGGGACTTGAAACACTTTATCAATAAGCTTTTCAATTTTGTTCAAATATGACCATTTGTATTCCTTAAAATTAAATATTTACAAGAGACTCCTTTCTCTTTTAAATTAAAGAAGTTTCAGACAGGTCTTTTTTTCTTAACCACCTTGAAATTGTTCAATGTCCTATGGTCTATAACACGTTAAATATGTTGCTTCTCACCCAACAATATTGACTTGGATGGCTGTCAGTCAGTCAGTCAGAGCAGTGTTGCCAATTCCAACTAACTAAATAACCTGCAGAATTGCATGATTTATCTAAAATTACCAGCCACTCACTCAAAATTTCATCTACTATTTGCAGGAATAGCAATATCACTAATATTTACTTAAAATAACTGGAATTGGAGTAAAAAAATGTTTATCCACTATGATTTTAATTGGTGATGTGTCATGTGCCAGTTCAGATTTCACAATTCTCTAGGAATTAAGTAGTATTGGAACTGAATGATTTTAGCATCTTGGGCGTAGATTCTTTGTTATTAAAACTTTTTATGTTTGTGTTCTCATTGTCTCAGTACAGCAGTGCATTCACATAAAAGTAGGTAAGAAGGAACAGAATAGAAAACTATAGTCAGTCTGTCTTCTTCTTCCCACTGAAAATAATTTAACATTTAAGAATATATTTATCATCAAGAAACACATACCAGCTGTTTAATACAGTCAGTAATAATTTTGCTATCAATAACCATTCTTGATTAATATTCAGAGATATGACACGGATTATAACGTGTCTTACATTACAAAGCGATGACATAAGGACAATGTTTTTTTATACTGACTTATCATTATTGTAAGTTTCTTTTCTTTCCTTTTGTTCTTAGTACTAAAGGCAGTGAATGATATATGTAGTTTTAAGCATAAACCTTTTTCTAACTTTTAACATCAGGAGACTCATCCCATCCATTATTTTAACTGATAAATGATACATTCTGGCAGTAGAAACTTTAAAAAGTACAGATTTAGGGCATTTAAAACTGCTTGAGCCATTTCCAGGGTAAATGCCCTTTTATAAATTTCCTGCCCAATGGGCATTTGTGTGGTCCATATCACTGTGCAAGAACTTAAGACTACTGTTTAAATTTTAAGGGGGGATGTAATGGATTTTGGTCTAAAAAAATCGATTTTTTAAAAATTTCATTTTCTTGATCTACACAGTTTAATCTATGTTGAGTGCTGATTTTGTCATAATAGCAGCTTTAGAAATGCATTTAAATTGTTAAACTGATTAACTCTACCCTTGCGGCCACTCCCACCTTTTCCGACATTTGGGAAACTGCTTGCTTCAGCGGAATTTTAGTCAATGTGAAGGCTATTTTTCTTTTGATATCATTGGCTGACATCAATATCTTTACGTGAAAACTTTCTTGCATGTGGTTTATTTACGTCATGACAATACCAACACTTATTAGTAGGGGGAAGGTTGAATTTGCAAACCTTCAGGGGGGAATCAAGATTTATGCATAATGGGTGCTGGAAAAACTGTGTTTATGAAACAGAGGTTTCATGGAAATCGGTTTACCAACTAAAAAGAGGAAGCAGCTCGAAATGAAGAACATAAGCTTTCAACTACAGGAGACAGAAGAATTGTACAGGTGTGTGAATGATGTTGATATGGATTCCACTGGATTTAGACTTACTGGTTTAGATCTTCTCTGCCAGGCTATAAAGTTTTCAGTTTCATGTGTCACCTTTAAAAATGTGGATTGCATGATTGTTGTTGAAGAAAGAAGAGTGGGAATAGCTTGTGATTTTAAATTAATTTGTAATTCCTGTGGCTATGAATTTTCATTTTCCTCCTCCCACTGGTACCTATGAAAGCAATTTTAGGTTAGCATATTCTCTGAGGAAGGAGGTCTTTCATTGTGTGGTTTTGTGAACATGCCTCCACCTTGTGCAAGGTTTGAAAAAACAAATAAAGAAATGTCTGATGCTGTATGCGATACTGCCAGAAAGAAAGCAGTGGAGGAATTGGTTGAAATAAACCAAAAAGAAATAGATCCTGAATCTCCTACAAATGTTACTGACCTGTGTGTGCCTGTAGATGGGACCTGGATGAAAAGGAGTGACACATCTCTGTATGGAGTTGCGTCTGTTTATTATTGGTATTGACTCAGGTAAAGTTTTAGTTGTAGACATTATGTCTAAATACTGCCACCAGTGTGCAGCAAGGAAAATGTCCAACAATGAAGGCAGTGTGAAACTGTGCAAGAAAAGCATGCAGTAACGTGCTCTAAAAATTATAGTGCCTCAAGTGGGGGCATGGAGGCTGCTGCAGTTGTGAGGATGTTCTCCAGATCTGTGGACTAGTATGGTGTTAGATATATACCAAATACCTTGGTGGTGGGGACTCCTCTTTGTTCAAAGCTGTAACACACAAAAATCTGTGGAATACAAAAATAGAAAAGTTGGACTGTGTTGGCCACATCCAAAAGAGGCTTGGTGGTAGGCTTCGTCACTTGCTGAAAGAGAAGAAAGGTAAAGTACTTGAGGATGGAAAACCACTAGTAGGAAAGGCAGGCTTACTGTGAAAGAAACTGAGTCTCTTCAGTTATTTTAAGGGACAGCTATCAGAAAAAAAACAGGACAGCTATCAGAAAAAACACAGATAATTTTGAGGCACTGAGACATGCTGTGTGGGCAGTTTTTTTCCACAAACTATCCACTGACCAGCACCAATGCACAATCTGTGTCCAAAAGACGATTGGTGTAAGTTCAGTAACAGAAATGAGACGTGTTCACATAAACACTCGTTACCAGAACCTGTCATAAATGCAATTAAGCCCAATTCTTGCAGATCCTGATTTATTGAGGAAGTGTCTTCACGGAAAGACACTAAATGCAAATGAAAGCCTCAATAATTTAATTTGTATTAGATGCTCAAAAAGGACATTCTGTGGACTTGAAGTACTCAAAATAGGTGTCTATGATGCAGTTTTATGTTAAAATAATGGAAATAATGGCAGAATTGAAGTGCTGAAGAGATTTGGTATAGATCCTGGTGTGTTTACAACAAAAGCATTTTACACCATTGGCGAGAGCAGGGTCAAGAAAGCTAACAGATCAGTGTCTTACCTGCAAGTACAGGCCAGGGCGGATTCAAAGAGGAGAGAAGAGAAGCCTGGAGGATGAGGAGTATCAGTATGGAGGATTTTAAATTTGAGATAAGCTTATTACATATAGCAGTATGAGAAGAACATCTTTGAACGTCATTTTAGTCAAATGCAACTTGCACACGTCTGCAGTCTCAGAGAGCTGAAACGACACTGCAAGCAGCAGCACCAGTGCATGATGGGAGTGGCGACTGGGGAGGGTAAGAAGGAGGCTGGGGCAGGGAGAGGGAGGGATAGTATGGTGGGAGTGGCGGACAGTGAAGTGTTGCAGTTTAGACAGAGGGCAGGAGAGAAGGTGTGGAGGGGGGAGGTGGTAAGTAGTGGAAAGGAGAGAAATAAAAAGAAATTGAAAGACGGGGTGTGGCGGTGAAGTGATGGCTTTGTAGTGCTGGAATGGGAACAGGGAGGGGGCTGGATGGGTGAGGCCAGTGACTAACGAAGGTTGAGGCCAGGAGGGTTAAGGAACGTAGGATGTATTGCAGAAAAAAGTTCCCACCTGCGCAATTCAGAAAAGCTGATGTGGTGGGAAGGATCCATATGGCACAGGCTGTGAAGCAGTCATTGAGATGAGGGATATTATGTTTGGCAGCGTGTTCAGCAACAGGGTGGTCCACTTGTTTTTTCGGCCACAGTTTGTCGGTGGCCGTCTCATGCGGACAGACAGCTTGTTGGTTGTCATGCCTACATAGAATGCAGCACAGTGGTTGCATCTTAGCTTGTAAATCACATGACTGGTTTCACAGGTAGCCCTGCCTTTGATGGGATAGATTATGATAGTGACCGGGACTGGAGTAGGTGGTGGTAGGAGGATGTATGGGACAGGTCTTGCATCTAGGTCTATTACAGGAGTATGAGCCATGAGGTAAGGGATTGGGAGCAGGGGTTGTGTAAGGATGGACAAGTATATTGTGTAGGTTCGTGTGGATGGCGGAATACCACAGTAGGAGGGGTGGGAAGGATAGTGGGCAGGGCATTTTCTCATTTCAGGGCACGACGAGAGGTAATTCAGTTGCTCCAGTCCCAGATGGTACTGAGTTATGAGGGGAATGCTCCTCTGTGGCCGGACTGTGGGACTTTGGGAGGTGGCGGGAGACCGGAAAGATAAAGCACAGGAGATTTGTTTTTGTACAAGGATGGGAGTATAATTACAGTCAGTGAAGGCTTCACTGCAGATGTGACGACCACAGGTGGCTAGGCTGTACGAAGGGGACTTCTTGGTTTGGAATGGGGTGGCAGCTGCCTAAGTGGAGGTATTGCTGGTGATCAGTAGGTTTGATGTGGACGGAGGTATTGATGTAGACATCTCTGAGGTGGAGGTCAACATCTAGGTAGGTGGCTTGTCAGATTGAGTAGGACCAGGTGAAGCAAATGGGGGAGAAGTTGTTGAGGTTCTGGAGGAATGTGAATAAGGTGCCCTCACCTTCAATCTAGATAGCAAAACAATTTGCTATCTGGATTGAAGGTTGAGGACATCTTATGTCATCAATGAATCTGAACGAGGTGATGGGTTTAGGATTCTTAGGTTTTTAGGAAGGATTCCTCTAGATAGCCCATGAATAGGTTAGCATAGGATGGTGCCATGTGGGTGCCCATAGCCGTACCGCGGATTTGTTTGTGGGTAATACCTTCAGAGGAGAAGTAATTGTGTGTGAGGATATGGTTGGCCATGGAGACTAGGAAGGAGAGTTGTTGGTTTGGAATCCATAGGGCGTCTGGATAGGTAGTGTTCAATAGCAGTAACGCCATGGGCGTTAGGAATGTTAGTGTACCGGGAGGTGGCATCAATAGTGATGAGCAGGGCACCGTGTGGTAAAGGGACAGGAACTCTGGAGAGTCAGTTGCGATAATGGTTGTTATCTTTTATATAGGAGGATAGGTTCCAGGTATTAGGTTGAAGGTGTTGGTCTAAGAGAGCAGAGATTCTCTCAGTGGGGCGGCAGTAACCGGCCACAATGGGATATCCTGGGTGGTTGGGTTTATGGACTTTAGGAAGCATGTAGAAGGTGGGAGTGTGGGTAGTGGTAGGGGTAAGTTGAGAGATGGAATCTGGGGAGAGATTCTGGGAGGGGGCCTAAGGATTTGAGTAGAGACTGGAGATCCTGCTGGAATACTGGAATGGGATCACTGTGGCATGGTTTGTAGGTTGAAGTATCTGACAGCTGATGGAGTCCTTATGCCACGTAATCCTTGCGGTTCTAAACAACGGTGGTGGAGCCTTTGTCAGCAGGTAGGATTATAAGGTCAGGATCAGTTTTTAGATGGTGGGCTGCCGTTCTTTCTGCAGATGTAAGGTTAGTTTGCATGTTGAGGGATTTGGGGGATGATGTTGAGGCAAGATTCGAGGTTAAGAAATTCTGGAAAGTTAACAGGGGGGTGTTTTGGATGCAGTGGGGATGGATCACGCTTGGATGGAGGAGTGAACAGAGTTAGGCAAGGTTCAATATTGGTGTTTGGTTGAGTCTGATTGGTCAGGTTGGTGGCGAAAAAGGGTTTCCACTGTAGGGATCGCACAGGTGGGAACTTTCCCTGCAATACATCCTATGTTCCCATAGCCCTCCTGGCCTCAACCTTCGTTAGTCACTGTCCTCACTCATCCAACCCCCCTTCCTGTTCCCATTTCAGCACTACATAGCTGTCATTTCACCGCCACACCCCAGTCTTTTAATTTCTTTTTATTTCTCTCCTTTCCGCTACTTACCCCTTCCCCCCTCCGCACCTTATCTCCTGCCTTCCGTCTAAACTGCAACACTTCACTGTCCGCCACCCCCATCATACTATCCCTCCACCTCAGCCTCCTCCTTACCCACACCCAGTTGCCACTCCCATCATGCACTGTTGCTGTTGCTCGCAGTGTGCTTTCAGCTCTCTGAGACTGCAGACGTGTGTGCATGTTGCGTTTGTGTGTGTGTGTGTGTGTGTGTGTGTGTTTGTGTGTGTGTGTGTGTGTGTGTACTGCTGACAAAGGTCTTAATGGCCAAAAGCTTTAATTGTGTGAATCTTTTTGTTGTGCCTATCACGACTCAGCATCTCCTCTATATGGTGAGTAGCAACTTTCCTTCTCTGATATTGTTACATTCCATCCTGGATTTTCCATAGTTTGATTTTTGAATGTAATTTTCTCTGTTTTACATTATTAGAAGCCTTTTCTGAAAAAGTGTATGCACTAATGCTACGAAATTTTCATGAACTGTTCGCAACGTGTTGCTATCTCCCTGGAACTAAAAAATACGTGATCCTGCAGTTACAATCTGATTTTTAGATGATTGTATGTAGAAAAAAAGTTAATTTTGGTGTGCAAAATGAAAAACTTTGTCAATGATACAATAATAAATTTTTCAGATTAATTGCATGATTAGAATTTGAGTTTATGGCTCTTTTATAAAACAGACAATAAAAAATTAAAAATACAAATTTATGGCAAAATATTAATCCTGCATATTTTATTATATTTTTCCATTAAAAAACACAGCTTTTTTGCTTTACGACATACCAAATTTTAGATTTGTACATTAATAAATACGGCTGTAACGATATTTTTAAAATAAATGTTTACATTTTCCATTGCATCCCCCCCCCCCCCCCCCCCCCCCCCGCCCCCCTCTTAAGGAATAAATTATACGGCAAACATTCTGCACAGTATATTCCGTTATGCTACCTCATAAATTCAAACACTCCACATCTTTGATGAGGTTTATCTAACACTGATTTCCTCATTCATACCACAATCTTGTCTAATCATTAGTATTGTTCACTTCCCATCATTCACTGTGCAAAAAGTTACCAGCTGCAGCACAGTACACAAAAACTGCTGACACTATAAATGCAATTTTACATGTGTCTTCTTAAACACCGATTATCTTCTTCTGGTTTTCCTGTACTTAGCGATTGAATCCAGATGTACATTCTAAGAAATTTCTTCATCAAATAAAGGCTGATGTTTGATACTAGTAGACTTCTTTTGGTGAGAAATGCCCCTGTTTGCTTGTACTGGTCTGGTATTTATATCCTGCGTCCTTCATACATCATGTGTCATTTTGCTACCGAGGTAGTAGAATTCCTTCACTTTTGTTCACTGGCATGGTCCCCGGTTTTGATGGTTAATATTATGATTAACCCCAGTTCTGTTACTCCTCTTTCTTTCTTAATTCTCTCAAACTATATTCCTTGCTCAGTAGATTTTTCATTCCATTCAACAGGTTCTATAATTCTTCCTCTGTCTCTAAGGATAGTAATGCAGTCAGCAAATCTTATAATTGATATCATTTCGCCTTGAATTTTAATCCCTCTTTCAAACCTGCGTTATTTTCTTCATTGGTTATTAGATATGTAATTTGAACAATAGAGGAGGAGAGACAGCACCCCTCTCCCCCTATTTATGGTTTTTTTAACCTTAGCACTTCTCAACTGGACTTCCATTTTTATTCGACCCACTTCCTTTTTGTATGCATTGTATGTAATCCATCTTTCCCAATAGGATTTTGGACTTTTATTGTTGATTCCTTTGTTTTAAATTCACTCAAAGTAGTTTAACTTTTTGGCTTATGCAAGCTAAATTTAGCTACTTTGTGAAACTGCTGCTGTTTCTGCAGTTACAGCAAATAGCTGCTGTTGATCTCTTCCTGATAGATGGGTACCTACATACTGATATTATCGTGCATCAGTAGTTATCTACGTTCCTAAAGAACAAGTCTGTTTACAATCAATGTTTTGTAAGACTTAAAAGTGAACTTCACAGATTGGCCCTCTTAGTTTTTCTTCATAATTATAGAATTTGAATCTGTGTCCAAACATCAGTTTCCCTTAAGTAGTATGATGTAATGATTGGAACTGGATAAGACAAATTTGCGAGTCTGTTGTTGGTAGTGAATTAAAATCATTGTTAGTAATTTTCTGTAGTAGTTCGTAAGTAAAGGTGGGTGGGAATTTGTTATATTGGTTTAAAATTTAATGATATTCTCACAAATTTTGGCTGAGTTGGAAATAAAACATACAAGCAGGTAATTGTTATGGTGATTGTATAATCTCAGGAAACACTACACTTCAGTCCTATTATGACAATCATATTTTTGTGTTGAGATTCGTTGGCTTGTCAACTCACAACCAAACAATCATAGTCCAGCGTAACATAGACATTGGACTTCACTACAGATCAACTTTGATAGCACATCTAGTCTTTTATATTCACCAAATAAGTAAAAAATTAATAACCAACCCTTAGAGTTCATAACAACCAGATCAATAAAAGGTATTCTGGCCCTCTCTGCGTTGGAAATAATGTAATCAGTTTGCATCTTCTGCCGAAAGAAGTCTTTAATGTCAGCTTTTGCTACAACCAATGTCAACAAATTGCCAACTTAACATGCAAGGAACCCCTTGAGTGCGAAGTCGCAAGTTCAGTCTTTTTGTGAGGCTCATTTGAAAGTGTTGTGTTGACAGTTATGACAGGAAAAATAATAGCTGTTAATGACTCACCATTTGTATCAGAAGGGCAACAGCAAATGAGTTCTGAGAGATGCAGAGCTGGACATTTTGACAATCAATAAATGTTCAGAACAAACTATTAACTATCATGGAACACCAAATGAAAAATGGCATGCCACAGTGATCACAAAACTTCCCACCATCAAGACTGAAGGTAAACTACTTGTGAGTGACAAACGATGCAGGCCATTCAGCTAGGTATCCTCTCTTAAAGAATGCATACAGAATCATATGGGTGTGATCGCCTAGAACCTAAGACAGATCCACATATCGGAGAGTACCAAGCAGGGTTTAGGAAGGGAAGATTGTCCAAAACATATGGTAACTTTGTCCTGGTGGGGTATTCAAACTACCATCATTACTTTGTCTGGATGCATTTCATGGTCATTTCACTGACGATGTAAAAAAAATTGATGTTATAGCCCTTGACCTTGTGATCATTCCTGCAGCAATGATTTCTGTGTTACAACACCTGGACGTTAATATACCTAAATAAACCTCTTGTTTAGGAACAGTACAAAAAGTGGTTTTGTGAGCCAAGCTGTGAACTGACTTCTGCCAGGAAAAATAAAGTGTCCTGCCACCCTCAGTATTGCACAGTGGGCTTTGGATGGCTGGAAAAGCATTGAAGCACCAATGATGGTGAAATCATTCTAGAGATGTTGTATTTCAAATATTCTGGATGGCAGTGAAGGTGATGTGCTCAGAAACGACACCAAGGATGATGGGGAAAGAGGAAATGAATGTGTTTTTGTCGCACACCCCTCTGAGGTTACCAGTAATGATGACACTAGTGTATGATGATGAGTAACCTCTGTATTTTATGTCTATTTTTATTTGTGTGTCATTTAGGTAATCACGTTAGGTGTTCTTTTTTAATAATTACTGTGTCACAAACAGTGGGTCACTTAAAAATTGTTGTTTTGGTAGTTCATGTATACATCTATTGTTGTGCAAAGTAAATTTAGCCTACTAGTGATGTACCAACAAACTCTTAGTTTTATGATTTTAATTTTTAAAATCGGGGTGGCATTACATTCTATGATGCATTAGATTTGTGTAAATGGAGTTTTTCCCTATAGTGTTGTTCACAAAAGGTGGTGCTGGTTTGGATCTGTGACTGACTATCAATAAAAAAGTTCATAAGGGAATTAATGTTATGAAGCTGCTTTCTGTTAAAGAACTATTTGTGAACCTATTATTTGTCCATTGTGTTACAACGTGTAGAAAACATTATAACACAGGTTTATATAACTGATTTTCCAGGTAATATCTACCCTCCTTTGGTGCCAGATACGACCTCAAATCGTGGCCTCCTGCACAATGTTCTACTGGATGAGGCACGACGAGAGTTTCGCGCCAAGAAGTACGCCGAGATAGCTGCTTCTGTAGGGAAGAGTTCTGTGACAACCCCATCCTCGCACACAGAGGCACCTGTGAAAGACTCCAGTGTGTCTTCTGGTGAAAGTCCGTCTTCAAAACCTGAGGAAGATGCTCGTCCATCAGCTGTATAGTGTGGCTGCCAGTTAACTGTGTGTAAATTTTTCTAGTTGCAGAGCAGATCTCAAAACATATGTAGTTATAAAAAAAAGAAAACTTATGTGCAGTCACATAATTGGCAGTTTTACTTACATATAATTTTTTAGGTCATTGTAAGAGTGATCCGTCTTTGAGCAATTGATTGTTTTTCACCATTCAGCTAGGTAATTTTGTAAAGAGACTACAAGAAAAAAATGTTTCTGCTACATGCAGCTTTTCTTCCTATATTACTGCTATACTACTGAACTGTTTCGAAAATGTGTGTGTTGTGTAAATAAATTATTAGACTGTTTGGAGTTATGTGCGTTATGCCCCATATTCCACTTTTACAGTAAAAAATGCCAACGATAATTTAAGAGCATTTGTCATTCAGGTAGCTGCTGGTTGAAAGGTTGGTGTTGAATCTTTTTATTTATCCCTGTTGCTGAAGCGAACCTCAGTAAATCAGATGCGAGACATTCTCACTTTTTATGCCGCATCATATAGGATAAAATCATCTACCACCGTAGCCTTCACCAGGAGCAGCCTATTTTCGTGGTTGCCACCACAGCAACAGCCACAACAATCAGTTGCTACTGGGATTTTTTGTGGCATCCACAGTAGATTGGGCATTGTCAGAGAGCAGTGTTACATTCTCTTATGTAGAGGAGTTTCTCCACACTTGTGGAGAAGTGGGATTATTGGTTAACAGGCGTTGTGCTACCATTGGTGGGCTGTCATCATTGACAAGGAAGATAATTTACCAGTGCTGATGCTGAAGAAGTGGGTTACTGACTAACAATCTTGTAGCTATCATTGGTGGGCCAGCGTCATTGGTTGGAAATCAATTTTCCGCACTTGTGCTGGAGAAGAATTATTTGATGAAATTCCTCCTGCTGCTATTGGTGGGCCCATATCATTGGCTAGAAGTGAAATGGTCAGAGCATGAGAGGTGGAATGTTTATCCAAAATATTACTGACCACATAGGTGGCTTCCAGGGCATCACACACCGTGGCCACGTATTCACTTCCTTGATGGCTTGGAGTCACATTGTTGGAAGTCTGTAGCTGCCCTTTATATTGAAGTTACATGTGTTCTAAGAAATTTCAACATTACTTGGACTTTCCTTTTGCAAATGTTGGTTTCCTTAGCCTGCACACATATGTTATTGGAGACTATGTCAAGGCCACAATTCTCGTGATATTCTGCTACTGCTAACTTCATACTTTGTTTCAGCCACTTTTGGTGTTAATGTTTCTTAATATGTTCTTTAACAGTCACCCTGTTTAGCCAACATATACTTTGCTGCAGCCACACATCATTTCATAGACATGCACAGTGTGGAGGGAATCGAGTGCATCTGTTTTCCGTAAAGTCTTTTACTTTGTTTTGACTGAAAAAAGTGGTCTGAATACCATTTTTCCTTAAAATTCTGCTTATGCGGTCAAAGCGCCAGAAACAAGCAGAGTAACTTAAAGGAGTGAGATGGCGGTTCCTCGCTCTTCCTATTAGCATAATTAATATTTCGCTTGAAAGCCCTGTTGGCAATATGCACATGTTGTGGACACATTTTGTCTGAAATATCCAGATGCCACAGTGCTGGAAAGTTCAACAATAGCTAGATTACTTGTCCATTTCCAGAAATGTGGATCACTTGCAGACAATTAGAGAACCAGGAGACCAGACATTTTGTTGGATGCTAAACTGGCTAAGGGGAGAGATGTGATGTTGCTTTTGCCGTGAAAGTGTTTAAGGAGACAATAGTTCCAATCTCAGATTTTATATGGTACTGACCAGAAAGTGGTGCAGAAATTAAAATATCATGCTTAATCATGTTCGTAGTATGCAGAATCTCAAAGTGCTAGATGTAGAAAAGTATCAAGCATACCGTACGTACTTTGGTCATTTGGTAGCATTAATTGAATCACAGAAATAGACCATTTCATCTGCACTGATGAGGTGTGGTTTCACCTTAGTGAATACATGAAGGGTCAACACATGAGAAAGTGGTCAACTGAAAATCCATCTGTTTCATGTAAACTTAGCCCAGGCCATCAAATCTTTCCTTCTACCACTAGCTTCTCTGCACTACACACATCCTTACAACACATCCTCTGCTCATGTAATCATCCTGGCCTCAATCTCAGATAACCCACTGCCCTGCACTCTCCACGTAACAGTTTCCCCTTCCCTCTGTCCTGTCACCGCCTTCCAATTCACACCCTCATGTTGCTTTCAGCACCCACTATTCCTCACTGACTCCTACAATTGTGTGTTACACCCTAGCCAATATACCTGCCACCCCTCCCTCCTACAGTCCAAAGGCTAGCAAGTTTCCTTTTTTCACTGTGTGCTTATGAACAATTTGTTTGGAAAGTGGTGTGCTCTATAATACACATCGAATGAAATGATTCGTTGGTGATTAAATCATCTGTAAAGGATTGTAGGCACCGCATTCTCATAATCTTAAACGTCACTGCATTACATTATCCTGCTTTTGTAATTACTTGTGTTTACATTGGGACACAGTGGATGAAAGTTATATATATTTATACACTTGATTGGTTTTTGATATGCTTGACTTTTTCATCAGCCTGTACCAATGTAAACATGAGTAATTACAAAAGTGAGGTCTTGTGCCACAGTGAAGTCCAAGGAAGACACATGCAGGTAGACTGCCCTATCTAGGGGCTTTGGACTTTGAAATTTGAGGAAGCTGTGGTGCATTTGGAATTTATCCACAAAGGCATCACCATAAACTCCGCTGGGTGTTGCAAGACCATCAGAAAACAAAGCCAGATTCGAAGAGTTCGTACCCACTCCTTCAGCATGGCAATGCTAGACCATACAATATCACTGCAGCAATCCAATGCTTTGGATTCACTTTTCCCGGTCATCCTCTGTACAGTCCCAAATTGGCCCCATCTGATTTTCATCTGTCTCTGTATCTCAAAGAACGCCTTCGAGGATATCACTTTGATAGTGTTGAAGGGGTGCAAGCAGAGTTGAGGTGGTTCCGTCATCAAAGTCCAACATTCCACGATGACAGTATCAGCAAAGTGGTCTCTCATTGGGAGAAATGTGTTCGTCACCAGTGTGACTATGTTGAGAAATAAATATGTAGACACGAAGAATAAAAATGTTAATAAAGTTTGTTTTCTTTAAAAAAACTTGAGTGTTTTCACATTAAAAATTTGGAGATGTTACATTTCAGCACACTGTCGTATGCAGTATGTGATCGAAAGTATCTGGACACCTGAGTAAAATGACCCTCCATCGGTAATGCTGTAATTCAATATGGTGTTGGTCCATCTCTAACCTCAATGACTGCTTGCACTCTCGCAGGCATTCGTTGAATCAGGTGTTGGAAGGTTTCTTGGGGAATGGCGGCCCATTCTTCAAGGAGTGCTGCACTGAGGAGAGGTATCAATGTCAGTCAGTTAGGCCTGGCATGAAGTTTGTGTTCCAAAATATCCCAAGGGTGTTCTGTAGAAATGAAGTCAGGACTGTGTGCAGGCCAGTCCATTACAGGGATGTTATTGTCGTGTAACCACTCTGCCACAGGCCATGCATTACGAACAGGTGCCCGATCGTGTTGAAAGGTGCAGTCGCCATCCTCGAATTGCTCTTCAACAGTGGGGGGGCAAGAAGGTGCTTAAAACATTAATGTAGGCCTGTGCTGTAATAGTGTCATGCAAAACAACAAGGGGTGCAAGCTCCCTCCATTGAAAACACGTGAACACACCGTAACGCCACCGCCTCTGAATTTTACTGTTGGCCCTACACACGCTGGCAAATGATGTTCACCTGGCATTCGCCATACCCACACCCTGCCATTGGATTGCCACATTGTGTGCCATGATTCGTCACTCCAAATGTTTACGCTCCTTACACCAAGTGATGTGTCGTTTGGCATTTACCGTCATGATGTGTGGCTTATGAGCAGCCGTTCGACCGTTAAATCCAAGCTTTCTCACCTCCTGTCTGTCATAGTACTTGCAATAGATTGTGATTGTGTGATGGTCTGGATAGATGTTTGCCTATTACACATTATGACCCTCTTCAACTGGCGGCGGTCTCTGTCAGTCAACAGATGAGGTCGGCCTGTACGCTTTTGTGCTGTACGTGTCCCTTCACATTTCCACTTCACCATCACATTGGAAACAGTGGACCAAGGGATGTTTAGGAGTGTGGAAAACTTGTGTACAGACGTACGACACAAGTGACACCAAATCACCTGACCACGTTCGAAGTCCATGAGTTTCACAGTGTTATGTCTGCATAAGCAGAAGAAATTAACGATCAAAGTCTGAAAACAACTGGTTGGACTGTTCGATTAACCAAAACAATTCTCCAAGTATAACACCAACGATCCGTCTTTGAATCACAGCTACATACAAGAATAAGATAGAAAACAACTGAAATAATTTCCTACTAGTCTCCGCCAGAGACTTCTCCGATATACCAAGCCTAATCCAGAGATCAGCGAGAACATCCATGCCGGGGCGGCAGCTATCCAAGTCTGCTGGCGGTCAATTAACTGCCGATGTGCGGCCGAGCGCCAGCCTTTATAGCGCTTCGGCGGATGAGTACCTCGGAACTATTTTCCCCTCATGTGGTTTGACGTGTGAAAATAGTTCCGGGATCTGCAGTGACCTCTTCCTTACGTTTATGTGGGCCAGTAGTGGCCCCTGGTGCCTTTACTGTGGTGTTGTTGTGGTTGTTGCTGTGGCCGTTCATCAATATTGCCTGTCGGTTGTGTAGTGCTTCGGTGTGCATGCGAGGTGGGCAACCCGCGGCTGCAGGCTTTCAGTTTGGTTGCTGATACTCTAGGCGCTGTGATGTCTGGTGGAGAAGGCCACAGCACACGGAGTGCTCCATTCTGCTCTCTCATGATGTGTAATGACTACTGAGGCCACTGATATGGAGTACCTGGCAGTAGGTGGCTGCACAATGCACCTAATATGGAAAACATATGTTTTTGGTGGTGTCCAGATACTTTGATCGTATGTGTATATGAGGTGGTATTTTTTTAACTTATTTATTCACATTTTAATCAAAGTTCTCTCTACTTGCACTAATACAATCCTATAACCTTTTGTCCAGTGTTTCAAAACAAATCATCTTTTGTGACGCTTGACAGCATATCCATCACTTTCATCTCAGCAGCATCGGGAAAATGCTTTCTTTTCATATGTCTTTTTATTCGTGGAAACAAAAGAAAAGAAGTAGCACGAAGCAACAACAGGTGTTTAGGGGGGGGGGGGGGGGTGATGACAGGGGTCATATCATTTTTGGGCAAGAACTGTCATACAGACAGGGATGTGAGAGAGGGACATTGTCATGATGGAAAAACCATTCACCTAACTACCACAAACCAGGCTGCTTCTGTCACACACTGTTGTGAAATCCTTTCAGAACTTCCAAGTAGAAAGTGTAGTTAGTGTTTGACACTGCAGAACAACCTCTGAATGAATGACTCCTGTCAGATTGAAAAAACAGATTAGCATTATTTTAATGTTGGGTTTCACATGATAAGCTTTCTTGAGATGAAGCTAATTTGAAGTATTCCACTGGCTATATTGGTGCTTTGAATTGGGATTGTAAGCATGGCACCAAGTTTTGTCACCTACGACAATATTTGAAAAAAATTTTTTGGATCATTTTGGGACTCTCCATTCAAATCATAGGTTGCTTCCACACGACCTAGTTTTCGTTCAGCAGTCAGCAGTTGTGGCATGAATTCTGCAGCCATCCTTTCCGTTCCCACACCTTTCGTCATAATTCACTGCACTGAACTCGAAGGCACTCCTGACACCTCCACAATTTCTTCAATGGTCCAATGTCTATCTTTATTAATGACTGCACGAATGTTTAAAACATTTTCACATGATCGGGACCTGGAAGGAAGACCAGAACAAGGTATATCATCAATTTACATTTCACCGTTGTGAAACAGGAAAACCAGTGAAACACTTTTTTCCCCATAGCATCATCCTTATATGTCATTCTTAACATTTCAAGAATTTCTGTTCCACTTTCCGAGCAAAAATTGGAATTTTACGACTGCATAGTGTTCATAAAATCAGCCATTACAAAAACGAGAATCACGCAAAAAAGTTGTCACTATAAACTGTGCCGAAACTACTCCCCACCCTTCTTCAGCGACAGCACCCAGTTTACCGACTAGAATGTTCATTCTGTGCACTCCTAGTGGCAAAATGTGGTACTGCAAGAGCTCTGGCCACCAAAAAATTAGTTCAGTCCTTTTCAGTACTCCCTCACACATTTTTACATCATACCTAATTGTGTGTTGTGCATCATTTTGCTGACACACAATTTCCATGCAAAGTAGGGCTCACTTATGCAGTCAAGAGTATATCACATGAGGCCACTTTGTGTGGCTATTACTGGTATTAGAGGGTTATGTATTGTTTTCATGACGCCAGAACGGAGCAAAGTCAATGTTACGCAAGTGGGAAAATATTTAGGTTGCTAAAATTTCAGTCAAATCTTTGCAAGAAGATTGCTTTACACCTCGTGTAAGAAGGAGAACTGCCTACCAGCATGTGTTGGAATTCGACAGCAGCAGAGTTGTGGCCTATCAAGACTGCACTTTATCACTGTTTGATATTGCTACTCGCGTAGGTCACAAACCCACAACAATCTTGCAAATACACTGAGGGGACAAAAATCACAGGATAGTGGTATGCACATATACAGGTGGTGGAAGTATCACATACACAAGGTGTAAAAGGGCAGTGCGTTGCCAGAGCTGTCATTTGTTCTCAGGTGATTCATGTGAGATGGTTTCCGACATGATTCTGGCCGCATGGCGGGAATCAATAGACTTTGAACACGGAATGGTAGTTGGAGCTAGACGCATGGGACATTCCATTGTGTGAATCATTAGGGAATTCAATATTCCGAGATTCACAATATCAAGAGTGTGCCGAGGTGGGCCGGCGCAAGGCACGTGCGAAACGAGGGGCGGCAAATCTGCCGTCCCTCCCCGGGATTCGAAACCAAACCTCGGAGGGAGCGGCTTCGGGAACTGGCGTGGCGCCTCGACTACCTGCCGGCCGCCCCTGTTGAACAAGGGGATGGAAGAGGACTAATTTCTTCCTCGCCACTGTGGCAGCACCGTCGTGTTTACGCCGGAGAAACAGAGAGGGGGAAACAGTCTGGCGTACACGCCAGTATTCTTAAGGCCGGTTCCCACTAGGGCTGCCGCGCGGCAGCGGCGTGGTTGCCATGGAAACGCCGTCAGCGGCTAGGCGGGCTCTGCGTCGCGGTTTGTCCGTGTCGAACCGCTGCCGCGTGCCGCGCTCCAGGTCCGCGCCGCCAATCACACAACGCGCTGAGCATGACGTCAGGTACGGAACCCCGGGCCACACGAACTTTCGCCGAACCGCTGGCGCGGACGCGGCGGCAGCTATGAAATACGTATCATCCGATTCCAAGGAAACTATTCGGTAGAATAATTCGATTCTTGTGTATGTTACAGCCTGATATCTTCTCTCGATAAAGGACCGAATTTCTTTTCGTTATTCGTCGTGGTTACTTGCTGTATCGCATTTACGTAAACCTTTACACGAAATTTTAATGAGTGTGCAGAGGTAAAAACGCATTGCGTGGAATTTGCGTACAGTTCATTTTAGGTAACACATTATTGCGTATGAAATTTAGTCAACATATCGAAATTGTTTTTAAAGCTGAGAGCAGAACGATAGCTGTCACCGTTCTCGAGATATTGGATGATATGTCGGCGGACGGGCTGTGCCGTGACCGCGCGCGGGTCGCTCGCGATGCGACCGATACTTTGTCCTGCTCGTCGTAAACCATATGGTTGTATCAACCGCAAATTTCGTAAACGGTTCAGGAAATCGAAACGTGCCTTTTGCAAACGATAACTTGTAAAAAGCATGATAAATATCCAAAATCTATTTATCTACCGAGATGTGAAAGTAACTACAGTATTTCAGAAGGGATGGATGAACTTTTTTAAACGGCAGTTAGTAGCATGTGGAATGAGAAGTTAAACTGAAACGAATTTGCTGCTATGTCATAAGATGTAATTTCTAAGTATCTACAGCTATTGATTATTTCCTTTGGTAAGTAACAAAGTTTTTTTCTTGATCCAGTGTACTTCATTGGTTCAAGACGCGTATCGCCTTTTACTTTAAGGCATCTTCGGTGGAATCGAGAGTGATTCAGTTTTGTTTTGATATGTGATACTTGCAGATTATAAAGCAGTTCACATCTTTTTTTACGTGAATAACTGATTACTTACAGTGAATCGAGTTTTTGGCGGACATCTGCGTTTCCCCTAACCTGGTCACATGCTGGACGTTGAACTAAAACTTTGATTATGGAAAATAAGCACATTTTCATGTTCGCTTTTTCTTCTTCTGTCACTAGCTGTAGACATTTTACCGAAAACTCTGATTTGAAGTCGTAACTACAGTGTGTTCACCTAATGTCCCTTCCTGTTTGATTTGTTTATGTACATGTTGCCAACCTAAAGAATTATATGCTGAAAACTAATGTTTGTTTATTTCTGTTCTCCTTATATCTGCATGTGTGCGTGGCTAGCCAGTGATAGTTATAGAAAGTTGAAAGTGAATGCAGTAGTTGTCAGACAGTGGTTGAAAGATATGATGTTCAGCTGATTTCAGTTTTGGTTTAAATGTTTTGTGGAGTGCATGGAAGAGTAAATTCACTGCTTACATTAATAGATAAAATAGTAGAATAGCATTTCAACAGATGATTATTATCAAAATACTATCACTCAACCCCTTTGTCCTCACTCTTTGACGCCTCATAATATGTCCTTCAACTAACCCCTCTTGTAGTCAAAGTTTTGCTGTAATTTCCTCTTCCTCCTCTATTTAATTCCGTACCTCTTCTTTAGATACACAATCCTCGTATCTAATCTTCAGCATTCTTATTGATCACCACGTTTTGAAAGCGTCCATTGTCTTCTTGACAGAACTGTTCATCGTCCACGTTTCACTTACATACAACGCTGCACTCCACACAAATACCTTTGTAAAATAGTATCCAGCCATTACAATTTATATTCGTTGTGGACAAATTTTCTTTTTCAGAACGCTTTTCTTGCTATTGACAGTCTTCATTTTATATCCTCTCTACTTCTGCCTTCTCAATTACTGCTTCCCTTTCAAGTCATTGAAGTCTTAGAAATGCAGTTGGGTTTCTGTACAAGCTGTAGATAATCTTGTGGCCCTGTGTTTTATCGATGACATCTCCAAAGCTTGAAAGAATATTTTAATTAAGATTGTCAAAAGCTTTCTCTAAACATGCAAATGCTATAAACACAGTTTCGCAGTTCTTCAGTGTGTCTACTTAGCTAAGTGGTAGGATCAGTACTGCCTTACGTGTTCAGACACTTCACAGGAATCTAACATTGTGCTTATGTTAGTTTGTACAACCCCTCCCCCTCTCCTCTCTACAGATTTCTTCCACTTTCTAGCCTTCTCTTGTTTGCTTAGTGCTGGCTTGCCAAGTGAGTTCTTGACAGTTGCTTCTGCTTTGAGCAAAGTTTTCTTTCTTCTTTCTCATTTTCATTCTCCGATGTTTTCCAAGTGCAAAATCGCGTTGCGTTTTTGGACTTTCTGTCAACGTCATGTTTAGACATTTCTATTTCCCATGGCCTACTTTATTTGCTGAATTTTTATATTTTTCCCTCTTGTCAAATTTAATATATCACTTTTTATCTAACGATTTCTACTGTACCTTTTTCCCATTCACATACTCTGCCACGTACACCACTTCTTCTCTCAAAGATATCCATTCGTATTCTAGTGGATTCCTTCCTCTGTTTCAGTCAGTCGTTGCATTACGGTAACTTTAAGATTATCGAAAAACTGTGGGTCTTGACTTATTCAAGTTCCAGTTCCTTAATTTGCTACCGTTTACTGTCTCTTTGGTTGTAAACTGCTGCTCGTAACCAATAAATTATTGTAGGTTTGCGTCTGCACCGGGAAATGTCTTATAATTTAAAATCTGGTTTCGAAAACTCTGTTCCAGATATATATTATTCTTTCGTGATTCTTAAGCAAGGTACTGGCGACGATTACATTATGCTCTGTAGGAAATTCTATCAGGTGGCTTCCACTTTCATCGCTTCCCCCTAGCCTTTGTCTTCTTACTGTTTTCGTGTACCTACTACCGTAACACATTTTAAATTTTTGTCTCACTTAACTATCTGAATAATCTCTTTTATCGTACATCGTTTCAATGTGTTAGGAGACAGTGAACAATCATGAACGGTAGACATGAAATCTGTTTATGTTGAAATGAGAAAACATGAATAATGAGATATGTGAAAGAGTACATTTTACAGAAAATGAAAAATTGGTATGTCTTCACCCAACTTCGTCTTTCCTTCATGTAGGTGTAAGATGTAGTTAATCAAACGCCCCGTACTTCAGTGGCTGTCCGTCATTGGCTACCGCTAGCGTCTGCCGCTTCCAGATGGGAACGCCAATTCCGCAAGCCGCCGCGTAAAAGCGGAAAACGCTTGCCGCTGCCGTTGCCGCACGCGGCGCTGTAGTGGCAACCGGCCTTTAGAGTGGAACGCTGTCAGCTTGTTACACGCCGTGCTTTTACTCACAACTAATTTTGCAGAAGACGAAAACTAATTTGGAAATTCGAATGCAATGTTCGATACTGCGGTTACATGTTAAGCCTGAAGCAATTTTGCTAAGTTTCCGAGTGTTTTGTTCTTCCCGCATTATGGGAAAAAATGGTTGAACATTACCACAGTCAAACATGTCCAACACCTACAATAGCTAGAAGTATTCTGAATGGGTACATAGGCTGCGAGTAATTACAAGGGACAAAGACATTGCTAATAAGCCTGGCATAAGTTGGGTTTCGAAGTGTTTTTGAAAATTTTTGCTATCCGTTTCTGAGTGATAGTCGGACGTTTTGGTTTTTGAGCCATGAAACACCTGTCTCCGTCTGCACGAATGACAATTAAACTCTGACCGGCACTTTTGTTTGCCTATAGCCGGTTCTAGGCGCTTCAGCCTGGAACCGTGCGACCGCTACGGTCGCAGGTTCGAATCCTGCCTCGGGCATGGATGTGTGTGATGTCCTTAGGTTAGTTAGGTTTAAGTAGTTCTAAGTTCTAGGGGACTGATGACCTCAGATGTTATTTCCCATAGTGCTCAGAGCAATTTGTTTGCCTATACTACTCGCACACTATCACTTTGCAATTTATTTACTGTATAATGTGTGTGAATCCATGTTTCATCTTAGCAAACTACTGGTCGCTTTTGCCGACCGGAGTGGCCGAGCGGTTAAAGGCGCTACAGTCTGGAACCGCACGACCGCTACGGTCGCAGGTTCGAATCCTGCCTCGGGCATGGATGTGTGTGATGTCCTTAGGTTAGTTAGGTTTAAGTAGTTCTAAGTTCTAGGGGACTTATGCCCACAGCAGTTGAGTCCCATAGTGCTCAGAGCCATTTGAACTGGTCGCTTTGATTCTGATGAAAACCTGACAAGGTATGGTCTTTCAGCAACAATGCCCTTTCGTGCGCACATAACAAAACGTTAATTTTGACACCGTCTAAAACGAAAATTCTTTGACAGAACAATGCTTGTAAACTGAAAATTATATTAGTGTAGGATACACTGTTCAGGAGATGAAGTCATAAGAATTGAGCCGCGTGAAATTGAATTTCAGGCCAAATTTCACTACAGACGCAGGTGAAACTATCAAAGAGTGGGGCGGAAGACAATGGAGAGAGGTTCTGCACTTTTCGCAAAGTTTGTGTTTCTTTCTACTGTTCGTAATGCCATAGAAATTGCTGTCTGATAATACATTTATACATATCATCGGTCACATACTTGTGAGCTTCTTGCTTCTTTTTCTTGGGCGCTGGTTTAATCGTAGCCTTGCTGTACCTTGTCACGTGACCTAGTACCTGGCACTGCCGCGCACCACTTGGCCTTTCCAGGCAATAGGTATTGTTGCGTTCTGTTCAACGAAAACTACAGAATTTGTTTCGGTAGTTGGCCGAGGGAGTCAAGATTGGTCAGAAGCACTTTCATTGCTTTTCGTAAGAACAGAAGAATTGGTGCGTCTGAATTTCTTGCAACTTGGGATGTAATAGGTAAGTGCTTTTCATATAACGTACAATTAGTATTGCGCATGCACGTTACTCATATGTTAGAATTTTTCTCCTTCAGGATTGCAGAATAGGAAAATTTATTTTTCTTATGATCTGTTACTTCAAAAATTGGTAAGTCGCCAAATGAGCACGCGTCGTCCCAATAGCTAGAATGAAAATAAACCGAAGAAAAGTGAAGTGATACAGCGATGACTAATTTGTTACCCTTATTCAGACACGAAAGAAGTGACACATGGAAATTACGACAGATGTCAAGTGACAGTTCTTTGAAATGAACAACCGCAGGTCAGTGAGTTAATGTATTTCGGCTAGCATTAGTACCTGTCGATGCCAGGGTGTGTATTTATTGCATTATTATGTTACTCCTTCTCCTTATTCTTCTTCTCTCCATTGTCTTCCGCCCCACTCTTTGACAATTTCACCTGCGTCTGTAGTGAAATTCGGCCTGAAATTCAATTTCACGCGGCTCAATTCTTATGACTTCATCTCCTGAACAGTGTATCCTACACTACTATAATTTTCCGTTTACGTGCAGTGGAATATCAAGAAACTGTCTGCGAAGTGTGTTGCAAATAAAGTTAGTACACTGACATCAACAATTAGTTTCATGTAATCGTTCTTTACAGGCTGGATCGAAACATGCCCGACGGTAGAAAAAGACTGTCTGGCAGTGAATATAGGAAAAGACGGGCGCTGAAGGAAGATGACGATAAGAAGCAAAAGCAAGCACTACAACGATATTTCAAGCGTCGGGCGGCTGTGGAGAAAAATGTATATTATGTTAATAGCGGGCGAGTTTTGCGCTTCCGCAAAATTTTTTTATAAGTTAATATCGCCACGTAATGGCGTCGTTGGCTGCATCGGCCGCTGCGATTGTTGCACTGTAAATTACTCGAATGCAGGTTATTTCGAGGAAGGCGGACATGAAATCGGGATCACCTCTTACAAATTAAAAGTGCACAATAATATTAAATCAATATATTATTTGCTTAATTAGTACAAATATGCTTACATTTGCCAACACTCGGAAGATGTCCGTCTACACGCAACCGAGACAAGAGAAGAAGTGAAGACGACTAAAAAACAAAAGAGCGTATCTTGTCGTCTCTTTAGATAATTTTTTTATATTTCTTTGCCCTCGAAACTTACACAGAGAAATTATTATTTTATGGGCACATGAGAAAAATGTATATTATTCAATTTTTAAGTGTCTCTTCTTTATAAATACTGTTTTTTAAGTCTTTTCGTATTATTTCACTGGGGACGCTATATATGCTAGCTGTTCAATGTGGCATTGCCCGAGAATTAATTTTCCCAATTTTCTATTAGAAACGAAAACAGAAAGAGAACTGTGTTTGTAGTGAGGTATCGAAAAAAATTCATTTCCATGTATTCTTAAAACCACCTTTGAAATTATGAAACAGTCGTATATAGAAATGTGTATAATGTACAAATTTATAAGTATGTTAAAAAAAACATTATGCCGGACAGTTTTTTTAATGCTGGATGCAGCTGCTTCGACTGTCTACAAGGTGATTTGGTAAACGTCTCTATAGCAACGGCTCTTCATTACTCAATATTCGGCTGTTGTTTTCGCCTACAGCCGTTTGAGCTTCGCAGTTGAAAACTGTGAAAGGCACTGCCACGTATCAGAGATTTTCTTAATCTCATTCGACTGTACGCGTGTCTTAGCAGTAAAGAATAAATGTATTAAAACGTCATGCACGATGCGCCATTTTTGCACGCATCTCAGTGTTCATCAGGTTATATCTCATGTCGTACATCGCTGAATTAGTGTAGACACAGTGGGCGACGGACATGGATACTGTCATGTTAAGAACAGAGTTAGTAGAGAAGACGTAGTAATTTTAAGGCCATGCACAATGGGGCAGTTTTTCACTATATCAGTGTTTGTGACGCCATACCTCCGGAAGTATGTGTGGTACCATGATATAATTTTGTTGATGCGCTTTGCGCTTAGCGGAAAATGTGTCTGTGAAATTTATGGCAAATACAGTTAGTCACATAGAAATAATACATTCAAACGTCGCGTATGATACGGCAGCTTTTCACATATCTCGTTGTTTATGACGTCACATCTCATGTCGAGCAAGTCTTTATTACCTCCACAGCGATTGTTGCCTTACAGCAAAGGATATGTGTGTCAAGTTTGGTTGAAATCGCTTCAGTAATTCAGGAGGAATTGTGGAACACACACACACACACACACACATAAACATACATATTTTTATACTACAGGGTGTCCGAAAAGCCTTTCCCTGATTACATAAATTGATAACTCAGGCTAGAATTAGACACAAATATGAAACTTGTGTCGAATTGTTGACAAGTATCAAAGTTTTTTTTTCTGTTTTAGGTTCTCAGTACGAAAGTAGTGGATGAGGTGCAGTGCCCAAGAAGCCATGTTAACCAGTCAGGAGAAGGCACAGTGTGTCCTGTGGCACCATGAGACACGATCACCAACCACAGTGCAGAGACACTTCCAGACAACATTTGGAAGAAATTCACCTGATGTCAAGAGCAAAAAAAAAAAATGGCTCTGAGCACTATGGGACTTAACATCTGTGGTCATCAGTCCCCTAGAACTTAGAACTACTTAAACCTAATTAACCTAAGGACATCACACACACCCATGCCCAAGGCAGGATTCGAACCTGCGATCGTAGAGGTCACGCGGTTCCAGACTGAAGCGCCTAGAACCGCACGGCCACACCGGCCGGCTGTCAAGAGCATTAAAGCCTCGTATGAGAGGTTCAAGAACACAGGATCGGTTGCTGACCTTCCGAGGTATGGTCGACCAAGAACCTCAGCAGACAGGGTGGAAGCTGCAAGGCAGTCTTTTCTACGAAGTCCGAAGAAATCGGTGCGCAAGGCCTCACGTGAATTACAGATGCCAAAAAGCTCTCTCCATGACATCTTACACGAACGTTTATTGTTTCGTGCATACAAAGTGCAAATCGTTCAGGCCTTGTTGCCCAATGACCTTTTTTGTCAGTGGAGTAGTGAATCGCCATAATGTGCGCGTATGGGGTTCACAACCCCCTGGCGAGGTCATGGAGTGGACCAGAGGCAGTCCAACGGTGAATGTTTGGTGCGCGCTATTGCACGATCGAATTATCGGGTCATTCTTCTTCACTGAAGCTACCATCACATCTGCAGTGTATCTGGACATGTTGCAACTGTATGCTGTTCCTCAGCTGCTTCAGTATCACCCCGATGTCTTGTTTCAGCAAGACGGTGCCCCGCCTCATTGGGGTTTGGACGATATGACCTTTCCTGGGCGATTGATTGGTCGTGATGGGCCAACGGTTTGGCCTCCACGCTCTCCTGACATAACCCCATTAGACTTCTTTTTATGGGGTTATGTCAAGGACGAGGTCTACCGAACACGTGTACCAGATCTTGAAATCCTGCGGCAACGGATAACCACCGTCGTTGAATCGATCCCTCCAGTGATGTTGGTTAATGTGTGGACGGAAATTGAATATCGCCTAGATGTGCTACGTGCTACCAAGGGTACTCATGTGGAAGTTTACTGATGTATAAAAAAAACTTTGACAGTTTGTAAACAATTAGACACCAGTTACATATTTGTATCTTACTTCTAGCATGAGTTATCAATTTATGTAATCAAGGAGAGACTTTTTGGACACCCTGTATGTATGGATTATGGCAATGGTGGTGCAATAAGCGAAGAGTGTTCGTGTTTTCCAGTAATCTGGATATCTGTGGATGTAGTTACCCCTGATTTTCAGACGCTGGAGGTGTAATTAGTTTTAGACTTGTATTCCCTGGTGGCTGAGTCAATCCTAACGGCTTAGGTTCGATTCCCGGCTGGGTCGGAGATTTTCTCCGCTCAGGAACTGGGTGTTGTGTTGTCCCAATCATCACCATCTCATCCCCATCGACGCGCAAGTCACCGAAGTGCCGTCAAATCGAAAGACTTGCACCAGGGGAACGGTCTACCCGATGGGAGGCCCTAGCTACACGACAGTTACATTTTAAGCAGTCTATAGAGAGTGAATTGTTTCCGTCTAAAGCCATCACACAGGCATTACAAAAAAAAAAAAAAACCGGTCAGGCGTGAGTGGGACACGCACTAAATAAAATTGTCGTGTGGCTAGGGTCTCCCGTCAGGTAGACCGGTCGCCTGGTGCAAGTCGTTTTAGGTGATGCCACTGCGGCGACTTGTGCGGCGATGGGGATGAGTTGATAATGATGACGACAACACAACATCCAGTCCCTGAGCGGAGAAAATCTCAGACCCAGCGGGAATCGAACCCGGGCCGCTTTGCATGGCATGCCGTCGCACTGACCACTTTTTTTTTCATTGTTGTTCGTTGTAGGGGAACTTGGGGTGGAACGGGATACTTAATGTTTAACAATTTCTGTAAAATAAGGGAACACAAGGAAACACTTCTTAAAGTGATAAAAAAAACCTTGTAGTGTAACCTAACGTACCTTCTTTTAAAATCACTTAAAACAATACATTTTGCATTTTTTACAATTTTTCAAAGAAAGTCTTGCATATTTCCCGTTCCGCTCCACCCACGGGGCAGAATGGGATAAGGGTATTTTTTGTTAAATTATTGCATAAACGTTGAATTTGAATTACGAATATCGTATTAAACTCTGACAAAATGTTGTATAACAGGCAATTCAGACTAAGGAATGTGTAATTTAAACAATTAAAATGTCATTCTTCAAAATAAGAAAATATTTTAATGTCATTCTGAAAAATGTACAATGCTTAATAACCACCAAACCACTAACTACTAGCCCTTTCGACAATAGTCGCAAATCAGTATTTCCTCTTAATCTTCACTGTCCATGCCAGCACATGAATTTTGTGCCCACTCTGGCATGCGACCCAGTCCTCATTAGAAACGGAGTAGAAGTCCCCACAATAGAGACACTCGGCATCCTCTCTCTCTGATTCTCTCTTCTCCATCGTCTTCCTTTTATTTTATTTTTTTTTGTGTACAGTTTGATATTTTTGTCTTAAGTTGCATTGCACCTGATGTCTCTGTCCCGACATTGTTCATATTTGTGCACCCTCCTCCTTTCTGTAGGCCTACTTTACGTGCGACAGCATTCTGCAGTTCCTTCTTATAAGAAGAATCTGTTAACACGACGGTTTTTCCTGATCGTCTTGTTGCCCGCCGAGTATTTTGACAGATTAGTGGGATTGGAATGACAGCCTCGGGCGATATCTGGAAAGCTGAGTTGTTCGGCGGACATAGCTGGTTGGGAGAGCCTGGCATCCATGAACATCCAGGCTGGGTTTGCTTTCTACTTGCATCAAAATATGACGGGCAGAACGGGACACTATCCCATTCTGGCCCGTCCCGTTCCGCCCCAAGAGCACTTTTGAGGTTAACAACTTTTATGGAGTGTAATAACTGACGTATTTAAACGCATTAAATAACTTAAGTATAACAAATGTCATGTACTTTAAGGGAATGTGTCATTTTAGGGTATACACTTAACAATTAACAGCTTACCGGGCGTTGAAATTCACCAAACAATAGAACAACACAAGCGGTAGCGTGACGGTCAACAATTCACTTAGATCTCGCACTTCGGACTAAATCAGAATGGCTGCCCTCACTTCCCTTCCATTCGGAGAAATAGTTACATGCCCATACAACACTGTCCAGTCTAGAAAAGAGCAATTCTCCATTGTTCCCCGCTGTCTCGTTCTGCCCCGAGTTCCCCTATTTGGTAGTAGCGGACGTCACATGACATCTACTGAAGTTCGGTGTTGATCCTTTCACATTTTTTTTTCGGGTACCAGGAACGTCTCATCGAGATGGACGGACATGCAATGAGGGTTTGGTAAAAACTTAATTATCCATGCAGATAGTTCATCCATTCTGTGAATCGATAAGCTCCACCATTTTTGGCTATTACAGACACTGATACTGGCAAGATATCGGTCCCGAGGATTTCAAGATATTCGGTAATGTTTTAATTTCAATAATATAAATGTGACACGAAGACATGCATCAGGGAGGCGACAATTATTATAATAATCAGTAGTTGAGCACTTACGCTGACTGGGTCGTAGCGGTGAAAGTCAAACGTCAGACAAGGAATGACTTTATTCCTCACATGACGTGCTTCGTAGTTTATCAATTATCAGACATCGAGGACTTGTCTGCGAATATTTGTTTCATATACAAATTAAATGCACTATCTACGTGCAGTAATCGTTCCTGGAAACTTGATGAGGATAAATTTGGAAACGCGTCATATGAGGAATGAAGGCATTCCTTTCCTGATCTTTGGCTTTTGCTATTGTTAACCAGTGAGCTTGAATGCAGAACTACTGATTGTTTTCATTTCAAGACTGACGTCGGCTAACAAATGACTTACGGAATATTTTTTTCGTGCGATGTAATTAGAAATTAGCAATTTTCGGAGTTTTTCATTACTTGTTATGTGCAACCACGCTTCTTGCCTAATTTCATGAATCGAGGTGAGCGGGAAGTACCCTACGGATTTTGAGGAGTGAGTTTGCTAGTATCAAAATATGCGACATAAATGGCTGTACCTTTTGACTGCACTGACTTAGAAGCTGACATTTATTTTACTGGCAAGGAACCATAGACCTCAGTATGTGGCATAAATTTGAACTTAATACATCTACCCATCCCTGAGAAAAAGTGATCTTGACACATGGACGGACAGGTAATCTGATAACAAATTACAATTTTTTTTTTCTGTGATGTGATTACAAATTTAGTTTTCCGATTTTTCCTTTGGTTGTGATGCGAAACTTTGCTTCTTGCCAGGTTTCATGAATCTAGGCCAACGAGAAATTCCCTAAAGACTCTGATGACTGAGTTTGCGAGTGTCAAAATATGTGAGCTCAATAGCCTTATCTTCATGTTGCATCCGCTTAGAGGCTTACATTTATTACATGGCCAAGGGCTTATAGTCCTTAGTATGTGACATAAATTTCAACATGATGCGTCTACCCATTCCAGAGAAAAAGAATTTTTAACAGTAAAACAGACAGACGGGCAATAAAGTGTTCCTTTGATGATTCCGTTTTTACCGATTGAGATGCGGGAGCACAAAACGGGGTATTTATTGCGAAACAGAAAAGATACCAGTTTCATTGATCATTTCAGACTGGAGTTCTTACTTTCCTCCAGCGAAGTGATTCATTTCGGATGCACATCTATTGGCCATTAGTATCCAGCTGAGCGAATTTCATTACAGATTATTTAAAACAGTATTTCGTCTGCTTCAAGGATGAAGTCCGATTCACGCGGTTATCACTATAGGACACACGCTGATGCATCAAGGATAGTCAGTTTAGTAAGGCAGAGTAGTGGGGTGGTTGGGGGGGGGGGGGGTAAAGGGAGGGATTGTAGAGGGTGACCGAGACATGAATGCAGCAAGGAGGTTCAAATGGATACAGCATGCAGTAATTAAGCATTGATGAAGTGGCTGGGGTAGAGAGCTGCGTCAAACCAGACTTCGGACTGAAGACCACAATAACAATACATGACCAGGGGTCCCTCATATCAAAATATTCAGAAAGGAGCGGAAAGTGGCCTCAAATGACATACTAAATGGTTCATTGTCTTTCCCATCTCATGAGTGTCAATTAAAATTATATCAATGCAATTTTACATTAGATGAGGTTTCCAGAGTAGAATGTGCATAAAAAATTCAATATAGAATAGTTAGTTTCGCTATGAATTCCTAATTTCAAAAATGTTGTCAGCGTTTCATTTTGGGCTATCTGGTGGGGCAAAATGACCAACCTTTTCTCTTAGCAGAATTATTTCTATCTTTTTGCTATTAAAGTTGATAGTCTGAGCACAAATTGTATTGACAAACAATATACTGTAATTAAATGTTGGACTGTAATCCTAACAAAGTAACAATGAGAGTTAGTAAAATGTACCAAAATTATGTCAGTTTTTTCCCAGAAATTTAGTGTTTTAATGATCAGGTATAAAAAATAGTATTTGTTGTTGGTAGTCACTGTTTTAATTTCACGTAGGCTATTTATAAACAAATGCACCGCATTTCAGCAGTCGATAAGGTATATGCTGGTGCCAAGACGATGTAATTCTGTGCCACTTTGCACTCTTCAACACAAGCGGAATCTTTGGTCATATCTTTGAGAGCTAACAAATACAAAATCAAAATATTGCCTCAGATTTAAGGACTTACAGTTATAAGATCTTCCCATGATAATATATCTTCCACTGAAATAAACGACACTGCACATTTTTAAAAGTTTACTAACAGACTTATTGGTTTCATTGACTGCGAAAATGGTTTCCCACGTCTAATGTCACCAAATGGAAGAGAGCAAAGATTGAAGGCTTGTGAACAAAGTATTTCTACCACAAACAATCAGGTGAACTAAACGGATTTTTTTTAAAAAAAAGGCAAAATTAAAAAAGAAGGTATGTCGTGTTGCCCTTGTATGTCATTTTGAGCCACTGTCCTCTATCACAGAAGTCTCCAAACTTTCGTAGGCAGATATCGTGTTCACGTTGTAGAAGTAGTAGACGTGGTGGGGACAAAGTCGTCGTTAAAACTTATTGAGCGTCGAGGTAACCTCGGCAAGAGTATCGAACGGAGTCGGTGTGAACAGGTGTTCTGCCGGCGGGCGGCTGCCAAATTAAATTGTGTGCGCGCCTCGCCAGATGGGACGCCCCTGGGGACGCGCCGCCACCTCCACCCCCGCCGCCTCTACGCCCCCGCTGTATCGACCACCGGCCCTGCAGCTTCCCACTGCAGCTATGCACCCTAACGCGGGCGGGCACGGCAACTGCAGCGGCGGGCGCTGGCCACGGAGCGTCTCAGCGGCCGGTGTCCCGCAGGGGTCTGTGCTGGGACCTCTGCTCCTCACAATGGGTAGCTGCAGTCTAAGTGCAGCACAGGGGTCCAGTGTGAGCTGTAATTGTCCTATGGCAGAGAAACTTGGTAAATATTCTAATGCGTTAGTGCGGAACCGATTTACGCTGGAAAAATTAGTACCAATTTTGGCCACAAGTGGCAAATGTGGTGCTGTGAATTCAAGAAAGACGTATGGAAATATTCCTGTATGTAATGGATTAGGAACGGGATGTAAGCAGGAAAGTTCAAACAAGTGAAAAAGGCATAACAATGAATTTATTATTGACTGCTGCTCACACAATTTGTTCAATACGAGCACCAGAGATGTCGACAAGATGCTTCATCTCTGATGTGATCAACAGTTGCTCACAGCAGGTCTGGTAAAATCTGAGCTATGTGTTCCTGCTTACTCGCCTTCAGATCATGCATGGACCAAACGTCTTCCTGGTAATTATTTTCAGCCATAATGGCTGTGTTTGTGCACTGTGACTGTGAGGGATAATTATTTATTTCAAGTTTCTGCTACCAGTCACTTTTTATTTTATGCTTAATCTAACATAATGCAACGCGTTTCGAACATGTTCTGTTCATCTTCAGGCGTTTATACATACATACATACATATATAGAAATGTTACTTAAAAATAAACAATCTTAAACTAGATTAATCTAGAACTCCATCTAGTTTAAGACTGTTTATTTTTAAGTAACATTACTCTATATGTATGCATGTATGTATAAACGCCTGAAGATGAACAGAACATGTTCGAAACGCGTTGCATTATGTTAGATTAAGCATAAAATAAAAAGTGACTGGTAGCAGAAACGTGAAATCAATAATGTTCCTGGTAAATGCTTCCTTTTAGGCATCCCCAGAGCCAGGTGACTTTGCAGGCCATGTATCTGGAAAAGTTCTCGAGATAATGCATTCGTGGAAAGATGTATTAAGCGTATCTTTCACTGGGGGAGCGACATAAGATGTTGCCCCATCTCGCGTGAAAACATTGGTTTCCACACAGTTGTGCTCTTCCAAAGCAGGAATCGCATGGTGTACAAGGAGAGCTCAATAATTTACAGAGGTCACGGTACATCTGACAGGCCCCTGCTTGTATTTCAAAGAAGAATGGAACAAAGCTGCCTGTGAATTTACACCACACAGTCACATACGACGAGTGCAATGTCTCTACATATACAGCACGCAGTTTAACAGTACCCCAAAGTTGGCAGTTCTGTGTATTCACTGCGCCCTGTAGCCTAAAATGTGCCTCATCACTCCATAGAATGTTGCCTGGCCACATGTGATTAACTTCAAACCGTGCTAGAAACCAAAGAGCATTACGTTGCTGCGGATAATGGTGTTTTATTTGCTGGATCATATGGATCTTGTGTGAGTACCAGTGTAATTTATAACGTAAAACGTGCAATACATTGATCATGGGCTGCATACTCAGTTACAGCAACAGCTAACTAATCAACAATTTTCACTGGGATAGGACGCCTTCTGTTTGCAGGTACCACGCCAAGCTCACAAATGTTTTCCGAATTTCATTGTCATCTTCTTAAACCACTTAATAAGTTCGGGCACCTCCTCAAACCTTTCAAGCGGCCATTCTCTCTCAATGCATCACAGTAACTGCTAGCGTTCACATAAAACAGTTTCACTAATAACGCACGGTTCTTCTTCTTCATAGCCATATTGTTCACTTATATTATGGCTTGTCAAATGACAGCATGGACGCCATACCATCTTACAAACAGTGTACAGCGCGAGATTTGCACCTAGTGGCCACAAATGGAACTAAATTGTTTTACAGCGTAAACGTTGGCATATCTACCACGTTTCAGTGTCATACGACAATTACAGGTCACACTCTACCTCTGTGAGTAGCTGCATTTTAATCGCAGTCAACCAGGACCTGTCTGGAAGTCACTGTGGTGGGTGCTTGCAGTGTCCTAAGAGTAGTCATAAAACAAAATTTTGAAAAACACTGCCCTCAGTCGCGAACACAATTAATTTATAACCTAGGCTTCGGTGTCACAAGGGACACCTTCTTCGGACAAAATTAAAACTAAATGTTACAGCATAACGTACCAAAAAATACGAAAGCTGCGGTCATACCTGACAGCGTCAGAATTAAAATAAAATGGAACTGCTACAGTCAACACAAAACTGAAACATCATGTGACTTGTGCGCCACGCCAACTTCAAGGCAATGCCGCCATCTGGTGGCTAATTTGTAAAACAAGCTATTTTGTAAACATCTCTCGTTAACTGCAGAGAGGGAAATAAACAAACAACTGAACGGTGTTCAAAATGGCTCTGAGCACTATGGGACTTAACTTCTGAGGTCATCAGTACCCTAGAACTTAGAACTACTTAAACCTAACTAACCTAAGAACATCACACACATCCACGCCCGATGCTGGATTCGAACCTGCGACCGTAGCGGTCACGTGGTTCCAGACTGTAGCGCCTAGAACCGCACAGCCACCCCGGCCGGCACCTGAACGGTGTACATGAAGTAATTGCAATAGCGGGATACTGCACGATATAAAATACAACTAATGAATGACTGGCTGTAGTACAAAAATTCCAGAATAAATGCATAAAGTAGACATATACGAGATAATCCATTAAATGACATTACTGCTTGCTATAATAGATACGTTACAAAAACCAAAAAAGTTTTTTTAATTTACGTATATGAGCCGTAAAAAGTGGAAAGAAAAGGTATCTCTGAATTTGCAAAGTGTTAGATCTCGTCAAGCAGCGGCTTTATATCACTGAAATAACTTCTTCCGCACAACTGCACCTGCTCGTTGAGGAAAAGTCCGTCATTCGAAAGTGAATGCTTGAAAATTTCCAGCTCCTCCAAAATGTCAAGTTTACACCCTTTTTTTCCAATATGCAAAATTTCCAACTTCTCAACCCTTCTAGGAGAGTGCCCTGTGATTAACAGGTGATCTGCAAAAGAAGAATTAGGGGCACACGAACCGTTTTCCCTCAGAAAATGTTCTTTACAGCGAATTGAAAAGGCGCGTCCTGTTTGACCAATATAATAATCACCGCAAGTGTCACATGACATCTTGTAGACACCAGAATTCTGCAAAGGCTAGTAGTTGACTTTAAATTATGGATGACATTTTTTCTCAAGTTGTTATTTGTAGAAAAGGCAATATTACATTTGTATTTAATCCGAAGCAACCTTTGAATCTGGTATTACACTGGACCTAAAAATGGAATTGAGAAGAATTTTTTCTCTGACTCTCCTGGGACGTTGATGAAAGAACCAAGTGTAATACCCTTCTTGTCAATCTTCTTTCTGAGGATATCATCCACCAACCGAGCTTCGTAACCATTATTAACCGCCACAGTTTATATAAGATTAATCTCATTCTTAAAGTTTTCTTTCGAGAGGGGAATGGAAAGTGCTCTGTGAATAGCCGAGAAAAAGAAAGCATTTCTGTGAGAGGGTGGATGCGTAGAAGAAGCTGGATAGATTTGATCAGTTTGAGTCTCTTTACGGATGGTTATTAGTATGCTCAATTTCTGAAGCTCTTTCTTTTGTATAAATCATCCAATTTTTTCTGAAATTGTAATCATTTGTTTGTTCGCAAATGTACATCACATCTACCGATTTAAGTCCCATTCGGATAATTCCTTTGTGGCGCATTGTTTCCTTTTTTGTCTTAGAGAGCACATTGGAGTAACTACCTTAAGTGATCTAAAATGGAACGGCGATGGAATGACGATACAAAACAATAGTTGGTAATGCTTGACAAAGTCGGAGAGAGAATGTTAGGTAAAGGTAAGTCATTCACGAAAGAAGTGGCTTCCAAAATTCTTGTTCTACCGTTTTGTAGACTGAGTGTTGTGTACGCCACTTCTTTCGTGGATGAATTATCTTTTCTTAGAAATTTTCAAATGAATCTGACAAGGGGACCCTCCATACCGTAAATCACGGATTTTGATACACTTCAAATACGTTGTAGAGGCACTTGCCATGAGTACCTGGTTATCCGGTTTTTTAGCGACGGGTCTTGGTTTCTGAGAAAATCAATTTTGAAGTTCATTATGTAAATTCCGAGCAAGTCAGCGTAGCGCAGCGTTAAAGGTTCACGACTACCGCTCTGGAGGTACCGTCTTCGAGTCCTGCTCCCCTATGTTTTTTATGTATGCAAGAACCGTCCGGAAAATTTGGTCCTAACGTTCAAAAACGAGTAGAGTAATTAACTGGGAAACACAGAAATGTAGTCATGTCCTGCACGAAATCCGGGAAGTTCACGAAACGTGTACGCAGAATTTTTGCGTTCTGTAATTCTTCCGTACGTGGGACAGAAATTTTTTTTGTACATTATCGATTTGTGGGGGTGACGAACCGATTATCAACTTCATACAATCATTTATTCACTGATGAGAGGAAAGCGAGCACCTGCACCGTACAAGTGGTTCCACCAAAGTGCACTCCTTATTGCCAGCCTTGCGATGTTTATTTTTACCGACAGTGAAAATCTTCAGGAAAATTATTCAGAATGCTTCCGACTTGATGAAAGACAATAGAGAGATAGCTTCTAGGGAAGATTCGATGAAATTACATTCGCAAATCCTACATCAATTCAGCGCATTTGATTTCCAAAGCATGATTAGATGTGCATGGTTCGCATCGGAATTAGCGGATGAAAGAGAAATCTTTTTCCCAGTATCGCTCATGAAGAGACCGTGCGCCTGCAAGACGGTTGCTTTCATAAAATGCGTGTGGTGCTGCGAAAATTTGTGCTTCGGTTGTTTCTATGATAAGTATATTGTTCTGGCACATCAAGCAATGTGGACGATGAAAAATAAGACTTTGTAATATTGTATGACAGAAAAAATTAATAACTGAATATGTATTTATACTTTCGCACACCTTACACTGTTTGTTGATATTCTTTGAAATAAAATTGAAAAATTCGGTCGATTTTGAAAAAGAAAATTACACGAGCAGGATTCGAACACGGTACCTCCGACGTGTACTTTTGCCGCTGCGCTAACCTGACTTGCTCGGAATTTATATAATTTATACAAAGCGCGCAATGAACTTCAAAATCGTTTTTTCTCAAAAACCGAAGCCCGTCTCTAAAAAACCGGATAGCCAGGTACTCACAGTAAGTTCCTCTACAACGTACACTACTGGCCATTAAAATTGCTACACCAAGAAGAAATTCAGATGATAAACGTGTATTCATTGGACAAATATATTATACTGGACCTGACATGTGATTAGACTTCCACGCAATTTGGGTGTATAGATCCTGAAAAATCAGTACCCAGAACAACCATCTCTGGCCGTAATAACGGCCTTGATACGCCTGAACATTGAGTCAAACAGAGCTTGGATGGCGTGTACAGGTACAGCTGCCTATGCAGCTTCAACACGGTACCATAGTTCGTCAACAGTAGCGACTGGCGTATTATGACGAGTCAGGTGCTCAGCCGCCATTGACCAGACGTTTTCAGTTGGCGAGAGATCTGGAGAATGTGCTGGCCAGGGCAGCAGTCGAACATTTTCTGTATCCAGAAACGCCCGTACAGGACCTGCAACATGCGGTCGTGCATTATCCTGCTGAAATGTAGGGTTTCGCAGGGATCGAATGAAGGATAGAGCCACGGGTCGTAACACATCTGAAATGTAACGTCCACTGTTCAAAGTGCCGTCAGTGCGAACAAGAGGTGACCGAGGCGTGTAACCAATGGCACCCATAGCATCAAGCCGGGTGACTATCCCGAGATAGGGGAGAGAGTTTCACTGACATGATACAGGATTTGAGATGGATAGCACTAAAGCAAAGGCATTTGTCTTTGGGGCGGAATCTTCTCACGAAATTTCAATTACCAACTTTCTCCTCCAAATGCGAAAATACGTTGTTGGCGCAGACCTACATAGGGGGATACGATCATCATAACAGAATAAGGGAAATCGGAGCTCGCACGGAAAGGTATAAGCAGCAGCACTCCGTCTTGAGGCCACAAGTGGCCCATCGGGACTATCCGACCGCCGTATCATCCTCAGCTGAGGATGCGGATACAAGGGGCGTGTAGTCAGCACACCGCTTTCCCGGTCGTTATGATGGATTTCTTTGACCGGAGCCGCTACTATTCGGTCGAGTAGCCCGTCAATTGGCATCACGAAACTGAGTGAACCCCGAAAAATGGCAATAGCGCATGGCGGCTGGATGGTCACCCATCCAAGTGGCGGCCACGCCCGACAGCGCTTAACTTCGGTGATCTGACGGGAACCGGTGTAGCCACTGCGGCAAGGCCGTTGCAAAAATGGTTCAAATGGCTCTGAGCACTATGGGACTTAGCATCTGAGGTCATCAGTCCCCTAGAACTTAGAACTACTTAAACCTAAGGACATCACACACATCCACGCCCGAGGCAGGATTCGAACCTGCGACCGTAGCGGTTGCGCGGTTCCAGACTGAAGCGCCTAGAACCGCTCGCCCACACCGACCGGCAAGGCCGTCGTCTACGGAAAGATATAGGTATTCGTTTTTACCGCGTGCTGTTCGACGTTCGAATAATTGAGTATTATTGTGAAGGTGGTACGTTGAACCCTCTGCCAGACACTTAAGCGTGATTTGCAGAGTATCCATGCAGATGTAGATGCAGAAGTCCGATGTTGAACGTTCAGGCCGATCCGTGTGTCAAAACTCATAACAGACCACGCGACCTGAAAAACGTACCTATCGAGTTAAAGCAGTTCTCACACGGGACGAGGGAGCTAGCGTTGACATGGAGCTGTACAAGTTTTGTGACGTCACTTCCTGTTGTCTTTGCCACGCATGAGACACCGAATAAGTTCTGCGATACTTCGGCAATGTGCTACGTAAATCTGAATCAATAAGAGGCAAGAACACCCTGTACCTCACAGTCAGGCCATACGGTATTTGTCGTTGTCAGCTGAAGCCACATATGCTGGATTTTATACTATAGTGTACACCATGTTAAAAAGTGCTGTTTGTAGGCGCCAGTACACAGAATCTCGCGAAAGCGCTTCGTTGTTGGTACGGTAAGTTGTAAGGAGATGGCAGGATACAAACATATTGGAGCTTTAGGAATGTTCGTATTTAGTTATTTTCGTGTCATAACCGGCATCTTATGAAAGTGCGCCATTTTAAATCAATGGCAATTCGAAAGTTCGTCAAAAGTGCGTCGTTCTCGGTAAGATTTGTTATAATTAAATGTCACTTAGTAACGTATCGGCGATTAAAGCTTTCCGAAGATCGTAACATAAAATAAAAGCTCAGTTTTCGCAGAAGTTCAGTGTACTGCTATCGGTATGTTGTTGTTGTTGTTGTGGTCTTCAGTCCTGAGACTGGTTTGATGCAGCTCTCCATGCTACTCTATCCTGTGCAAGCTTCTTCATTTCCCAGTACCTACCGCAGCCTACATACTTCTGAATCTGCTTAGTGTATTCATCTCTTTGTCTCTCTCTATGATTTTTACCCTCCACGCTGCCCTCCAGTACTAAATTGGTGATCCCTTGATGCCTCAGAACATGTCCTACCAATCGATCCCTTCTTCTAGTCAACTTGTACCACAAACTCCTCTTCTCCCCAATTCTATTCAACGCCTCCTCATTAGTTATGTGATCTACCCATCTAACCTTCAGCATTATTCTGTAGCACCACATTTCGAAAGCTTCTACTCTCTTCTTGTCTAAACTATTAACGTCCATGTTTCACTTCCATACATGGCTACACTCCATACAAATACTTTCAGAAACGACATCCTGACACTTAAATCTATAATCGATGTTAACAAATTTCTCTTCTTCGGAAACGCTTTCCTTGCCATTGCCACTCTACATTTGATATCCTCTCTACTTCGACCGTCATCAGTTATTTTGCTCCCCAAATAGCAAAACTCATTTAATACTTTAAGTGTCTCAATTCCTAATCCAATTCCCTCAGCATCACCCGACTTAATTCGACTACATTCCATTATCCTCGTTTTGCTTTTGTTGATGTTCATCTTATACCCTCCTTTCAAGACACTGTCCATTCCGTTCAACTGCTCTTCCAAGTCCTTTGCTGTCTCTCACAGAATTACAATGTCATCGGCGAACCTCAAAGTTTTTGTTAGAGATGCTAAATTATGTTGCAATGTGCAGCAGGTCCGTATCTTACCTTTCCATTTTTCTTTCTACTTCACGATTTCTAAAAGGTTGTGAGAGTAATTTATTAAAAAATTGAAATATTTTCCGTAATATTCGGTGTTGTGTAATGATCCATATATATTGTAGAAATGTGTCTATGTGTGTTCTGTGCATGTGTTCCACGTCCCGTCCTAAACCACTGGACCTATTTCAACCAAACAAAGGGGCGGCCGTGGGGGTAAAATGGTTAATTTAGCACCCCTTGCGTCATTTCCCAGACTTCAATTAACCCATTGTTTGAGAATGAGAGCACTTAGCGACTTCCAACAAACTTTACGCATAATTCCAAACCTTTACGTTTTCTCGCTGGCAACCCCTATAAAATAATGAAAGATGGTAACGCCTACTACTTTTGCTCTGCTCATGTAGTGAAAGGACTACATGACGCATGGCGGTATAATTTATTACTTCATTAAGTGTATTCGCGACTCTTTTTACAGACGGTGTGCACATGTGCCACTGAATGTAGATGCAAAATATATCATTTTACGTCACATAGTACAACAGATATGACGTCATACACAATGAGATGTTTGGAACACTCAGCATCATGTATGACATTAAAATTTATTGCGTCTTTGCTACTAACTCTATTCACAATAAATTCCTCTGACAGTATCCACACATACTATTAACTATACACAAGACATGTTTTACAGTCGTATACACGTGTGCCACTCAATGTAAGTGCAAAATTATATCACTGTACGAAAGTCCGGGAGTTATGACGTCATAAACAGTGCTATGCGTAAAAACGTCCACATCGTGCATGGCGATTAAATTTATTATTTTGTTGCTACTAGCTCCATTTGCAACATATTTTGCAGGCAGTGTCACTGAATACATCCACAAAATTGTATCATTGTATGATATATCACTGTATGGCTCGTAGTCCAGGAGATATGACGTCATGAACATTAGGCACGATGTTAGATGCTATGTGGTACAGGCGTGGACGTACAGCTATAAACAAATACGTGAGCAATGGCAGGTTTCTCCGATAACGTAGCTACAAACGCGATATCTCTCACAGTGGTGAATTTGTCCGATTTTGTGAAGTTTTAAGAGCTGACGTCCTTACTGACCCTACAAGGAACTTCCTTTTTTGTCCTTATAGCACGTTCATGACTATTGAAGATTTTATTTATTTACATTACAGACAGTGTAAAACGACTAGTATGTCGACAAGGGAGAAAATGTGCGTTTTAATAGAGCTATTGTACTTATTTATGATCGTCGTGTTTCGTAAACAAACTATATGATTTGTGAGCCAGATACAGCTGAAAACTGTTGCTGGGGAGTATTGTAGTCGCAAATCACGGAACTGGTTCGTGAACACAAGGGGAAAAGTCTTCAAAAAATTTGTCAGTTTTTTAAATAGTCCGTCTCAAAGAATAAGAATTGTAAGCCCATGTAATGACTATCATCTTTTAACAGGTCTTTTGGGAACATGGCCTCACACATTTTTCTCAGTTGCATCTTGTGTTGGAAGTGAAATAAAACGTGTCAATTATTGATGTACATCAGGTACACATACCTCGAAGGCCGGCCGTTGTGACCGAGCGGTTCAAGGCGCTTCAGTCCGGAACCGCGCTGCTGCTATGCTCGCAGGTTCGAATCCTGCCTCGGGCATGGATGTGTGTGTTGCCCTTAGTTTAGTCAGGTTTAAGTAGTTCTAAGTCTAGGGGACTGATGACCTCAGATGTTAAGTCCCACAGTGCTTAGAGCCATTTGAACCATATCTCGGAAGCAAGGTAGAAACTGGATTTCTTTCTGGAAGTTCTTTACACATCTTTAAAGTAGACTTTTAAAGGATGTTACTGTCATAATTATGATTCCAAACAGTTTTTAATAATGATCATCAAAAATTTCAGGAATTAATTTATAGTTTTTCTTTAAAAAAGTGTTTAAGTTTCAAATTTAAGTGATAAAAAAATTTTATTTCTTAGTTAAGTATGTTTTAAGACAGTATATAAAATTTAATCACTCCTCTACTAGTTTTAACCAATATGTAACAGAACATAAAAGGTGAACTTTTGGGAAATTTAAGCAAAGTTAAAACACGTTTCTCTGTCTAACCTGAGTAACACCGATGCATCCAATATCCGCATTCATTTTGTTCCTGGTGTGGTTCTTCCTTCCTTTTCTTTTTCAGACTTCTTGTTCTTACTTCTTTGATGGGTTGCAACACTGATTTCTCTACTTCGAAGTGTCTCCTGTGATCAACAGCAATTAAAATTCTTGGCATATTTAGTCCACCAGGCACACCCATCAATTCCATAATCTTAAACCTTGACACGGCATCATGTTTGAAACATAGCAGAACATCCAGCACACCTATTTTCAAAGTATTTAGTTCAACCAGAACAGTTTTTGGTGTCTGTTCCCACGCAGAGTTGTTAAAACTTTCATTTGGGTTTTGATTCTTGCCCTACAAACACTTCCCTAATAACAGTCTGTCACTGAGATCCCTATATATAGGTTTTACAACTTCCATTATAGAAATGGGAAGAATCCTTCTGCTTGAAGCTTTCACCTTGAATAATAGAGCGCAGGTAGCTGCACGTTGATTTACTGCCAGGTGGGCAGAGTGCATGACACAGGTTGTCATCTGTGGATATTTTATGAAAGAAGGTTGTCCATACTGACTTTCCTACGGATGTAACTTGATAAATTTTAAGAGATTTGCTCTACTAGAATGCTACTAAAATACAAATAAAAATTCCCTAGAGTATCTGGTAGAGGTCCATTTAAAACTACTGAAATTATTTCCACAAATGTTAAGTTTTTATATACAAAACCGAACCAACATGGTGCTTTGACAGATTAGCCAACATTCGAGACTAAAAATTCATTAAAAACAAACACGGGAAAACAAAATTCTGTTGTTAACAGAACTGTCTGTGAAATGGAGATGTCGTCACGTGTGTAGCTACACTTAAGGTCCTCTAATTTTTAGGATTTCTTCGTTACAATTTCCTGAAAGTAAACGTTTTGTTGTTCAGAAAACTACAGGGAATTTTTTGAGACAAATATTTAAAAAATCGATCTTTGGACACTTAATCACACACTACCTCCTCAACCAGCATGTCCCAAGTGATGCTGGCACTGCCTCTCGTGAGGTTGGATTTCCCATCTGCATCCATGTCAGTGTTAGCTGCCTCATCCGGTGTGAGGGCTCTTAACGGAGAATTGAACGTCCCTCAGCCAACAACGTGGAAACTCTTTCGTAAGTGATTAAGACTGAAGTCTACGAACTGCAGTTACTGCAGGCCGTAAGCCACGACGACAAATTGTGATGTCTGCATTTCTGCATTAATATGCAAAACCTCCTCGAAAATGACTACACTGCTAGCAAATTTATGTTCAGTGATGAAGCCACTTTTAATCTTTCGGGTCAGGAGACAGAGAATCCAAATGCAGCTGTCAAACATGTACGGGATTCCGAGGAAGTTAGTTAATGTATTTTATGACGTATCTATCGTCCGCCCCTGTAGCTGAGTGGCTCTAATCCTGGTGAAAACTCAAATGTTTTACGACGGTAACCTCAGATTTCCTGTTGTTGCCCCAGACATTTCACTACCCTCTTGCTAGGCACCATACCCTAATCTGGTTTCGAGGACAGGCTTTAGAATATCTCTTTCAGAGTGGTCCGCATACAGTCCTTGACTTCTGGTACAAAGTTGTGACCGCGCATAGCACCCTCACCCGAAAACCATCTTACCGACAAACTTTTGCCGGTTATCTCCGCAGCGTCTTCCTTGACCCCCCTCAAAGTTGGCGTGTACCATGCCTACCTGTCACATGATGCACCACCCTTATCCACGTTCTCATGCATCGACCAAAAAACAAACACAAATTTGTTTTTTTTAAAAGGAAGAAGACAGAATATGTTATTTTTTGTTGTATTCAATGTTTTTCTTTTTTAATATTTTTTTGTTTAACTAACAGTCATTTGTATATTTTTAAATGGTACCTTGAAGAACTCTTGCATAGTGAATATATATGTACTTTTAGTTTGTTCAATACAAATTTTTAAACAAATACAAAAACAAAAAAAAGAACAAAACAAAAAGGAAACAGGATATGTTCTATGTTGTTGTATTTAATGTTATTCTAATAATTTGTTTACCTACCACTCATTTGTATATGTTTAACTGGTACCTTGAAGAACTTTTGCTTTGTGTGTATATATATATATATATATATATATATATATATATGTACTCTCCGTTTCTTCAATAAAAAAAAGTAAAAAAAAAAAGATGGTAGAGCACTTGCCCGCGAAAGGCAAAGGTCCCGAGTTCGAGTCGGCTGATCACAAAAACAGTTAAAAAAAAAAAGTGGTCAGCGTGATGGATTGCCGTCCTACGGGCCCGGGTTCGATTCCCGGCTGGGTCGGGGGATTTTCTCCGCTCAGGGACTGGGTGTTGTGTTGTCTTCATCATCATTTCATCCCCATCCGGCGCGCAGGTCGCCCAATGTGACACGAATGTAATAAGACCTGCACCATGGCGGCCGGACCTGCCCCGTAAGGGGCCTCTCGGTTAATGACGCCAAACGCTCATTTCCAGTTTCAGTGACATATCTACCAAAGACCCTTCTTCTTCAGTCAGAGGATTGTCAACGGTATATCTACCTCGACATGCTGCTTTTGTGGCTCCTGCCACAATTGAAACTAACAGCAGGGATTCCACTTTCAACAAGATTGCCCCCTTCCACATTTCCATGGTTCTTTATGAGATTACTGAATGACACGTAGCCTCGTCAATCGACAGGCCATGTTATGGCCGCTGACGTGGCGGTACTGGAGTGACCACCACGCTCAACGTACTTGACGCTTTGCGATATTTTTTTTTATGGGGCTACATTGAGGACAGCATTTGCATTCCACCTCCACCACACGACGTCAAAGACTTTCAACATCACATCACAGCAGCTATTTTGACCATCACACCTGAAATGCTGGGTCGTTGAGCTTTCAAGTACATCCATGAATAAACATTGGAGGAAAAATATAACAATTTCTTTATAAATCTATCTTTGTTGTCACAAAAAGCAATAAAATGATATAATAACAATAAAATTGGAATTTCATAACATAAAGTTTTGGTTGCAAAAACAGACATAACGTCTGAAGGGATACCGCAATCACTGGTTACACATTGAATTTCATAACATAAAGTTTTGGTAGCAAAAACAGACATAACCTCTGAAGGGATACCGCAATCACTGGTTACACATTGAATTTTATAATATAAAGTTTTGGTAGCAAAAACAGACATAACGTCTGAAGGGATACCGCAATCACTGGTTATACAGTGTTACTTATAATCCGTCTTGATTGCAAAAATGTTTATGCACATGACCGGTTTCGGTTCCTCTAGAACCTTCTTCAGACCTGCAATTACAGGAGTGACGCAGCATGTGAAGGTTGCTGTGAGTGGACGGGTTACTCCTGTAACCGAATTTGCAGATCTGAAGATGGATCTAGAGGAACCGAAACCGGTCAGGCGAACAAACATTTTTGCAATCAAGAGGGATTATAAGTAACATTGTAAATTTTGGTTGGTTTCAAAGCTAAACCACTGGGGGTCGTAATGATGATTTCTCATGGCTACATTTTTTTTGTGAAATTTGGTGAAACGTTTCTCCGTTTTGGTTAAATACAAACCAACATTAGATGTTTTACACATGAATTCTGCGCGATGCAGTACTTTGGCAGTACTACAGTGAGCGCATCTTCGAGATGCTCCTCTTTCTGGCAAATGGGATGCTTTGTCAAAGCGCTTATGTGCTGTAACGAAAAGCTTGAAAGTGTTCTGCTTGATGTGAGACCTCTTGTGGTTAGGAGATGATGAGACTTGACCAGGAATTACGGAGTTTGAATTTCTTCAAGAATATTTGCTAGTGACTGCAGCGTTTCTTATAAATGACGGAGGTGTTTACAACAGTGACATCAAGTAAGTGTCATAAAATCCTGTGTTGCCACGTTCTGCTTTCTCTTCCAATCTCAGAGAACGATTTTGACTTGTCAGATTTGTCTACAAGCCCCATTTTATATGCATTGTAACCATTTACAAAATCTAGGCACGTAATTTCTGCATGGAAACCATTTTTATATTTCCAAAATGTTGTGCTTACGTTTTTAATATTGTGGAAATTTGAAAGAAACTGTATTGGTTTGCGATCTTTCCAAACGACTACTGTAATACTTCGGCTGTTACATCGAAACTGATATTCTCACCGAGACATGTTATTTTATTTTTCAAATTCTTTTGGAAACCCAACACTCCCTTTCCTCACCCTCCCACAAACCCATATGCTTTGTTTCCTCAGACCGAGCACGAGGGGTACAGAAGTAAAATGATTATAAAATACAGCTTGTACATTTTCCTGCAAGTTCTGGTTTAAGGTGTTTTACAACGCGGGAAACTAAGCATTTTTCTGTCTCCTGACTAATTTTCACAGTGATTTGAGCCATTATAAATGGTTCTGAAAGCCTGTGACTGTGAAAACAATAGGTTTGTTTATAAATAACTTATCTGCTATCAGTCACGATTTTCTTTATTTTATTTTTTCGCACGACGCGTTTCGGAAAATGGCACACTACATCAGCCATAGCAACAAATGTATATAATACAAACACCCATTTGGAAAAGTAGAGCAAAATGTCTAAGCACTCCACCGACTAAATAAAGGACATAAAATGGATTTGCTATAAGTTGTTGTTTTTTGGGAAGGAGACCAGACAGCGAGGTCATCGGTCTCATCGGATTAGGGAAGGACTGGGAAGGAAGTCGGCCGTGCCCTTTCAAAGGAACCATCCCTGCATTTGCTTGGAGCGATTTAGGGAAATCACGGAAAACCTAAATCAGGATGGCCGGACGCGGGATTGAACCGTCGTCCTCCCGAATGCGAGTCCAGTGTTTAACCACTACGCCACCTCGCTCGGTTTTGCTATAAGAACTGGAGATATATTCACATTACAGAAAATATAAAGATAAAATATTAAATGAAAAACTTGAAAGTAAATCAGTGAATTTCTTCAGATGTTTCGTTAGTACACTTAAATAAAAATAGTAACAGATAGAAATAAGCACAATTGTAAAATAGGCATAAGCAAATTATGATCCACATTGTTAAAGTAAATAACCTCTGTACAAAAACATATCATACTCTGTAGAAGACCTATATTGTCATCTCTGTTGACTACTTGTAAGAACATCTGTGTCACTGTTTTGTTTATGAAAAATGTTTTCGATGTTTAAAAGTTTACAAGTTGTATGTGACGTTCAGTGTGTGTGAAACTCTGCACAAATGGACCACAAGGAAACTGTAAGTACAAATTCTTCTAAATTTCGCCACTAACTTCACAAAAAGATCGACAACCAACTAAAAATCGGGTGTTCTCTTATACATTGAAGTAAAGTCAACAAAATGAAGCAGAATCTCACACATCGACAACATCACATAGTAATGACGTAACAAACACATAAAACGCACTTGAAAATGTGAATAATTTCCCGAAACGCGTCGTGCGAAACATAAAATAAATAAAATCGTGACTGGTAGCAGATGATTTATTTATAAACAAACCTATTATAATTTTTCCCAGTATAGAGTTGAAACATGGGAAAATAGCCAGTTTCAGTAGTCAGTACCCAAATTTTGTATCACGCTTTATGAGTTTCTGTGGGATATATTGCTTGAGGCTTGACCTACCTTTGAAACGAATCATCGATTCATCCACAGCAAGATGTTCTACTGGCTTATATCTTTCAGAGTAGCTTTTGATAAGATAACCAAGCAGTGGGCGTATTTTGAACAGTTTATCGTAGCCTTCCTTCCCTTTTTGACTGCTGATCTTTATCATTCACATCTATCTACATCTACCTCAATACTCTCCAATCCACCGTGAGGTGCATGGCAGACGGTACATCGCATTTTACCAGTTATTAGGGTTTCTTCCTGTTCCATTGACGTATGCAACGCGGGGAGAATGATTGCTAGAATGCCACTGTGCTTGCAGCAATTATTCTAATCTTATCCTCACGCTACTCATGATATCTGTGTGAGCGATACGTAGGGGGTTACAGTACATCCCTAGAGTCATGATTTAAAGCTGGTTCTTGAAACTTCGTTAATAGACTCTCTCGGGATAGTTTACCTCTGTCTTCAAAAATCTCCCATTTCAGTACTACCCCACTTTCAAAGTTTGTTAATTCCAAGTCGTGCGGTCATAATAACGTCGGAAACCTTATCACGTCAATAACCTGAGTACAAATAACAGCTCTGCGAATGCACTGCCGTTTTATATCTCGTGTATGCGTTAATACCACCATCTGTACACGCGGACATCACTATCCCACGACTTGTGTTAACTCATTGTAAAACAAAACTGGAACCGTAACATTTGTTTCACAGGCAAGAATATACCAACTGTGTGAAATGGAATAATGAATGAACAAAAAATAGAAGATAATTTCGACAATAACTTAAAAATATTAATGAACAGTTCGAAGGTAATCTCTTGTATGAGTGTTTACAACTTAAGACACTGAGGTCATGACGGAAATAGATCAGTGTGGGAGATAGTGAGGTCTGCTAAGTGGTATTACCTTTATTTCTATTTTTGCTGCAAATTACTGACGTTAAGAGATGGCTTAGAAATCACATACAAGATTTAATAATTTAGTATGTGTTAAAAATGCTACAAGGCTTATGATGCAGTGTGTTTTGTCTGTGACCTAAAATACTATTTTCTTGTTTATTGTTCAGTTCGAAACATTTCGCTCTATCGCCTTTTACTTACTGAAATAATTTTAAGAGACCGACCACAGTAATATAGTAACAGCCGCAACCACATGAGCAACATGTATAAACCCTTTTTTTATTTTTGGCAGAGTCATTAATAGATGATTATATCCAAATGAAACCATACAGAGGGTAGTGACATGGTTACTCAAACACAATAAATATGGCACACTGATTTATTCCAGTCTAAGTATTTTACAAGACTTACGCTACAAGATTCTGTTAATAGCTCCTTGAAAAACAAATAGAGAAAAAATGTTGTAGATGGTATTTAATACTGTTCATTCCATTGATGATTACACAGAGTGTAAGTAATACTTCACTCTGTCGCCTTTTGCATACAGTATTAACGTTACGAGAAGGAGTACAGTAGTGGTCACTACTTGTTGAGCACCCTGTTCTGAGGTGTATTGCACAGCGTCCCGTGGTTACAACGGTGATCACGTGAGAAGGCGAGTGCGGGCCATAGCTTGCCACAAGACCGTTAATAGTTAACTAACTAAGTTAATTTTTAGAGTATCGGATTGAATTTTAAGTTAATTTTGAAATACGGTAACGGACTCTTTAGCCGCTAACTTTCTTTGACTCCGTTGATCGCTGTTTATGACAAAAATGACGCTGCGCCGCCAGCGGATATCGTGTTCTGACAATTTCGGGTGTGGCTACACCGGGATGCGCGCTTTTTATGTAAGCAATCGAGTGCGGGCGAGAATAACTAAATTCACGCTAAGTACTAATTTTTGTTAATGAATTGCCTGTGGAAACAAAGTCATGGAAACGGGTTCTAACTCTCCAGTTGAGATGAAAATTCGTGGACGCATTTAAATGATTACGTTAAGTCTGGATCCAGACAGGGAGAACAAATACTCTTCGGTTGTACACTGTGCTTCTCTAAAAAGTCAACAATTAGGGCTCAACTTCGATAATAAACAATTTGAAACAACACACAAGGAGAGCATATGAATCTCGGAATGTACACTTTGAAGAAACAGCGAGGCCCGGATTCGCTAGAGCAAAGCAGAAAAGAATAATCAATCTTGGGCATTCAGATATCGACAGCGGAGCAAGTAGCAGTATTCCGGTTAAAAGGATGCGACAGAGAAGCACTGGACAGTCTTCTGGCGTTGCAGCAGATGGCGGTGTGTCTCAAGCTTGTGTGGAGCAATGAATAGTAAACTTCGTTGTAACGGACGGATTTCCTTGCATGTCGTCGAATCGAAGTCATCTGAGAAGCTCAAAAACACTTGCAACCCTAGAAAAAGTTTAGTTTCGAGGAGAATATCGGATAGACACGTCGTTGATGAGCACTTTCGATTTAAGCAACATCTTATTACGGGAAATACGCACCGAGAATCAGATAGTATCTTATTCTTCTTTGATGTAATATTGATAATTAAATAATCATAAATCTAAATAATTTACCGATTAAAGTGTTGTTTTATTTTCCTTCGATATCCTACCTTCAGGTTTGCCGATGACATTGTAATTCTGTCAGAGACAGCAAAGGACTTGGAAGAGCAGTTGAACGGAATGGACAGTGTCTTGAAAGAGGATATAAGATGAATATCAACAAAAGCAAAACGAGGATAACGGAATTTAGTCGAATTAAGTAGAGTGATGCTGAGGGAATTAGATTAGGAAATGAGGCACTTAAAGTAGTAAAGGAGTTTTGCTATATGGGGAGCAAAACAACTGATAATGGTCGAAGTAGAGAGGATATAAAATGTAGACTGGCAATGGCAAGGGAAGCGTTTCTGAAGAAGAGAAATTTGTTAACAACGAGTATAGATTTAAGTGTCAGGCAGTCGTTTCTGAAAGTATTTGTATGGAGTGTAGCCATGTATGGAAACGAAACAAGGACGATAAATAGTTTGGACAAGAAGAGAATAGAAGCTTTCGAAATGTGGTGCTACAGAAGAATGCTGAAGATTAGATGGGTAGCTCACATAACTAATGAGGAGGTACTGAATAGAATTGGGGAGAAGAGAAAGTTGTGGCACAACTTGAGTAGAAGAAGGGATCGGTTGGTAGGACATGTTCTGAGGCATCAAGGGATCACCAATTTAGTATTGGAGGGCAGCGTGGAGGGTAAAAATCGTAGAGGGAGACCAAGAGATGAATACACGAAGCAGATTCAGGAAGATGTAGGTTGCAGCAGGTAGTGGGAGATGAAGAAGCTTGCACAGGATAGAGTAGCATGGAGAGCTGCATCAAACCAGTCTCTGGACTGAAGACCATAACAACATCCTACCTAAACTTCCCCAACAAAAAAATTTTTTAAGCATAGTATATCGTTTGATTCACTTCCTCATTCCACTACATCCACAACATAAAGTTTACTATTACAAGTTAATGAATAACTATTTACTTTAGCTTCTGATAAATCTCCTGTAAAGTTACGCTTCAACGTTTAATGAAGTTAACTTTTTCAGTAACGAATTAACGATAAGCGAAGTTAACTTGTTGATTAACGTTGCCTAGCTGTGGTGCTGGGCAGCGAATGTCAGTGTGCCACATTACAGTCCTGCACACACCGTCATCCTGCCACGTCAGTCTGTAGCTGCGTTTCGAGATGTATGTAGAATATTAGGCATTGACTTTCGTGTTAGCCTAGGCAGTGTTCACTGTGGGATGCATCAAGAAACCATGTCCAGTATTACATTTACTAGCGGCAGTAAGAGTGTTCTGAGCATGCAAGGGAAGTCATAAAATTTTAATTATCATGTCGAAAAAATGAAGTTGTGTAGTTAATTTCTTATTTATTTGCAAGTACATTTCTATAGTCTCGATACTCTAAACTCGTCGAGACACACTACTGCAACACGTAGCTGGGAGAGGCACACCTGTAAAATGGCACAACCTATCTATGAAGTGGAGCATCGTGCAGTAACGTCTTTTCTGCGTTTCAAGAACGGAGCTGCAATAATCAAGGCTGACTTGGAGAAAATTTATGGCAACAACGCACCACCCAGCTACACAGCGGTCAGGTGGTGCGATCAGTTCCATCGTGGTCAACCAAATTCGGACGATGAAGAACGAAACAGCAGACCATATCTCTGTGAAGAACCAGAAATCTCGTAAGTTTTGTAAGTAGGCTGTTTAGGTTTTTATGTTGGTAATGCCACGTAGCGCTCTGTACGAAAATCACTGACTGTGCTGTGTGCAGTCTGTGGCTGGTTTGCATTGTTGGAATATTTGCTATTATAGTGTTGGGCAGTTGGATGTGAACAGCGCGTAGTGTTGTGCAGTTGGAGGTGAGCCGCTAGCAGTGGTGGACGTGGGGAGAGAGATGGCGGAGTTTTGAGAGCGGACGATCTGGATGTGTGTACGCCAGAAAAACGAAATTTGTAAGACTGGATGTCATGAACTGATATATATATATATATATATATATATATATATATATATATATATATATATATAATGAGTTTTGAACACTATTAAGGTAAATACATTGTTTGTTCACTATCAAAATCTTTCATTTGCTAACTATGTCTATCAGTAGTTAGTGTCTTCAGTAGTTAGAATCTTTTATTTAGCTGGCGCTCGCTGTATTGCAGTAGTTCGAGTAACGAAGATTTTTGTGAGGTAAGTGATTCATGAAAGGTATAGGTTATTGTTAGTCAGGACCGTTCTTTTGTAGGGATTATTGAAAGTCAGACTGCGTTGCGCTAAAAATATTGTGTGTCAGTTTAGTGATGATCAGAATAAATAAAGAGAAAACTGTCTGAGTATGTTGAGTTTCGCTCAGCTGCTTGAAAATCAAATAACGTAAGAGTTTTTCAAGCACTGTCATTCATAATTTTTGTATGGGGATGTTTCAGTTTGGATACGTCGATAACTGGGTGCTGGCAGAGGGACATCGAAATCTTGGAGTAAGAAAGTCATCTAAAGAACTGATGTGACAATACCAGAAGACTGAAACCAAACACCACCTGGATAGAGACGGCTTTCTTTCATTAGAGCAACAGAGAGGCACAGGTGTGTTTTGGTGACAGACTACTTCACCACAGTCAGCACCCAAAACATGTAGGGGTTACATTGGACCGGACAGTGGCGTAGGAGAAGTATCTGAGAAACACTGCTGCAAACATACGAGTTAGGAACAACATCCTGCATAAGCTATGTGGAATAACCTGGTGCTCCGCAGCTGATACGCTACGCAGTTCAACACTTGGACTAGTCTACTCTACTGTGGAATACGGGGCACTTGTACGACTCAATAGTGTGCACACACAAACTCTCGATGCACAGCTGAACAACACAGTAGTACAGTAAGATCAACCTCTAACGGCTATCCGTTTAGATCCACATACCATTCCCTGGACCTCGACAGGAAGCAACTCTACTGCATGAGTTTTAAAAATGAGACAACCCACAACTCCCTATCCATTAAGATGCAGTTACTGAAGAAAGAAACGGTCAATAAAACCATCTATGAAGACAGACATGGAACTGCACCCCTCAGTTCATCTGAAGTATTAAAACCAGTATATTAAATCATCTCTATTTTTTTTCTTTTTGTTATTCCAGTCTCGAAACTTTCTGGACTGACAGGATACAATCGAACCAAATACTTTCTAAAACGTAGAAACGTCGAACTAATTGATGTCGGATACATAAAGATCCCGCACATCACACACCATCTATTGATCGCGCCTTTTGGATTCGCAGGTCTAATGAAATTTGTCTGTATCTAGGAATTGGAAGAAAACTCGGCCTGATCCGCGGACGTGAAGGAAAGGAAGAGACTCTGTATCACTACTGAGTGCCTTCACTGAAAGAGAGATATCGGACGAATACGAATACTGCCGAGTCGGCACAAATTGCTTGTGGGGGAGAAAAAATGTAACAGAATGTTTCAGGCAGTACCGAAAAGGAGTCTTGCGGCATACTCGTAACACACCAATGAACGCACACGATATGCGACAGCTCTACTTGTGACGCCACGAAGTATTCTCGGTCCCTCGCTTCGCAGAACGCAACGCACACCCGCCTTCCTACTTGCACACGCGACAGTGGATAGCGAGCCCCTGCGGGGTAGGCAGCCGCGCAGCGCACGCTAGCGCGCTTCGGCCGCGGCGCCTTGCGCTTCGGGTCAGACGTCGAGCACGTGGTTGAGGTAGGCGATGTAGCAGATGGCCAGCTTGAGGATCTCGATCTTGGAGAGCTTCTTGTCCGGAGGCAGAGTGGGCAGAAGCCGCCGCAGCTCGCAGAAGGCCACGTTGAACGCCTCGACGCGGATGCGCTCGCGCGTCGCGTGGGCGGTGCGGTACTTCTGCGTCGCCCGCCGGCGCCGCCTCCGCTCCTCGCGGCTCAGCGTCGACGACGAGGACGACGACGCCGCCCCCGAGGACGCCACGCCGCCCCCGCCGCCGCCCCCGCAGCTTCCCGTCGTCGAGGACGGGGTCGACGCTGCCGCGGCTGCTGATGCGTGGTGCAAGCCACTCGCTGTAAACATTCAACGTTCCAAAATAAGCAACTGCTTCGATTGACACACTTTTTAAAAGACATTACTCAAAATTTTGAGAAAATGAGTTAAGAACGGTACCAGTTCCTGCACTACTGGCCATTAAAATTGCTATACCACGAAGATGACGTGCTACACACACGAAATTGGACCGACAGAAAGAAGATGCTGTGATACGCAAATGGTTAGCTTTTCAGAGCATTCACACAAGGTTGGCGCCGGTGGTGACACCTACAAGGTGCTGAAATGAGCAAAGTTTCCAACCGATTTCACATACACAAACAGCAGTTGACCGGCGTTGCCTGGTGAAACGTTGTTGTGATGCCTCGTGTAAGGAGCAGAAATGCGTACCATCACGTTTCCGACTTTGATAAAGGTCGGATTGTAGCCTATCGCGACTGCGGTTTATCGTATCGCGACATTGCTGCTCGCGTTGGTCGAGATCCAATGACTGTAGGGAGAATATGGAATCGGTGGGTTCAGGAAAGTAATGCAGAACGCCGTTCTGGATCCCAACGGCTTCGTATCACTAGCAGTCGAGATGACAGGCATCTTATCCGCATGGCTGTAATGGATCGTGCAACCACGTCTCTATCCCTGAGTCAACATATGGGGACGTTTGCAAGACAACAACCATCTGTACGAACAGTTCGACGACGTTTGCAGCAGCATCGACTATCAGCTCGGGGACTATGGCTGCGGCTACCCTTGACGTTGCATCACAGACAGGAGCGCCTGCGATGGTGTACTCAACGACGAACTTGGGTGTACGAATGGCAAAACGTCATTTCTTCGGATGAATCCAGGTTCCGTTTAGAGCATTGTGATGGTCGCATCCGTGTTTGGTGACATCACGGTGGACGCACATTAGAAGCATGTATTCGTCATCGCCATACTGGCGTATCACCCAGCGTGATGGTATTGGGGTGCCATTGGTTACACGTCTCGGTCACCTCTTGTTCGCATTGACGGCACTTTGAACAGTGGACGTTACATTTCAGATGTGTTATGACCCGTGGCTCTACCCTTCATTCGATCCCTGCGAAACCCTACATTTCAGCAGGATAATGCACGAACGCATATTGCAGGTCCTGTACGGGCCTTTCTGGATAAGAAAATGTTCGACTTCTGCCCTGGCCAGTGCATTATCCAGATCTCTCACCAACTGAAATCGTCTGGTCAATGGTGGCCGAGCAACTGGGTCATCACGATACGCCAGTGACTACTCTTGATGAACTGTGGTATCGTGTTGAAGGTGCATGTGCATGGGCATCCAATCTCTGGTTGACTCAACGCCCATGCGTATCGAGGCCGTTATTACGGCCAGCGGTGGAGGGAACTGACACCATGACTCTTGCAGGGCCGTCCATAAATCCGTAAGAGTTCGAGATGGTGGAGATCTTTTCTGAACAGCGAGTTGCAAGGTACCCTAGATGTGCTAAATAACGTCGGGGGAGTTTCATGGCCAGTGGAAGTGTTTAAACTCAGAAGAGTGGTCCTGTAGCCACTGTGTAGCAATTCTGGACGTGTGGGGTGTCGCTGGAATTGCCCAAGTCCGTCGAAATGCACACTGGACATGAATGGATGCAGGTGATCAGGCAGGATGCTTACGTACGCGTCACCTGTGAGAGTCAAATCTAGACGTATCAGGGGTCCCATATCACTCCAACTGCACATGCCTCACACCATTACAGAGAGCCTCCACCAGCTTGAAAAGTCCCCTGCTGACATGTAGGGTCCATGGATTCATGAGGTTGTCTCCATACTGGTACACGTCCATCCGCTCGATACGATATCAAAGGAGACTCGTCCGACCAAGCAACATGTTTCCAGTCATCAACAGTCCAATGTAGGTGTTGACGGGCCCAGGCGAGGCGTAAACCTTTGTGACACGCAGTCATCAAGGGTACTCGAGTAGGCCTTCGGCACCGAAAGCCCGTACCGATGATGTTTCGTTGAACGATTCACACGCTGACACTTGTTGATGACCCAGCATAGAAATCAGCAGGCAGTTTGCCGAGGGATTGCACTTCTGTCACGTTGAACGATTCTTTGCAGTCGTCGTTGGTCCCTTTCTTGCAGGCCGCAGTGATGTCAGAGATTTGATGTTTTACCGGATTCCTGATATTCACGGTACACTCGTGAAGTAGCCGTACAGGAAAGTCCCCACTTCATCGCTACCTCGAAGATACTGTTCCCATCGCTCGTGCGCCGAGTACAACACCACGTTCAAACTCACTTAAATCTTGATAGCCTGCCATTGTAGCAGCAGTAACTGGTCTAACAACTGCACCAGACACTTTTCTTCTATAGACGTTGCCGACCGCAGCGCCGTATTCTGCCTGTTTACATAGCTCTGTATTCGAATACGCATGCCTATACCAGTTTATTTGGCGCTTCAGTGTGTAAGGGATCAAATTAAAAAAAATTAAAAAATTGAAAAGCGAGAAACGAGACAGTAGTGGCAAGCTGGGTAAAAATAAGATGAACACAACGACATTAAGTATCCACAAAAGAAGATAGTACCAAATAGGCGGCTAAAACTAAAAACGGTTCAATGTAAATCGTTAGAATATAAAATAAGGTAAAAATTATGTTCTTGGGCGTAGACGGTGAGAGTTTCCAACCATCTGTTATTTCCATAAGACTTTTCTCTCAAAGTAATTATATTTTTCTTTTTAGTTCTTTAATTTGTCACCTGAATGAACTATTTTCCCTTTGTGGTTACCTAATGTTGTTATGTTTATTTTTATCAAACGTGCCACTGCTGGTTCGTTTGTGGGGTTTTCATATTTTGAAATATATTTAAACTTTGTCTTTTAAATCAGCTTTAACACATAGTTGGCCACTCTCACCATTTTTTCTCAAGTACGTAATTTTCAGCTTATTTTATATTGTGACGATGTTCATTTAACCATATTTTATCAAGTTATTATGTATTCACCATTTGTTAACGTTCGGCCTAGTCAGTCTCCTCTTGCTCTATTAGCCACTGGACGGTCGCTAGTTTTCGTGCCTGTCTGCCTGCCACCACCACGTCATTCCAAATCTCAGCTTCACATGTGGCCGTTACCGACCCGCAGTCTAGACTTCATAGTGTGCGGCGGCCAAGCGCCCCAAAGTGTGAGCTATCGTACGTTGTTCGGTGACTTTCTCTTGGTAGTTCTCACCCTTGTTATTCCATTTACTGTTCAGGCTTTCATTAGGTTATTTTGTGACTATCTGGTGTGACACTCGTGTTATCATTCTAAGTGATCCGACCGTGTCTACCTCATTCAAATTTGTACAGTGAATGCCCACTATTGTTAAAACAACAAGTCTTAAGTCTTATGCAGTCTCATCATTTTCCGTTTTGCAGTCTTATACATCTGAAACCGGGCTTTTAATTGCCCAAAACCGATCGTGTTTTTGAACGAATAAAAACCGTTTACAGCTGAAGCGGTTGTTAATCTGATTCTGCTATGAAGCTCAGTTACGGATGTCCTTCCTACGAAATCTTATGAAGATATTTGCGTTTAAAAAAATGGTCTGTGATATTACTACAGCAATGGGATTCCACAGTGCAGGATTTCACAGCTAGTGCGTCTTTGATAATTTCAGTTTTATGGGAGTTAGGCTGTAGTCCAAGGCATGTTTCTGAGTCATTAAACGTTTTGTAGACCGACGTCACATAACCTAACACTCTACAGTAACAAACCTCACCAAAAGTGATGCATTTTTGTAATGGTGATGACGTCCGATAGTCCGAGGAGCTTAGGGGACGATCCATATGAGTATCGCTACTAAAAGGATTCAGTTAAATATCGGTTCGATGATAAATCACACAAATCTTAAGGGTGTTAATTTAACTAAATACACTGAAGTGCTAAAGAAACTCATAGGAATGCGTAGAAACAGGCAGAATACGGCGCTGCGGTCGGCAACGCCCATAGAAGACAACAAGGGTCTGGCGCAGTTGTTAATTCCGTTACTTTTGCTACAATGGCAGGTTATGAAAATTTAAGTCAGTATGAACGTGGTATTATAGTCTGCAGACGAGCAATGGGGCACAGCATATCCGAGGTAGCGATGAAGTGGGGATTTTCCTGTACGACTATTTCACGAATGTACCGTGAATATCAGGAATCCGGTAAAACATCAAATCTCCGACATCACTGCGGCCGGCAAAAGATCCTGCAAGAACGGAACCAACGATGACTGAAGAGAATCGTTCAAACTGACAGAAGTGCAACCCTTCAGCAAAATTGCTGCAGATTTCAATGCTGGGCCATCAGCAAGTGGCAGCGTGCGAACCTTTCAACGAAACATCATCGATATGGGCTTCCAGAGCCGAAGGCCCACTCGTGTACCCTTGATGACTGTACGACCCAAAGCTTTACGCCTCGCCTGGGCCCGTCAACACCTACATTGGACTGTTGATGACTGGAAACATGTTGTCTGGTCGGACGAGTCTCGTTTCAAATTGTATCGAGTGGATCCACGTGTACGGGTAAGAAGACAATCTCATGAACCCATCGACCACGGATGTCAGCAGGGGATTGTTCAAGTTGGTGGAGGCTCTGTAATGGTGTGGGGCGTGCGAAGTTGGAGTGATATGGGACCCCTGATACGTCTAGATACGACTCTGACAGGTGACCCTTACTTAAGCAACGTGTCTGATCACCTCCATCCAGTCATGTCCATTGTGCACTAGGACGGGCAATTCCAGCTAGACAGTGCGACTCCCCACAAGTTCGGAATTGCTACAGAGTGGCTCCAGAATCACTCTTCTGAGTTTAAACACTTCCACTGGCCATCAAATTCCCCAGACATTATTGAGCATATCTGGGATACCTTCCAACGTGTTGTTCAGAAATGATCTCGACCACCTCGAACTATTACGGATTTATGGACAACCCTGCAGGATTCATGGTTTCATTTCCCTCCTGCACTACTTCAGACATTAGTCGAGTCCACGCCACGTCATTTTGCGGCACTTCTGCGAGTTTGCGGGGATCCTACACGTTATTAGGCAGGTGTACCAGTTTCTTTGGCTCTTCAGTCTACTAGGATTAACAGTTTTGAACAACGTAAACTGGAGCAACCACGCTGATAATGTTGTGAGGAGGACGGACCAAAGACTGCGTTCTATTAGCAGAACACTTAGTATAAATCTACTGAAGGGATTGACCACACTGCGCTTGTCGGTCCTCTTCTGGAGTACTGCTGTGCGATGTGAGATCTTTTGCAGACAGGATTGACGAAAAACATGGAAAAAGTTCAGAGGAGGTCAGCTCATTTTATATTATAGCTAAGAAGGAAAAGAGTGTCACAGCTATGATACACAAGTCGGGTTGGTAACAACTGAAACAAAGGCGTTTTTCCACGCGGTGAGATCGTTTCGTGAAATTTCCATCAGCAACTTTCTCCTTCGAATGTCATATTTTGTTGCCGCCCATTACATAGGATAAATGACCATTGTAATAAAATAAGAGAAATCAGAGCTCGAACAGAAAGATTTAACCGTTCGTTATTTCCCCACTCTGTTTGAGACTGGAACGGTGAAGAGGTCATATCTGCATCTTTCTTCATTTATCGGTGATACCGGCTTCATGAGCCACTTTCACTAAATGCTATATAGTTAATAGCAAAACAAATTCGAATTGTTCCTTATTGTCCTTAAAAATTATGTAAGCTATATTAGACACACCCATTAAATGAGCCCTATCAATCAAAATTTAGCCTGTAACAATCAATTTGAGAATCTAATGCAACAATCATCGCAATAAATTCTGCATTTATCACTACTAAATTATATCAAATACACTACTGGCCATTAAAGTTGCTGCACCACGAAGATTACGTGCTACAGACGCGAAATTTAACCGACAGGAAAAAGATGCTGTGATATGCAAATGATTAGCTTTTCAGAGAATTCACACAAGGTTGGCGGCGACACCTAAAACGTGCTGAAATGAGCAAAGTTACCAACCGATTTCTCATACACAAACAGCAGTTGACCGGCGTTGCCTGGTCAAACGTTGTTGTGATGCCTCGTGTAAGGAGCAGAAATGCGTACCATCACGTTTCCGACTTTGATACAGGTCGGATTGTAGCCTATCGCGATTGCGGTTTATCGTATCGCGACGCTGCTGCTCGCGTTGGTCGACATCCAATGACTGTCAGCAGAATATGGAATCGATAGGTTCAGGAGGGTAATATGGAACGCCGTGCTGGACCCCAACGGCCTCGTATCAGTAGCAATCGAAATGACAGGCATCTCATCCGCATGGCTGTAACCGATCGTGCAGCCACGTCTCGATCCCTGAGTCAACAGATGGGGACGTTTGCAAGACAACGTCCATCTGCACGAACAGTTCGACGACGTTTGCAGCAGCATGGACTATCAGCTCGGAGACCATGGCTGCTGTTACCCTTGACGCTGCATCACATACAGGAGCGCCTGCGATGGTGTACTCAACGACGAACCTGGGTGCACGAATGGCAAAACGTCATTTTTTTGGGATGCATCCAGGTTCTATTTACAGCATCATGATGGTCGCATCGGTGTTTGGCGACATCGCAGCGAACGCACATTGGAAGTGTGTATTCGTCATCGCCATACTGGCGTATCACCCGGCGTGATGGTATGGGCTGCCATTGGTTACACGTCTCGGTCACCTCTTGTTCGCATTGACGGCACTTTGAACAGTGGACGTTACATTTCAGACCCGTGGCTCTACCCTTCATTCGATCCCTGTGTAACCCTACATTTCAGCAGGATAATGCACGACCGCATATTGCAGGTCCTGTACGGGCCTTTCTGGATACAGAAAATGTTCGACTGCTGCCCTGGCCAGTACACTCTCCAGATCACTCACCAATCGAAAATGTCTGGTCAATGGTGGCCGATCAACTAGCTCTTCACAATACGGCAGTCTCTTGATGAACTGTGGTATCGTGTTGAAGCTGCATGGGCAGCTGTACCTGTACACGCCATCCAAGCTCTGTTTGACCCAATGCCCTGGCGTATCAAGGCCGTTATTACGGCCAGAGGTGGTTACTCTGGGTACTGATTTCTCAGGATCTATGCACCCAAATTGCGTGAAAATGTAATCACATGTCAGTTCTAGTATATTTGTCCAATGAATATCCGTTGTTATCTGTATATCTGTATTTCTTCTTGGTGTAGCAATTTTAATGGCTAGTAGTGTATATCAAATCGGATTTTTGAAAGCACCCCAAGAACGACTGTTTTTCTGCCTGTAAGTAATGACGCCACGTAAGGAGTACCTGGAGGGTTAAAATCGGTCTACAACATCACCGCTCACGCTTGCCCAGACGCAGTAAACAAAAGCGAGGTGAAAGCATGGCACCCTGAGTTTTGAGCCAATGGGCGCCGATATCACCACTGCCTACTCTCTCCCTCCTTAGTCTGGACTGATGTCTAGGTGCAGCGCTGCGCCTTACCTGCGTTGACACGCGCGCAGTGCCTGGTGAGGGCGCCGCTGGAACTGGAGGAGCTGGAGACGGCTCCAGGACTGGGACCGGGGTCGGCGGCGGCCGCCACGACGCACGCGGCGCCCAGCTGCGGCGTCGAGATCTGCATCTGCGGTGGCAGGCCCCTGGGCAAATCAAGTGGGTCTGTTGATAAAATATAAACATCTTTCATAAATTGTGATTTGACAATAGACAATAGAAATATACACGTCTTACAGTTGAAATTAAAAGTATGTACCAAACACAAGTTCGTCCATCGGCAAAGATCCCTAGCTTCCTATCTCCTTCGAGTAGCTGTGGTTAAATTGCAATTTTGGTTTCTCTAGCACGTAACTTGAGCAGTATTACAGCTCACATATTGTTCACCAAGTTTCTGTCCGGCTCGCTGGAAGGAAACCTTGATGATGATGATGATGACGCTAAATGCGACCGCATAAGAACGCATCTTACAGCATGATGTACAGCGTACTATAGAGCAACAGTTGGGGATGATGGTTGTATGAGCATGACAATGCACCCTGTCACAAAGCAACATCTGTGAAGGAATGGTTTGTGGACAGCAAAACTCCTGAAATGGGCTGGCTTACCCGGAGTCTCAACCTCAACCCAATGGAACACCTGCGGGCTGAGTTAGAAAGACGACTTTCCTCTGGATCCTGGCGTCCAGATGACTACCTTGTCTGGTTTCCGCTCTTGAGGAAGAATAGGCTGTCATTCCCCACAGACATTCAGACAGCTCAGTGGAAGTGTCTCCAGCAAAGCCGTCGCAAAGGCGGGAGATGTACACGTCCCATATTAATACGAGAGTGAGTCAAATGAAAACCTTAAATTTGTAATAACAAATCGAAATTTCGCGCCGTTGTCCTGTAAGTTGGTAAGCGTGCTACAAACAGTGTGCAGAATGGCCTGTAGGTGGCAGCATAGTGCAGTTGCACACATACCGCCGCAGTATCAGTATAAAGATGGCCGTCCCACTTGCGACTTGCACCGGGGAAGAACAGCGTATTTGTTATTCAGTTTTTGCGTAGTGAAGGTGTGAAACCTATTGATATTCATCGATGAATGAGGGTTTAGTACGGTGATGCATGTTAGCACAGCAGGAAGTTCGCAAATGGTGTGACTTCAAATCAGACACAACGAGTTGTGACTCCACAGAACATTGCAGCAGTTGAAGCCATAGTGAAGGAAAACCGCCGAGTGACACTGAATGACATTGCAGCATATTTGGATTAGCCGAGCGGTCTAAGGCGCTGCTGTCATGGACTGTGCGGCTGGTCCCGGCGGAGGTTCGAGTTAGGATAATTTAGGTTAAGTAGTGTGTAAGCTTAGGTTAAGTCCCATAAGATTTCACAGACATTTGAACATTTTTTGCAGCATGTTTACAGATTAGTCATGGGTCAGCACACCACATTGTGCATGATGTGCTCCAGTTTCACAAAGTGTCTGTAACATGGGTGCCACGGCAGCTGGCTCCTGAAATGAGAGAACGAAGTGTTGATGCTTGTGAAGAACTTCTTCGGCGCTTTGAACGAGAAGGTGATGACTTCCTTGCAAGAATCGTTACTGGGGACGAAACCTGGGTTCACTTCCACCAACCGGAAACGAAGAGAGCGAGCAAGGAATGGCGCCATCCCTCAATCCCAAACCAAAAATTTTTGGAACAGAACCACCAGGTGACTCTTATTTTGGACTAAAAAAGCGTCATTTTGGAGCATTACATGCCTAGAGGGACCACTGCCACCAGTTCATCATACACAGATCTCATAAAAAATCATCTGTGGCCTGCAATCAAATCAAAGCGACGTGGATTGCTGTCAGCAGGTGTCCTTTTGCAACATGACAATGCAAGGCCCGGCACAGCCCGTACAACAGTTGCAACAATCACAGACCTGCATTTTGAGTGTCTTCCTCATCCACCATACTCACCAGACCTTGCCCCAAGTGATTTCCATATGTCTGGACCACTCAGAGACGCAACGGGAGGAAAGAAGTTCCGTTCTGATGAAGAGGTACGCCACGCTGTGCATGAGTGGTTGCGCAGACTACCAAAAGAATTTTCTTCTAAAGGAATTTATGCGCTTTGTAAGCGCTGGAGGACTTGCATTGAGCGTGGGGGAGATTGTGTTGAAAAGTGACACAGCTTTGTACCACTTATGCACAATAAATAATGTTTAAAAAAGTATTTAAGGCTTTCATTTGACTCACCCTCGTATCCACTTACAGGTGTCGGGATAATTTTGATAAAATTGTGTACAGTTATGAAGCTTTCCTGAAAGATACCTGCCTTAGACCGCTTTAGTTGCAGCCTATACATATGGAAAATCTTAAGACTCTCTGGAAGCGCAACACAGAAAAAGTCATCCCAGGAGTCATGACGCTAAGACAGTGCAACGCCACCCCTAGCTTTGACACTGGTCGAAATTCGGTCAAGAGTAGAGCATACAGATTTTTTCTTGTATGCCATATGCAGACACTCATTCATCAGTAAATACGCTAGAGCTACCAAATTGCAGAGAGACTGACCTGTGCCAATAATCCACTGTTCCAAACAGTGTCAGATACTATAGAATTAAGACTGGGAGAGTTAGCTGGCCAATGGGGATGAGTGTTCATCAAACCAGGAACATATGCGCGCACCCCTGAGAACACGGCTGTTGTCACATTGCCGCGCGGGATTAGCAGAGCGGTCTAGTGCGCTGCAGTCATGGAGTGTGCGGCTGGTCCCGGCGGAGGTTCGAGTCCTGCCGCGGGCATGGGTGTGTGTGTGTAAGTCCCTAGGATAATTTAGGTTAGGTAGTGTGTAAGCTTAGGGACTGATGACCTTAGCAGTTAAGTACCATAAGATTTCACACACATCTGAACATTTGTTGCCAAATTGGAAGATGTAGCGTACACAGCACACTCATCATGATGGTGAAAGGCCAACAACTGGTCATGGAGAATCCTGAATTAAACATCCTGGTTCACACTCATGGTAGCCTGAATAATTTCGCCCAAGTCACGGTACATAAAAAACCCACAAAACATAACAGGACCACTTCTGTACCGAACCCACGCTGTCCACAGGCGTCGGGTCGAATACCCCATTGGGCCTTCGGTGGTCTCGCCAGCCCGCAGCATTTGAAAAGAGGCCAAATAGCGAGTCGTCGAACCACAATACACGCCTCCAAGCAGCTGTTATCTATTTTCTGTGTCGTTTTGCCCACTGAAGGCGAGCATCGCTGTGTGCTTCTGTGAGCACTGATCACTGACGTGCTACCTGAACAGAAAATGTCAGTCATAGGCAGTTTCGTTCCCAAAGTTCTCTCCGAAACTGATTGAAATGGACTTGCATTTACTGGCCGGCCGGAGTGGACGAGCGGTTCTAGGCGCTACATCTGGAACCGCGCGACCGCTACGGTCGCAGGTTCGAATCCTGCCTCGGGATTGGATGTGTGTGCTGTCCTTAGGTTAGTTAGGTTTAAGTAGTTCTAAGTTCTAGGGGACTGATGACCTCAGAAGTTAAGTCCCATAGTGCTCGGAGCCATTTGAACCATTTGAACTTGCATTTACTAAAAGCAGCAATTATGGAACCCAGTATGTTGTGGTCGACGGTGAGTGTTCCTCACGGACTAGGGTATCGTCAGGAGTGCTTCAGAGAACTCTGATGGAACCGCTCTTATTCTCCATATACAGGGTGTTACAAAAAGGTACGGCCAAACTTTCAGGAAACATTCCTCACACACAGATAAAGAAAAGATGTTATGTGGACATGTGTCCGGAAACGCTTAATTTCCATGTTAGAGCTCATTTTAGTTTCGTTCTTCCACCTACGCTCAATGCAGCACGTTATCATGATTTCATACGCGATACTCTACCTGTGCTGCTAGAACATGTGCCTTTACAAGTACGACACAACACGTGGTTCATGCACGATGGAACTCCTGCACATTTCAGTCGAAGTGTTCGTACGCTTCTCAACAACAGATTCGGTGACCGATGGATTGGTAGAGGCGGACCAATTCCGAGGCCTCCACGCTCTCCTGACCTCAACCCTCTTGACTTTCATTTATGGGGGCATTTGAAAGCTCTTGTCTACGCAACCCCGGTACCAAATGTAGAGACTCTTCGTGCTCGTATTGTGGACGGCTGTGATACAATACGCCATTCTCCAGGGCTGCGTCAGCGCATCAGGGATTCCATGCGACGGAGGCTGGATGCATGTATCCTCGCTAACGGAGGACATTTTGAACATTTCCTGTAACAAAGTGTTTGAAGTCACGCTGGTACGTTCTGTTGCTGTGTGTTTCCATTCCATGATTAATGTGATTCGAAGAGAAGTAATAAAATGAGCTGTAACATGGAAAGTAAGCGTTTGCGGACACATGTCCACATAACATATTTTCTTTCTTTGTGTGTGAGGAATGTTTCCTGAAAGTTTGGCCGTACCTTTTTGTAACACCCTCTCTAGTTTCTTTGTGCGAATGCGCACAGGTTGCTCGAACTCTTATGTTAATCGTCACCTCAGAGTACGCGTGTAATGACTGGATGGGCAAATATCTATTAGGTACATTACGTATCTAGATTGTGGACTGTTGGCAATGTGGGTCTCACGGGAAGTGTACAAGGGATAAGTCCCTGCAGTCGCGCTATTCCTCTGTCCCCTCGGTGGCTCAGATGGATGTCAGCAGGGTAGATCAGCGTGTTCGGTCAGAGGGCTGCTCGCCCTCTGTAACAAAAAAACCGAGTAAAGGAATCAACGATCAACTTGAACGGATGTCTCGTGACGTCCGCCCAGACCAAACACAACGATCAATACCGAATAAAATGAAAAAAAAAAGATGGATAGAGCGTCTGCCATGTAGGCAGGAGATCCCGGGTTCGAGTCCCGGTCGCGGCACACATTTTCAGTTGTCCCCGTCGAGGTATATCAACAACAGCTGTAGGCAGCTGAGGTTTCCAATTAATTATCATTTATTCCAGAAAAGCTGCACGGTCAACAATGGTATCTGTTCTTTCGAGAACAGTAACTATCTTCATATATATTTCACATAAATGTCACGGTGTCCCAAGAAAATCATCCGGCGCACACAACTGCCTCAGTTTTTGATCGAGAAACATAATTCGTTCTGAAATATTTCTCATTTAATTCAATATTTGTGAAAAACAAATTCCCTAGTAGTAGAACGTTATAAAAGTATATATTTTAGCGATATAGAAGCCTATCACATTTGGTTTAAATCATCTTATGCCTAAGAGTAAGAGCTATGTTGAAAAGGAAAGCAGATATTACCTACGCTCCGCCTCTAGCTCGCCTACCTTGCACTTTATGGTCCTCAAGACAAGTTGAAAGGGGTCTGTCCTATTTGCCATGATGATTTTCAGAAATATTTGACCATAAATGTGAATGACGTTGCGAGTTTGATAACCTCTGCAGTATCGATATAATCATATTGTTTGTAAGACCGTCTTTGAGACCAGAGATGTTGGTCACAGTAAGTCAGAGTCAGTGTGAATTTGATAAAGGTACCCAACCTCTGCGGTATCGATGTATTCACATTCTTTGTAAGACTGTGTTTGAGACCAGAGGTCTTGGTCAGAGTAAGTCAGAGACAGCAGTCAGCGTGTGATGGACTGTCTGAGAATGTACTTAGCTTAAAAAGGATGGAAGCTGCCCTGCCGTGTAGTGGAGGCAGCATTATTTTAAAAGGATCTTGTAATTATACGTTTAGAGGAAAGATATGAAGCAAACGAGATTATATTGATGGACGAATGATAAAAGCCAACTTTCAAGGTAATCCAGTTTATTATATTCGTTGGTGTGTAGCTTCTTATTGTTGGGACACGGCGTGTGGTTGAAGATTACTGTAGAAATTTGATAATGCAGCATATGGTCTTGTCTTATAGTTGAAACAAGTGTCAAGGAAGGCAGTTGTAGGCAGAAGAGTTATTAAGAAACGTTTTGGTAACTTGTGTAGGTTTGAGAACTTTATGAAAAGGTGTATTGTTGTCACCGCTTAATGAGGCACCGTTCAACATGGAGTCTTTGTTATCATTTATCAGTCATTAAGAGTAGTTCCCAATTTTATTTACCTTCGTGACTCGGTTTGCACACTTGCATTGCGAATCACGAGTTGCGTACTGAGAAGCATTTACGAAAATTGATAAGATACCGTCTTGCGCTGCACGTAACCAGTACGGCAAATGAAAATTGATTTTTGACAGGCACATTATTATTCCTAATAGCAACAAGTCGCAGAGCAGACGAGCGTTCTGTGTGCGTAGGTAGGTCAATTAATTTAATTACCATCAAAGTTCATGTCCACTGTAATGCTCATTGATTGTCAGAGTCGATTTATGAAAATAATATCACATCAGTTCAGATGCTTAATACCAGTAGAAGATATCAGTAAATTGCTATCTTGTGAATTTGAATTTTCAAGTAATTCTTTCAGAAGTCAGATGCGCTAATTTTTACGTTCATTTTCTGTGTAATTACAACAACAGTGTTGATACACTAATTGTTTGCAAGACTGAAGATAAAGATTAGCAATATTCAGGGCCAACTCTTTAATCTGAGTAATCAGTTTTGCAGTCAGATGGCATACGTAAATTTAATTGAAAACGGGCTGCATTCTCGCAGACGAATTGTTTCATGTAGTGCAAGCTCCACAAATTTCCATTAAAAATTAAATTTTGACATTGTTCTGTTGCCCTGCACCGAGATTTGCATATTTCTATATCAGAATAAGTTTTAAGCATTTCTCGGATACCAGCAACAAGAAACTTTCAAAATAAAACTAAAGCGTAAGGAGATATAAAGGAGCATCACTTAAACCACTTAGCCTAATTGGACTGCAATTATATGGCATTTAATTTTGTGAATAAAGCGAGCTATGTCAAGCGTGTTAACAGTGCTTATTGAATACTGTTTGTCATGCATTCAGACTTGCACTAATAGTCTTCAATCAAACGATTTCTTACATTTTAATAAGAAATTTATAATTTATTTCTGATTATTGATTAGTAACATTACATAGTTTTTAGGATTAGTAATATTATATAGTTTTGGTACCTAGTAAGTGATTAAACACTGCAGAAAATATACCCAGGCTGTTACAATAAAAATAGTGTCTATCAGTCTTTTTTATTTATCAAGAAAAGAATTTTATTTATGTGTAATGTACCTACAGTTTCGTTTCCAATTCACCAAAAGAAGATATAATCTTCCTATGGGTTTTCCAGCTGCGGCATCGTCGTATGCCTATTATCGATTTCAAAATATCCCGATAAGTGACACATGTAAGCATAAGCCGGCCGCTGTGGTAGAGCGGTTCTAGGTGCTTCAGTCCGGAACCGCGCTGCTGCTACGGTCGCAGGTTCTAATCTTGTCTCGGGCAGGGATGTGTGTGATGTTCTTAGGTTCGTTAGGTATAAGTAGTTCTAAGTCTAGGGGACTGATGTCCTCAGATGTTAAGTCCCATAGTGCTTAGAGCTATTTTTGAACATTATTTTAGAAAACATCGTTCTTGTGAAAAGTAAGTAGCTCTTTACACACACGATCTGTCGAGTGCTATTGACAAGGGATTTCAAATTGTTACCGTATTTCTAGATTTCCAGAAGTCTTTTTACACTGTACCACACAAGCGGCACGTAGTGAAATTACGTGCTTATGGAAGATCGTCTCAGTTATGTGACTGGATTTGCGATTTCCTGTCAGAGAGGTCACAGTTCGTAGTAATTGACGGAACGCCATTCAGTAAAGCAGATGTGATCTCCGGCGTTCCACAAAGTAGTGTTATATAGGCCTTTCGCTGTTCCTTATCTATATAAACGATTTAGGAGAAAATCTGAGCAGCAGTCTTACGTTGTTTGCAGATGACGTTGTTGTTATTCGACTAGTAAAATCATCAGAAGATCAAAACAAAGTGCAGAACGATTTACAAAAGATATCTGTATGGTGTGAAAAATCGCAATTGACGCTAAATAACGAAAAGTGTGAGGTCATCCACATGAGTGCTAAAAGGAATTCGTTAAAGTTCGATTATTCGATAAATCAGTCAAACCTAAAGGCCGTAAATTCAACTAAATACCCAGGAATTTCAATTACGAACAACTTAAATTGAAAGGAATGCTTAGAAAATGGTGTGGAGAAGGCTAACCAAAGACGATACATCGGCAATATTTACGTACTCCCGCTTCTTAAAGTTTCTGGCTACAGTAGCACGAGCGACATTGGCCCTCAGTGCAAACACCCGCGTTGTCATTCGTGTATTGTTGACTAACGTGTCACTAAGCGGTTCCACGTTTGTAACCGTTGGCAGTCCAGATCGAGGCTTGTCTGTTACGACGAAATTGCCAGTTCGAAATCGACTGAACCACTTTTGACATGGTCGAGCCGTTGCTGCATCGTCCCGGTGTACAGCACAAACCTTCTGCCGTTTACCGCTGACGATAGTAAAGCAACATACGACCTCAGAATTGTTTCTCCTTGCTTTCCATAGCCTGTAAGCACACTTTTACGCTGTTCCGTCCAACGCCAGGCACAAACAAACACTGACATATCCAAAGGCGGGTCAGGTTGTCGACATGGTGGTGGGACAACATGTTACCCTGAGGGCCACGCCGGATGCAGGGTTTGCAGGCACTACAGATGGAACGCGCGAGCAAAACGGACAGCCCAATACGTAGCTTTTTTCTGTGTAGTACTAGGTGCAGACGTATTTGCGAATATTGCACTCTGGTTCCATACAGATCGGCGCCCTTAAATGTTCGTACCGAAACATTTGGATGATCTTTCCTGTAGTGTTTCTTGCGCCACGGATACGGGTTAGCCAGCGCAAGCAGAAACAGGAAGAGACGCACTCACATGTGCGTTCTGCCTGTCCTCAGTAGTCCTGGGGCGTTTACTGCTGGCCGGGGGACGGATTTGTTTTGTGAGTCCTACGGGAATAGGGGAAGATAAGAGAGAGAAGGTATTGCGCCGTGGTGCCCCAGCGTTAAAAAATGCATCCGCTGGTCTGTTTCCAACCGAAGGGGCGCCGGTCGCAACACAGATTTCCCGACCGTGTGTTCTCAACGGAACTGTCACACTGCGACACTTCTGGAGTCTTTACACACAGTGTGTGAAGCGATGCTAATGTGTTCAGAAGTAGCGTTGCGCGTGGAAAGCGAGAAACTCAAATAGGCCTATTGCTGGAAACATCGATATTACTGTCTATAAGCTCGTCTTAAGTGGCTGCAGGAAAGGTGTGAAGTACACTACTGGCCATTAAAATTGCTACACCAAGAAGAAATGCAGATGATAAACGGGTATTCATTGGACAAATATATTATACTAGAACTGACATGTCATTACATTTTCACGCAATTTGGGTGCATAGATCGAGAGAAATCAGTACCCAGAACAACCACCTCTGGCCGTAATAAAGGCCTTGCTACGCCTGGGCATTGAGTCAAACAGAGCTTGGATGGCGTATACAGGTACAGATGCCCATGCAGCTTCAACACGATACCACAGTTCATCAAGAGTAGTCACTGGCGTATTGTGACGAGCCAGTTACTCGGCCACCATTGACCAGACGTTTTCAATTGATGAGAGATCTGGAGAATGTGCTGGCCAGGACAGCAGTCGAAAATTTTCTGTATCCAGAAAGGCCCGTACAGGACCTGCAACATGCGGTCGTGCATTATCCTGCTAAAATGTAGGGTTTCGCAGAGATCGAATGAAAGGTAGAGCCACGGCTCGTAACACATCTGAAATGTAACGTCCACTGTTCAAAGTGCCGTCAATGCGAACAAGAGGTGACCGACACGTGTAACCAACGGTACCCCATACCATCACGCCAGGTCATAGGCCAGTAAGGCGATGACGAATACACGCTTCCACTATTCGTTCACTGCGATGTCGCCAAACACGGATGCGACGATTATGATGCTGTAAACAGAACCTGGATTCATCCGAAAAAATGACGTTTTGCCATTCGTACACCCATGTTCACCGTCGAGTACACCATCGCAGGCGCTCCTGTCTGTGATGCAGCGTCAAGGGTAACCGCAGCCACGGTCTCCGAGCTGATAGTCCATGCTGCTACAAACGTCGTGGAACTGTTCTTGCAGATGGTTGTTGTCTTGCAAACGTCCCCATCTGTTGACTCAGGGATCGAGACGTGGCTGCACGATCTGTTACAGCCATGCGGACAAGATGCCTGTCATCTCGACTGCTAGTGATACGAGGCCGTTGGGATCCAGCACGGCGTTCCGTATTACCGTTCTGAACCCACCGATTCCATGTTCTGCTAACAGTCATTGGATCTCGACCAACGCGAGCAGCAATGTCGCGATACGATAAACCGCAATCGCGATAGGCTACAATCCGCCCTTCATCAAAGTAGGAAACGTGATGGTACGCATTTCTCCTCCTTACACGAGGCATCACAACAACGTCTCACCAGGCAAAGCCGGTCAGCTGCTGTTTGTGTATGAGAAATCTGTTGGAAACTTTCCTCATGTCAGCACGTTGAAGGTGTCGCCACCGGCGCCAACCTTGTGTGAATACTCTGACAAGCTAATCATTTGCATATCACAGCATCTTCTTTCTGTCGCTTAAATTGCGCGTCTGTAGCACGTCATCTCTGTGGTGCAGCAATTTTAATGGCCAGGAAACTATTGTCGGGCGGATGATTCAGCTTTAGTAAGGCAAAACAACCTTCGGTGAAATTTAAAAGCAAGGGTAGTAAATTTAAGAATACAATGGGAATTCCACCGTTAAATGAAGAGGAGAGAGAGGATACGTGGAAAGAGTACATTGAAGGCCTCTGTGAGTGCGAGGAATCGCTCGATGACGTGACAGGAGAAGGAATTGGAGTCAACATGGAAGAGACAAGGGATCTAATATTACAATCACAACGTAAAAGAGTTCAGTTGAAGAGGAGTGGATATCTATAAGAACGGCAAAGTTTGAAAGAAAAACACAGGTACTAAGGAGGTAACAGCGGAGAAATCATGGGTAACAAAAGAAATGCCTCAGTTGATCGATGAAAGAAGGAAGAACAAAATTGTTTAGGGAAATACAGCAATACAGATGTACAAGTTGCTTAGGAACGAAATAAATAGGAAATGCGGAGAAGCTAAGGCGAAAAGTTTGCATGAAAAATTGCAAGAAATCGGAAAAGAAATTACTGCTGGAAGGGCTGACTCGGCGTATAGAAAAGACAAAACAACCTTCAGTTAAATTAAAAGCTAGGGTGGTAACATTAAGAGTGCAATGGGATTCCCGCTGTTAGTTGCAGAGAAGAGAACGGATAGGTGGAAAGAGTACATTCGACGCCTCTATAAGGAGGTGGACTTGTTTACTGACGTGATAGAAGAACAGGAGTCGACAGGGGAGGGACAGGAGATGTAGAATTAGAATCAGAATTTAAAAGACTTGAGACCAAATAAGGCAGAAGGGATAGAGAAGATTCCGTCGTAAATTCTAAAATCATTGTAGGAAGAGGCAACCAAACGACTATTGAAACCAATCTGCAGAATCTATGAGATTTCGGAAAAATATCATGCTCACAATTTCGAAGACAGCAAACTGTGATAAGTGCCGAAAACTATCGCACAATCAGCTTAACGTCTCATGCATCCCATGCAGAACAATGACGAAGAAGATTGAGGAACACTTAAATGACGATCAGTCTGGCTTTTTGGAAAGGTAAAGGCACGAGAGAGGGAATTATTCCGTTGCGCTTGGTCATGGAAGCAAGAGTAAAGAAAAATCAAGTCATGTTCGTAGGTTTTTGTTGACCTGGAAAAAGCGTTCGACAATGTAAATCGGTGCAGAATGTTCCGAGTTCTGACAGAAATATGAATAAGTTATAGGGAAAGACGGGTAATACACAACATGTACGAGAAGCAAGAGAGAACAATTAGACTGGAAGGCAAAGGAAAAAGTGCTAGGATGGTCAGTGAATGCGAAGAACAAGTATAGGATCTCGCAGGCGCGTACCGCCGTGGTGGATCATATAACGCCGTGCTTGAAATCGCCTTTGTATTGAATGCTTCACATCTAGTGCAGTACCAATTAGAATGCGAGAGGTTGTAATATGCGTTTATTGGAGAAAATTAGTTTACTGATTGCGTAGCTGTTCAAGCGGTGGTGAGGTTATTGCTTAAAACAAATTTGAACTATTAAAGATATATAATGGTGATGATGAAGTCCCATACTCTGAGGAGCATAGGGGACGATGCGGGAGACCCGCGCCGCTGTACTAGGTAAGGTCATAGTGGAGGCGGATGAATGGTGATGATGAAGACGACACAATAACACCCAGTCATCTCGAGGCAGGAAAAATCTCTCGCTCCCACGGGAATCGAACCCGCGACCCCGTGAGCGGGAAGCTAGAACGCTACCGCAAGACTACGAGTTAATGGTATTGGGGGATTAACTGCAGCTATGACAAAAAGAATATATCAGCATATTAAACAGAGTGAGGTCTTTACGGCTTCGAAATGATACATAAATTTATTGAGATAACTTACAGAATCGATGGATGTGTTATTTTCTAGCAAACAACCTCAAGTTTCAGTGGAGAGTGCTCTCTGCGTGTTTTGGTTTCATGAAACGAAGTCTGCAACTGCTGTTCGGTGTAAATTTCACATCGAGTCTGAAGAACCTCCAAGCAGCATACAATTTACTCTTGGCGGTTTACTTTGTTGAGACGGGTTGTTCACTGCGACATGATAAATCACCAGGTCGCCGGAGTGTTGATGATTATTCCGAACAGTCCACAAAAATCAACGCGGCGTGCGTCTAGCTAGACTAGCATTCCACAAAAGACTGTTTGGCGTGTACTGCGTAGGCGTTTACACTCGAAAACACAGATTCACCAGTGGCAGCTCGTGATCCTGGTTGTTCACAAATTTTTGAGATTCAGATAAGTGTGAAATTAATAGCACCTGCTATATAACAGTTATGCTTACCTACAAGTTTATACAACTACAGCCACCAAAAATGGTTCAAATGGCTCTGAGCACTATGCGACTTAACTATGAGGTCAGCAGTCGCCTAGAACTTAGAACTACTTAAACCTAACTAACCTAAGGACATCACACACATCCATGCCCGAGGCAGGATTCGAACCTGCGACCGTAGCGGTCGCTCGGCACCAGACTGTAGCGACTAGAACCGCACGGCCACTCCGGCTGGCCTACAGCCACCGCCAATCATGATAACAGATGTAATAATAATAAAATAAGATGCATAACTTATCTGACAAAAGAAGGAATTTTTTGTGGAATTTTTTGTTTTGTACGTAATTAAGTACTGTTTAGGGTAATAACGAAATAATGTGCCAGTTTTCACAACTCTCAATTTCGCATTTTTGTGTAAGTAGGAATTTTTATGATTTTCCATTTTTTCGGTAAATGTACAAGATCCCTGACAGATGTGTAAGTTCACGAATTTACACCCGGGCTGAAAATCAGATATTCTTACGCTGCGCCCGCACAATAATTTGTACGAACTGTACGCTTCCTTGTTAAATGTTCGCTTGTAATCACGCGTATCTGATTTCGTCACTCTCCCAAGCAAAGAATCTGTAGTCGGAGGCCATGGTTCCTTTGCGGCTAACTTTTCTTGCTAATTTACTTTGCTGTTCCCAGAATGATATTTTCCCTCTGCACTCACATGAAACTTCCTGGCAGATTAAAGCTGTCTGTCAGATCGAGACTCGAAATCGGGACCTTTGCCTTTCGCGGGCAAGTGTGCTCTACTGACTCAGCTACCCAAGCACGACTCACGGCCCGTCCTCACATCTTTACTTTTCCGTTAGCATTTAAAATAGATTCAACACAGTCCACGTTCACACTGCATATTGAAACGGTATAGTAGTTACCGCTCCATAAGCAGCAGGTTTCGCTGCTCGCTGACACAGGAAATTATTGCACGACGCGGACGGCCGCTGGTGCCACAGTGGAGCCCCATGTGGACGGATGGAGAATGTTTTAGGCCTCATTATACATATTTATATATGTCGTGTATCATGCACGTGAACATTACTAATCCTCCTCCCACCTTTCCATAAAGCGTGGCCAAATACTAGTTGGGAGAAAGCAGAAGTAGTTCTGTAGTGTAGTAGTGCCAACCTTACTCCTGTGTAGGGGATCAGAGATCAAACGCGTTCCAGTATCATAAGATTTGGGGTGCAGAGGTTGGTCACGGCCAAGTGGTTCGGTGATCCCCTCCATTGGGGCCCAGGAAGACCTCCGGGTTCCCGCCACATTCTGGGAGTTCTACAGAAGACGGGTAAGTGAGCAGGCGTGCCCTCAATGCGTCTGTCTCGGTGTTCACAGGAAGAAAGGTCTTTGAATATTTGAACTGATTCTTTTTTATTTCCAGCTTCAGATTATGCAGGGAAACGAATGTACGCAATGATTGCTTTCTCGTTGATTTCGGAAAGTTTGTGTGGAAACAGAGTAGGCTCAGATCCTTTGTACAAAGCCACGTGGTGTCGTAAGCTACAGTCTCATCAATAATTCCAGTGTATAAAACTATAAGGTAAATCGAGTGCAACGAAGTATATTCAAATGCGAGTGATTTATTTTGGTCGAAAAATTGAACTGTAAAAATGTTTCTATGTGCGAAGGGGGTCTTAGAACACATGGTATGCCCCATGCTAGTAATAGTGAACGTGGTTGGTCATAGGGTAGCCAAATTATAACATCGAACGGTCACATCGTAATTCGCTGCCTCACGGCATAGTTAAATTGATGGCAGTTTCCATTTCCTTTGTAGTTGGATGAACTGTAATTCCAAGTGGTCGATCGTTCGTTGCCGGAGGGCACGAGTTTCAAATAGGGACAAAACAGACATCGGTCCGCTAAACTCCTTCGAGCCCCTGTGTTAATGTGTCTGGTCCACAGTCTGTCCGTTAGCCCCCTCGCACACAGTGGATGCTCTGTGTAAAGTACTGGTAGAATTTGGTGGTACACATTTGGCCAAACGCAGTTCCGTGTTGCCCGAAGACTGGCAAACAAGATAGCCAAGCTATAAGTTGTAAAAATATAAAGTGTAATAATTTCTGTAATTGCTGTAAAGTCGAATGTTTAAAATAAATAGGTTATGAATGATCATCAATCTTTAACATACCCTGAAATCACAATGAAGTCAACTTAAGAGAATTCATTTATAGAAGGAAAAGAGTTTTAAAAATAACGAAAAGATATAGAACTCAAGGACCCACACATCAGCGTGTGAGCCCTTCAGCCCCTTGCTTAGTTACGTGCAAAATAGGACACGCTCTGTTCTCTGGGTAACGCTTTCACGTATCCCTCCCCCAATTATCGGTTGCGCCATTTCCATTCAGGGCTAGTTGCAATGGCTACCTCATTTATTAATGCCGATGTCAGGTGTCGGTTTCTGCCTGGTTGTGGACCAGTATAGAAACAAGAAAATCCACAAAAATCACGAGGGCTGCATAAAGCAGAAATACGAGCGTTGCCAGGGTTTTTTAAGAAAGTACAGGCAAAACCATAGTTTTCTCTCCTCCTCAATAATACGGTTATCTTTCATCTGGCGTCCTCTGCTGGGTTTATTGTAAGAAAGATTGTTAATTGCCCACAGTACGGTTATCAAAAATGGTCCAAATGGCTCTGAGCACTGTGGGACTTAACATCTACGGTCATCAGTCCCATAGAACTTAGAACTACTTAAACCTAACTAACCTAAGGACATCACACAACAGCCAGTCATCACGAGGCAGAGAAAAACCCTGACCCCGCCGGGAATCGAACCCGGGAACAAGGGCGCGGGAAGCGAGAACGCTACCGCACAACCACGACCTGCGGACAGTACGGTTATCTTCCAACATGAATGCTGATTCCCCCACAATAAACAACCAAACGCAAAGTGCCGTTTGTGGAAATAATCAAACTCAAGTAGTAATGTCTACCTACATGGTCACTTGAGTAGAATACTAGGGATCCATATGGGCCTAAAGCACACCGACGTCGATTCCAAATTTAAGTGAATATCAGAGAAACCAGTGACACAGCATTTCGTGAATTTTCATTTATAGAATGTGAGTCTACAGCACAGGTAAACCTGCCTCACCATAAGATCAACAGATTTCTGAAGCATGAATAAATGCTACAATCACACAATCGACAGTGATGTGCTTTAGGCCCTTATGATTCTCAGCGCCTCAAATGGATTGCTGTATGATAAAAGTTATAACGTAACACACTATAACTCATTCAGAAACCCACTAAATAGGTTTACGCTCAGTACAGCTTTAACATATACTGACGTCCGATCTAATTTTCTATAGTATATAGTATTATAGGGGCGTTTGAAAGGTCCGTGCAAAGTCCGAGAGATGGCACCACCGGTTAGTTAGTAGCATCTTTGGAAAGAACGCACACCAAGTTTCAGCCATATAGGTCTATTTCATTGTGTTTGGCATTTGTGTGAATCAAGGAAGTCGAGTCATTGTCAAAAAATGGACGAAAAAGAATTTCGTGTGGCGATTAAACGTTACTTTATGAAAGGCAAAACGCCTCAGGAGACTAAAGAGAAGCTTGATAAACATTACGGTGACTCTGCTGCTTCGATTATAACAGTTTATAAGTGGTTTCAAAGTTTTCGGAGTGGCCATATGGGCACAAGTGATGCTGAACGTTCTGGACGCCCTGTGGAGGTTACGACTCCAGAAATCATTGATAAAATCCATGATATGGTGATGGATGACAGAAGAGTTAAGGTGCGTGAGATTGCTAGTGCTGTGGGCATCTCGAATGAACGGGTACATAATATTTTGCATAATCATTTGGACATGAGAAAGCTATCCGCAAAATGGGTTCCGCGATTGCTCACGCTTGACCAAAAACGGAATCGTGTGAAGTGTTGCAAGGATGGTTTGCAGCTGTTCATGAAGAATCCGCAGGACTTTAAGCGTCGTTTCGTCACTGTGTATGAAACATGGATACATTACTATACTCCAGAGACCAAATAACAATCTAAACAATGGGTTACCAAGGGAGAATCTGCACCAAAAAAGGCGAAGACCATTCCTTCGGATGGAAAGGTTATGGCGACTGACTTTTGGGATTCGCAAGGGATAATCCTCATAGACAATCTGGAAAAGGGTAAAACTATTACTGGTGCATATTATTCATCGTTATTGGACCGTTTGAAAACCGAGCTGCAAGAAACAAGCCGGCGATTGGACCGCAAAGAACTCCTTTTCCATCACGACAATGCACCAGCACACAACTCAGCAGTTGTGGTCGCAAAATTAATGGAAATAGGATTCCAGCTCGTTTCAGATCCACCCTATTCTCCATACTTGGCTTCCTTGGACTACCATTTATTCCCAAATTGAAGAAATGGCCTGTGGGATAAAGAGTTTTTTCAAACGAGGAGGTGATTGCAGCAACTAATAGCCATTTTGCTGGGCGACTTGGACAATTCCTATTATTCGGAAGGGATCAACAAATTAGAACAGCATTGGACGAAGTGTATAAGTCTAAAAGGTTTACCCCAAACACATAAGTAGTTTCTATTTTTGCACAGACTTTTCAAACGCCCCTCATATGATGTCATCTACCAGATTTATGCCGAGAGAATGGGGGTAAAAGTCTGCCAGTGTGCTACCACCTGGTGGCCCTGACATAAACTTGTACTTCAGTGGCAAGGGCTAACTGTACACATCGTGAACCGTGCAGGCTGTTTATCAAATCCGTGTGTATTTGGCCCGTAAAGCAATTTCGTCACGCGAGTTGCGCATGCGGAAAAGCTCCTTAAAACGTGCACAAGCGATGGTGTGCTCGCGACCCTGATGCCAGGTTTCAGAGAGTCTAGACGGGCAGCAGCGCGTGGAGGACTCACCGCCTGTGCAGAGTCACCGCCCTGTGGTCGTGCACGACGTGGCTCATGGCGGCATTTCCTCCATCTGCAAACAGAGGAACACGCTTACTGACTGTACTGGAAAGACAACGGAATAGCATCAGTATAACGAAAAGCCAGTCCTAAGCTGCAAATTACACTTTTTTTTATTCACTCGATGACTAGTTTCAGGCCAAGACCCATTATTTGAATGACGATGATTCGAAAGTGGGTCTCGGCCCGAAACTACACTCATGCTCATAAATTAAGGATAATGCTGATACATGGTGGAACAACGCTCTGGTGGGCGGTTTGCGGGTTTAAATCACCTCGGGGTATGACCATGCGGTGCATTTGACCTGCGGTCGTCGCACGGTGGCGATGGCAGCAGTCTACATATGCAGTGGAGTGTTGGTGCATGTCAGAGTACGGTGCAGCGAGTAAGTGTGCAGACGTTTTCAGACGTGCTAATGGTGACTGTGTGTTGAAATTGGCTCAAAGAACACAAATTGATGACGTTATGAGGGGTAGAATACTAGGGCGACTCGAGGCTGGTCAAACACAGCAGGTCGCAGAACGGTCTCTCCGTGTGCCACAAAGTGTGATCTCAAGATTATGGCAACGATTCCAGCCGACAGGAAACGTGTCCAGGCGCTACAATACGGGACGTCCACAGTGTACAACACCACAAGAAGACCAATACCTCACCATCAATGCCTGCAGACGGTCATGGAGTACTGCAGGTAGCCTTGCTCGGGACCTTACTGTAGCCACTGGAACAGCTGTCTCCAGACACACAGTCTACAGACGACTGAACAGACACGGTTTATTCGTCCGAAGACGTACAAGGTGCATCCCAGTGACCTCTGGTCATAGGTGATCCCACAAAGCCTGGTGTCAAGAACACAGTACTTGGTCATTGGAACACTGGTCCCAGGTTATGTTCACTGACGAGTCCAGGTATAGTCTGAACAGTGATACTCACCGGGTTTTCATCTGGCATGAAACCAGGAACCAGATATTAACCCCTTAATGTCCTTCAAAGGGACTGTATGCAGGTCGTGGTTTGATGGTTTGGGGTGGGATTATGATTGGTGCATGTAGACCCATGACTGTCTTTGACAGAGGAACTGTAACAGGTCAGGTGTATCGGGATGTCATTTTGGACCAGTTAGGTTGCCTTTTGAGGGGTGCAATGGGTTCCACCTTCCTCCTGATGCATGATAACGCACGGCCACACTGAGTTGCAATCGTGGAGAAGTACTTTGAAACAGAAAATACCAGGCGAATGGAGTGGCCTGTCTGTTCTCCAGGCCCAAAACCCATTGAGCACGTCTGGGATGTTCTCGGTCGACGTATCGCTGCACATCTTCAAACCCCTAGGATACTTCAGGAGGTCAGACAGGCACTGGTGCAAGAATGGGAGGCTATACCCCAGCAGCTGCTCGACCACCTGATCCAGAGTATGCCAACCCGTTGTGCGGCCTGTGTACGTGTGCATGGTGATCAAATCCCATATTGATGTCGGGGTACATGCGCAGGAAACAGTGGCGTTTTGTAGCACATGTGTTTTGGTACGGTTTTCTCAACTTATCACCAATACCGTGGACTTACAGATCTGTGTCGCGTGTGTTTCCAATGTGCCTATGCTGTCAGTGCCAGTTTGGTGTTGTGTCGCACCACATTCTGTAATTATCCTTAATTTATGAGGATGAGTGTAGTTGGTTGATTGGTTTGGGAGAGCGACCAGACAGAGTGGCCATCGGTCCCATCCGATTAGGGAAGGATGGGACCGATGACCTCGCTGTTTGGTCCCCTGCCCCAAAGCAACCAACCAACTAGATTCAGGTCGAGACCCATTTTCAAATCATAGTCATTCACATCAAAGCTTTGCAAGGGAACGGCCGACTTCTTTCCTCATTCTTCCCTAATCAAATGGTACCAATGACCACACTGTCTGGTGCCCTCCCCCAAACCAACCAACCAACTAGTTTCGTGCTGAGTCCCATATTTAAATCATCGTCATTCAAATCGTCGCTTTGAAAGGGCACTGCCAGGAACCTTCCTCATTCTTTCCTAATCTGATGGGGCCGTTGACCTCGCTGTTTGGTTCCATTTCCCAGACCAAGCAACCAACCAACTAGTTTCGGACTGAGACCCATTCAAATCATAGGTCTCGGCCCGGAACCAGTCATCGAGTGAATAAAACAAAAAGGAAAATTTGCAAGTTCAGACTGGTTTTCCGTCGTACTGATTAACGGAAGTTGCTGATTCGTAGCTATTCCAGCATCCTGTAAGTCTAGGTAACCCAAAAGTCTTACAATCATTTAGTCATTTAGACTGGTCTCCAGGCAACAAGCGATTCGTGGCGAAAGTCTCCCAGGCAGGTAAAAGCTGTGGGACTCGAACCGAAAATCTCGCCGTCTGCAGGCAATGCTCATGGTTGGTTGGTCGATTTGGGGGAGAGGACCAAACAGCGAGGTCATTAGTCCCTTCGGATTAGGAAAGAATGGGAAAGGAAGTCGGCCATGCACTTTCAAAGGAACCATCCCGGCATTTGTCTGGAGAGATTTGGGAAAATCAAGGGAAATTTAAATGAGGATGTCCTGACGCAGGTTTGAACCGTCGTGCTCCAGAATGCGAGTCCACTGCGCCCCCTCGCTCGGTGGCAGTGCTCTTACCGACCGAGGTGTCTTCAGGACGATTCCCATTAACGTTCAAAAATCCCTCGAAGCGGCGTAGATGATGCTGAGGCAAGTAATTTAATATCAGACACCGGGGGTCGCAAATGTGGGGAAATACCCCAAAAATGGATGAGAAATGTCGAACATGTGACGTCAACGAATGACGTACCTCGCCGCGCGTGCAGCGGACGGGCGTAGACGTGAAGGGATGAATGAGCTACACAATACTTGCATTCCAGGAAACTGTCAAATTTCGAAGACCTTTTGTAAATGTGAAGTGTTGTAAACGTAGAAGTTACAGAAATATTGTCCCCACCGTAACCAAGTAAAAGCTGTTGTTGAGACTTTAACTTTTCCCGGCGAATTGACGGGTTTGCTGCCGGGTGACGTCGTCGACCACCGCCGATATTTCGACAGGAGCACACCCTGCCATTCTCAAGGCACAACTGCAAGAAGGAAGCAATGTGCAAGGGAATTTAATACCTCGATTCACAGAGGAAAACAAGGAAGATACTACACACAGAACAAGTAACCGTACAGTCAACACACAACCAAAGATAACTTACATCAGAAATATGGATGGTGGCTATTAATCAGAAGGTGAGGTAGCACTAATTCTGTTCCTCTGTTTTTAGATGAGAGACAGGGCCGGATTCCAAGCAGCATTTAAACAAAATCCACCGTGTCTGTTTATAAGGTTGCTTGTTGGTTGATTTCAACAGCTTTCTTAATAACACTATCCCCCACCCGAATATTCAGTTCACTATGGAGGTGGAAAAGAATGGATGCCTTCCCTTCGTTGATGTGTTGCTCAGAAGGAAGACTGATGGTACATTGGGACGTTCTGTTTATAGGAAGCCTAATCACACTGACTTGTATCTGCGAGCTGACAGTTGTCACCATTCAGCTCAGCGTGGAGGAGTACTTCGTACCTGGTTCACAGGGCCCACGTTATCTCAGACCCTGAAAGTTTGGCAGATGAGCTATCACATCTCGAAGTCACCTTTCGTCAGAATGGTTATAGTGAGAGGCAGATCAAACGTGCGTTGCGCTATCAGCCTTCTGTGCAACGGGTGAGTAACGATAGCAACGAAGTGGCACCGACGTTGGACTGTTGATGACTGGAAATATGTTGCCTGCTCGGACGAGTATCGTTTCAAATTGTATCAAGCGGATCGAAGTATCCGGGTATGGAGAGAAGCTCATGAATCCATGCATCCTGCCTGTCAGCAGGGGACTGTTAAAGCTGGTGGAGGCTCTGTAACGGTGTGGGGCGTGTGCGGTTGGAGTGATATGGGAGCCGTGATACGTCTAGATATGACACTGCCAGGTGATACGTAAGCATCCTGTCTGATCACCTGCATCCATTCATGTCCATTGCGCGTTCCGACGGACTTGGGCAATTGCAACAGGACAAAGCGACACCCCACACGTTCAGAATTGCTACAGAGTGGCTCCAGGAAGAATCTTCTGAGTTTAAATACTTCCGCTGGCCACCAAACTCCCCAGACATGAACATTGTTGAGCATATCTAAGATGCCTTGCAACGTACTATTCAGAAGAGTTATCCATCCCCTCGTACTATTACGGATTTATGGACAGTCCTGCAAGATGCATGGTGTCAGTTTCCTCCACCATTACTTCAGACATCAGTCGAGTCCATGCCACGTCGTGCTGCGGCACTTCTGCGTGCTCGCGGGGGTCCCAAACGATATTAGGCAGGTGTACCAGTTTCTTTGGCTCTTCAGTTTATTATCTTGCATACTCGCGAAATTCCTACAAAAAAGCAACAACGCATCTGTGTCAAAACTTTGAACCTTCCTCTATCCAGTGAGATGCGCAATGTGTTTCTTTTATTGTTTTCCTTAATAAACAATTGAAATATTTCTTTTTGAATCACCGTTAGTGCGAGCTACGACAGAGGTTTCGTCAAATTTGACCTGGTGACCGCTTTCTGGAGCATGCTCAAGTAAAGTGGATTTCTCGGGGTAGAGTAGGCGATAAAGCCAGCCTCTGACGCTCCTTCGTGCGTTGATCTACAGTGCGTACTGTCTGCCCCACGTGACACTCATCCACCCTGTCCAGCCTCCACTGATCTACTAAATCACCCGGGCTTTATTTCGTTGCTCTGCTCGATGTAATAACCGTCGAGTGGCTTAAGCTAGGTGTGGCGTGTCTCAAGACTATATGCACTCTCTTCCTCGCCGAACGGATGCCGCTATGAAGGCTTGGGCTGATGTCGGGGAATATTAGCGTTCTCTCTTCTGGAGGCGACTATTTTCTTGTCCACCGTGCTTAAAATAGCAGGAGAGAAAAAAAGACTTGAAGAGTAAGTGCTCCAGTTTAAAAGAATTGAGGGAGGAATGGAATCTTGTTCCCCTGCTGCCCAGCTTTTGCATCGAAGAAGCAACGAAGGAAATAAATGAAAGGTTCAGAAGTGGGCTTAAAATTCAGTGTGAGTGGGTACCAAAAACAAGATTCGCATGCGACACTTCTATCGTCTGTGAAAGAACGAAACAGAAACAGTATCTGTTGAATGGTATAAAAACTCTACTTAGCTTAGAGTAACGGTTTAAGGGAAAACAGAGAGAGGCAGAAGTAGTGAGGAACTGAAAGTAGAAATAAACATAACATAAACATTTGGGAGCATAAGGTCGATGAAGTGAGAATTCTGTTGCCTTGGGCGCGAAATAACACATGGCAATAAGGATGCCATAAAAAGTAGACCAGAAAGAGAAACAGAGTATATTTGGCCATAAGAAGCATACTAGTATCAAACATTCGCCGTAATTTGAGTAAGAAATTTCTGACAAATGTCCCACAGACAGGGTGGAAATCGGAAAAAAATAGAAGCGTTTGACAGGTGGTGCTACAGAAAGATGTTAAAAATTAAATGGATTGATAAGGTGAGAAATGAGGAGTTTCTCCGCAGAACAGTACAGCAAAAGGAATGAGTAGGAACACTGGCAAGACGAAGGGGCACGACGATAAGATATGTGTTGCTTCAGCAAATACGAATGCCTGCTGAAAAGTAATAACTCCGAATTTTAATGTGAAAACTCTTAGATATTTTTCAATAAATCAAACTTCATTAACATCCTAAATATTTATTCATCACCGAGCGAGGTGGCGCAGTGGTTAGACACTGGACTCGTATTCGGGAGGACGACGGTTCAATCCCGCGTCCGGCCATCCTGATTTAGGTTTTCCGTGATTTCCCTAAATCGCTCCAGGCAAATGCCGGGATGGTTCCTTTCAAAGGGCACGGCCGACTTCCTTCCCCGTCCTTCCCTAATCCAATGAGACCGATGACCTCGCTGTCTGGTCTCCTTCCCCGAAACAACCAACCATTTATTCATCAAGTCTACGTATTTGTAGCCCTCTGCCGCTAGAGGGCTCCGACTTGTAGCGTGTAACATGGCGTTATGTGACACAATTATCAAGTCGGTGCTTGAGGAAGAGCGTGTTGTAATAGAGTTTCAGATTCGAAGAGTTGGTCCACCCTCTCCTTCTACATCTACAACAAACAATGGAAAATTGTACTGAAATGCAGGAGGATCTGCAGCAAATTGACGCATGGTGCAGGGAATGGCAATTCAATCTCAATGTAGACAAGTGTAATGTGCTGCGAATACATAGATAAGTCCCTTATCATTTAGCTGCAAAATAGCAGGTCAGCAACTGGTAGCAGTTAATTCCATAAATTATCTGGGAGTACGCATTAGGAGTGATTTAAAATGGAATGATCATATGAAGTTGATCGTCGGTAAAGCAGATGCCAGACTGAGATTCGTTGGAAGAATCCTAAGGAAATGCAATCCAAAAACAAAGGAAGTAGGTTACAGTACGCTTGTTCGCCCACTGCTTGAATACTGCTCAGCAGTGTGGGATCCGTACCAGATAGGGTTGATAGAAGACATAGAGAAGATCCAACGGAGAGCAGCGCGCTTCGTTACAGGATCATTTAGTAATCGCGAAAGCTTTACGGAGATGATAGATAAACTCCAGTGGAAGACTCTGCAGGAGAGACGCTCAGTAGCTCGGTACGGACTTCTGTTAAAGTTTCAAGAACATACCTTCACCGAAGAGTCAAGGAGTATATTGCTCCATCCTACGTATATATCGCGAAGAGACCATGAGGATAAAATCAGAGAGATTAGAGCCCACACAGAAGCATACCGACAATCCTTCTTTCCACGAACAATACGAGACTGGAATAGAAGGGAGAACCGACAGAGGTACTCAGGGTACGCTCCGCCACACACCGTCAGGTGGCTTGCGGAGTATGGATGCAGATGTAGAACCTTCGCCTCGGGTACACTGGCACCGTTCATTCTGCATACAGTCCCGATTTGGCCCCGTCCGATTCTCACGTGTTTAGAGAACTTGAAGAAAACCTTCGAGGACTTCACTTTGATAGTGATGAAGCGATGCAAACGGGGGGGGGGGGGGGGGGGGGGATGTGGCCCCGTCAACAAAGTCAGACATTCTACAGTGATGGTATCATCAAACTGGTGTCTCGTTTGGAGAAATGTGTTCGTCGCCTGGGTGACTATGTCCGGAAACATGAAGAATAAAGATGTAAAATGTTAATAACGTTAGATTTGTTTAAGGAGCCTTAAGACTTTGCACATTAAAAAATTTGGAGACATTAGTTTTCACAGTACCCTAGTAACTTGCATGGTACTAGAGGGAGCTATAGAGTGTTGTATAACACTAGCTTTCAGTCTCAATGTGGAACTTCTAACAATACCACCACTTGCAAAGTAGGTTGGAAATCAGATTAATAATGTTGCTCACGCAGCATATGTTCGCTTTATCGGGCAACAACAAAGTTATTGACTGTGGATGGTATCGTCAGAATGGAAATAATAAAGTCACTGTAAAAAAGTCATTAATTTTGGCACTTATCTTGAACGGATTCCCACGTAGATATCGTCGAAGTTGTTATGGCTCATCTTGTTGATTCTAGGGTGATTCCACTATATTGCTAGAAGGTCCAGATCTGTATTTTAGCAATATTTCAAGACCTAACAAACGCGTTTTTCAGGAAATTCTTAATGATCAAACAATCCCAGATCAGAACAATGGTATGGTAGAAATAATTTTTGACTTGGTGTTCAAGATCCACATTTTTTATTAAACTTCTTGTAAATTCACATATACTTTTTCTTAATTGTCACATCATCAAGAAAACAGTTTTGTATCAATCTTCATATATTTAATTTCCACTTTAACCAAACACAAGACTTGTCTGTTCTTTTACAAAGCGAAATAACAGCTTAACTTCTGCAAAGTGAAACAAAGACTGCTCTGTGGGCATTCGCGCCAAAACGGTTACAAGTAAGTCAAAGATTATGACAGTCTCACAGAAATGAATACACACAAGAACCATATCACTTTAATATATCAATACATCGGAGTACCTATACATTAATAAAACCAAATGTGAATGTTGTCACAAAAATATGTCTGTTACTTCGCAGAAAAGTAGTACGATATTATTGGTATCGAGAACTGGTGTTGGAGTGCCGTAATTGTCACGTAAATAAAGAACCATTACAAACTGTACAAATTAATATTTTCCTATCTTTTCATTTTTCTTTAGGATTTTAATTTCTAACGCATATGCTCTAGCCAGCTACTCGTGCCCCTACATCAGTGTTGTATTATATGTTCCAATTCTACAGCTCCCTCCACACACGTTATTCCCTGATGTCTTAACAGGTACCCTACTACCCCGTCCCTTCTTCTTGTCAGTGTTTTCCATGCACTATCTGATCAAAAGTATGCGGACATTCGCAAAAACACACGTTTTTCATATTAGGTGTATTGTGCTGACACCTACTGCCACGTACTCCGTATCAGCGACCTCAGTAGTCATTAGACATTGTGAGAGAGCAGAATGGGGCGCTCCTTGGAACTCAGGAACTTCGGACGTGGTCAGGTGATTGGGTGTCACTTGTGTCATACAAGATTCCCACACTCCTAAACATCACTAGGTCCAGTATTTCCAATGTGATAGTGAAGTGGAAACGTGAAGGGACACGTACAACACAAAAGGGTACAGGCCGACCTCTTCTGTTGACTGACAGAGACCGCTGACAGTTGAAGAGGGGTGTAATGTGTAATAGGCAGACATCTATGCAGACTATCGCACAGGAATTCCAAACTGCATCTTTATTCACTGCAAGTACTATGACAGTTAGGCGGGAGGTGAGGAAACTTGGATTTTATGATCGAGCGGCTGCTCATAAGCCACACAATACGCCGGTAAATGGCAAATGATTGAACAGTCGAAAAACGTTGTGTGGAGTGACGAATAACGGTACACAATGTGGCGATCCGATGACAACGCGTGCAGTGCCAAAAGTAAACTTCGGAGGCGGTGGTGTTATGGTGTGGTCGTGTGTTTCTTTGTTGTTTAGCGTGGCACTATCATAGCACAGGCTCCCCACTGTTGAAGAGCAATTCGGGGACGGCGATTGCATCTTTCAACACGATCGAGCACCTGTTCATAATGCACGGCTTCTGGCAAAGTGATTACAGGACAATAACATCCCTGTAATGGACTGGCATGCACAGAGTCCTGACCTGAATCCTATAGAACACTTTTGGGATGTTTTGGAACGCCGTGCCAGGCCTCGCCGACCGACATCGATACCTCTCCTCAGTGCAGCACTCCGTGAAGAATGAGCTGCCATTCCCCAAGAAATCTTCCAGCACCTGGGTGAACGTATGCCTGCGAGAGTGGAAGGTGTCATAAAGGCTAAGGGTGGGCCAACTTTATATTGAATTACAGCATTACCGATGGAGGGCGACACGAACTTTTAAGTCATTTTGATTTTGAGCCAGGCGTCGCCGGCCGGAGTGGCCGAGCGGTTCTAGGCGCTTCAGTCTGGAACCGCGCGATCGCTGCGGCCGCAGGTTCGAATCCTGCCTCGGACATGGATGTGTGTGATGTCCTTAGGTTAGTTAGGTTTAAGTACTTCTAAGTTCTAGGGGACTGATGACCTTAGCTGTTAAGTCCCATAGTGCTCAGAGCCATTTGAACCATTTTTTTGAGCCAGGCGTCCGGAAGTTATGTTACCTCCAAGGTAGCAGAGTTCCTTCAATTCGGGTAAATTTGATTTTAAGATTCACATGAATCTCACTACTCATCATTACTGTCGTTTTCCTTCGGCTTTCTCTCAGTACATATTCTATGCTCAAGTAACTGTTCATTCCATTCAGTGCGTCCTGTAAAACTTCCTCGTTTTCACTTAGGATAGCAATGCTGCCAGCTAATCTTATCACTAATACCCTTACACGGTGAATTTTAAACCCAATGCTGAACGTTTGTTTGAGCCATTCGATGTGTAGACTGAACAGTAAGGGTGAGAGAGTTCATCCCCGTCTTTTGTTCTTAGTTTTCCCTCTGGGTTCTGATGAATGTTGTATATTACCTGTCTTTCCCTATACCTGTTTTCCTGAACATTTGGAACATCTCACTCCCTCATAATTACCATCTGCTGTTACCTTCTGGCACTATTATTCCGCATTCACCCCAGAAATATCACTATTGCTTTGGGATAACTTAACTTTAGCTACCCGTCCCTGTTGCCATGGCAGTCGGTGCAACATCTTTGCTCGAGAGCCCCACAGTAAACCGTCACTGCAAATAAAAGCAGAATGCTGATCTTGTACTCATGCATCAAGATCACCATCTCTTCCAACCTGCCTGAAGCCTACTCGGCGATCTGTACAGAGGAAATTTTTTGAAGCGAAATCAGAAGGTGGAATGTATCCAACAAATATATGAAGATATGTATATATGAATTCATGCAGCTTCTCTAGAAGAAATGATAATTAATCGAAATGGATTAATTATCATTTATTCTAGAGAAGCTGCACGGTCATCAATGTTATCTGTTCTTTCGGGAACAGTTACTATCTTCATATGTAGTTAAAGGCTACCCGGTCATTGACCTTCGTCTGTGCACAGGTTGCCCGAACTCTTACGGGAATCGTCTCCTTAGTGGGCGCGAGTAATGAGTGAATGGGCAAATATCTATTAGGTACTTTGCGGACAGTTGGGAATGTGGGTCTCACGGGAAACGAGCAAGGGATAAGTCTCTGCAGTCGCGATATTCATCTGTGTCTTCGGTGGCTCAGATACATAGAGCGTCTGCCATGTAAGCAGGGAGATTCCGGGTTCGAGTCCCGGTCGGGGCACAAATTTTCAGGTGTCATCATTGAGGTAAAACAACAAGACCTATCGACAGCTGAGGGTTTCGATTATCATTTATCCAACAAATAATTAAGGATATTGGGTGGTGAAGAGTTTGGCACAGTAGAGGAAGTTGCGAGGCGTCGAGTCAGACGATTCGGAAGACTGATAGCAAACAGATGTTGTGTGGAGAACAGCTGAGACTGGAAATCCCGAGGTGTGAGGTGTCCCCCGTGCTGGTCGGCGTGGTGGAGTGGATCAAATATTCACGTTTACGGTCCGTGGCGAGACGAGCAGTGGGCAGTTTAGAGGCTGCGGACAACCTCAGGGGCACGTTTACGGCCCCTCTGAGACATCGCAACCCCGGTCCCTATCTGCAGATTCTAAAGCAGTCGTATGCTGCAATGGCATCATTGCACGCCCCGCGAATGCTGGTGCTCCAGTTCGCAGAACTGAAGCAAGAACAAGATGTGTTCGACCTATTTTGTTATTTATTGCTTTCTTGAAACCGTACTTGACGATGTTCTTGCCAACTAAACCACTTAACTTCCCACTAAAATCTGATCTTCTGACGCTCACAACAGAGAAAGTCGTCTAATGCTCGAGGCTGACAAATCCGACGCAAACTCCGGGAACCTATTTAGTCTATTTTGTTGTTTCATCCCAGTGGCCTGACTACGTCTGCATCGAACGAACGTATGATGCGACAATTTTTTTCTTTGGAGTCGTGGTCATTATCGCCATCCCAGAATCCTCTGAATATTATGGTCCCCCTAAAAGTTACCTTTCTGCATTTTTTCCTATCTTAGCAAATTTTATAACTGTGTAAGAAGGATTAATTCTTCCATATCAGCCTATTCCAATACACGTTTTTGAAGTGGACTAAAAAATATAACATCATTACTCCTATACTCGTACAGATTCCTAAACCTATAAAAATAGTCCTGAAAATTTTTGGTTGCTAATTTTTGCTAGCAATGACAAAATTGATAAAATTTACACTACTGGCCATTAAAATTGCTACACCAAGAAGAAATGCAGATGATAAACGGGTATTCATTGGACAAATATATTATACTAAAACCGACATGTGATTACATTTTCACGCAATTTGGGTGCATAGATCCTGAGAAATCAGTACCCAGAACAACCACCTCTGGCCGTAATAACGGCCTTGATACGCTTGGACATTGATTCAAAAAGAGCTTGGATGGCGTGTACAGGTACAGCTGCCCATGCAGCTTCAACACGATACCACAGTTCATCAAGAGTAGCGACTGGCGTATTGTGACGAGCCAGTTGCTCGGCCACCATTGACCGGACGTTTTCAATTGGTGAGAGATCTGGAGAATGTGCTGGCCAGGGCAGCACTCGAACATTTTCTGTATCCAGAAAGGCCCGTACAGGATCCACAACATGCGGTCGTGCATTATCCTGCTGAAATGTAGGGTTTCGCAGGGATCGAATGAAGGGTAGAGCCACGGGTCGTAACACATCTGAAATGTAACGTCCACTGTTCAAAGTGCCGTCAATGTGAGCGAGAGGTGACCGAGACGTGTAACCAATGGCACCCCATACCATCACGCCAGGTGATACTTCAGTATGGCGGTGACGAATACACGCTTCCAATGCGCGTTCACCGCGATGTCGCCAAACACGGAAGCGACCATCATGATGCTGTAAACAGAACCTGGATTCATCCGAAAAAATGAGGTTCTGCCATTCGTGCACCCAGGTTCGTCGTTGAGTTGATGCAGCGTCAAGGGTAAGCGAAGCCACGGTGTCTGAGTTGATAATCCAAGCTACTGCAACCGTTGTCGAACTGTTCTTGCAGATGGTTGTTGTCTGTCAAACGTCCCCCAACTGTTGACTTACGGATCGAGACGTGGCTGCACCATCCGTTAAGCCATGCGGATAAGATGCCTGTCATCTCGACTGCTAGTGATACGAGGCCGCTGGGACCCAGCACGGCGTTCCGTATTACCCTCCTGAACCCACCGATTCCATATTCTGCTAACAGTCATTGGATCTCGACCAACGCGAGCAGCAATGTCGCGATACTATAAATCGCAGTCGCTCTAGGCTACAATCCGACCTTTATCAAAGTCGGGAACGTGATGGTACGCATTTCTCCTCCTTACACGAGTCATCAGAACATCGTTTGACCAGGCAACGCCGGTCAAATGCTGTTTATGTATGAGAAATCGGTTGGAAACTTCCCTCATGTCAGCACGTTGTAGGTGTCGCCACCGGCGCCAACCTTGTGTGAATGCTCCGAAAAGCTAATCATTTGCATATCACAGCATCTTTTTCCTGTCGGTTAAATTTCGCTTCTGTCGCACGTCATCTTCGCGGTGTAGCAATTTTAATGGCCAGTAGTGTAGAACTTAGGCTGCATGTAACAGAAAATTCATGCATTGTCAGTTATTTTAAGTGACTAGCAGTTTTATTAGAGTGCAAATGATATGAACTTCTGTGTGATTTTTCTGAACACGCCTACCCCCTACCACTCGTTGCTTTTATCTACGGCATACGCCCCACGTTTTTCGCTTTAAATTTTACAAGTATTATCACAGCTATTAAAAACTCATAAACACAAATTTTAGGGCTACCTGTATGGGTTTTGGAATCTGTATGGGCTGTTTTTAAGTCACTTCATAATCGTGTTGTATTAAAAAGCTTTTTTATTTAGATAATTATTTTCTCCTTTTTATTCTTAGGTGAGCGTTTGAAGTTTTTCAACCGATTTCAAAAGTTTTGAGGAGGTTACAAGCGCAAAATTTCAAATTTATTTCAGTTTCTGGTTCAACCTTTGTATTGCTTCGTCGTACATATATTTCGTGAAAAGATGGGAATGTAACAATTAAAGAGAATCGAGCGCACGCAAACGCCTACCAACATTCGTTCTTAGTGTGAAAATTCGCGACTGGAACAGGAGGAGGGGGCAATTAGCAGTGATTGACAAAATAGCCCAGTGAGAAACGCCATACAAGATCACCAGTTAAAGTTTCAAGTTTCTAGTTCTTCAGGTAACTGGTTTGAAATCAACTGCAAAATCCGTGTCTTACAGACAGACTGAAAAACAAAGTACCCTCCATCACACAACGGACAAGAAAGCGAGTTAATATTGCATTGTCATCAGATGCTGAGCAGTGTTGAAAGCCTCGAGTCTCCAGTTCCCCGCGTATTTAGTTTAAAATTAATTCCAAGATTAGTAACGAAGGCACAGAGAGACAGACGGAAAACACATTACCTTCCCCAATACACGAGACGCGAAAGTGAGTTAATATCGCACTGTCGTACTGCTCTTAGCCATGTTGCAAGTTCCAAGTCTGCAGCTTATCGGGAAATCAGTTTAAAATCCACTGCAAAATTTGTACCGAACACACAAACAGAGAATAAAGCGACCTGATAAAAACATGTTAGTAAAAATTAAACACTTTAATGAACCATACTGATGAAACTATTGGATACGACACTGTACCACTGTAGATGATAAATTACACACTGTATAAGCTTTCTTAAAAAGACGAGTGAAACAAAATCTATTTCTCATTTTTCTTAACAGACAGTGTACAATGATTTCAATAATTGTACGTAAGTTCACATTTCACTTGCCCCTCATAAATTATTATTTGTGCAGAAATTATTTAATAGAAATAAGTATATTATTGAATTGATAAAACGGTCAAATGGCCATCCAGTCCGATTTCCACGCTGCATATGTAACGGCTTCCAGGCGTAACACAAATCTGATTTTCAGTATTTCATGTAACAAATTATAGTCTTAATTAAAAAATTCAAAATGTTACCATAACCTAGTCATTAACAGATACAAGCTTACGTTAACTGTTTAACGTGCTAAGACAAGTATTAAAACTAGAGGCTGTGTCTATGCCTTGAGGCACGCAAATTACCCGGGACTATGTTCATAAAAAAACAAAAAAAAAAAAAAAAAAAAAAATCAAATGGCACTGAGCGCTATGGGACTTAACATCTATGGTCATCAGTCCCCTAGAACTTAGAACTAATGAAACCTAACTGACCTAAGGAGATCACACAACACCCAGTCATCACGCCCTATGTTCATCCAGCGTTTGACAATGAGAGCAATTAGCGGCTTCCGGCAAAGCTTACACATAATTTCAAACCATTTCCAAACTTTTCCTCGCTGCCTTCACCCCCTCACCCCCCCTCCACCCTGCTTCCCACCACTGCATGCACACACAAAATAATGAAAGAGGAAAGCTTTATCGTTCACTTTATTTTCGCTGTTCAAGTAGTAAAACTTCAGCATCAGGTATTAAGTTTTAGTTTATTAGTTTCTTACTACTAACTAAGTTAATTCCCGACAAGTTTTACACACAATATCCACACATACCACTAAATGTTCCTGCAGAATGATGAATGACACACAGTTCAAAAGTACGCCGTCATAGGCATTGAGATGCATGGAAAACAAGCTTGCCCAGGCTACACTCATGCAATTTTTGAGAAGGAAAGAACTTACAGAATTACAAAAAATTTTAAACTTAATTTCAAACCCTCTCTAACTATTTTCTCGCTTACATGCTTAACGTCAAATACATGGTGTCCATAATTAAAGTCACAGTGGCAAAACGCTATAGAAGTAGAACCACTGCTCAGAATGACGTCATATTTGAATAGCGTAACACTGGCGATGGGGGAAATGTCACGGAATGAAAAATAAATAAACTAACAAAGTTTAACCAGTAGATGGCACTGCAAGCGTCCTAATGTAAGTGGGGTCGGCTACAAATGACACATGAATCGCAATACGACAGCTATGTTTACAATATCCGTACTCTTCAAGGTTCACGACTGCATGTTTTCGGCAGTCAACACCTGCGAGGCTGTAAGTTAGGTACAGTGGTCCACCGGAGTGTCTCTGGGGTCACGTTGAGAATGCGTCGCGCATTGCGTGTCTTCAGTTTAGCTACGTTCGTAACTGGAGCACTGAACATAGCATCTTTCAGGTAAACCCACACACAGAAGTCATATGGATTAAAATCAGGTGGTATGGCTAGCCACGCTGTACGGAAATGAGGGCTGATAATTATAACATTTCTCAAATGCATCTGCAGCTGCCACTTCACTGGCTGTGCAACGTCAGCAGGAGCGTCATCTTGCATAAAAACGATCCCATCCCACATATACTCGCTGCTGGACGGTTGTAATGACGTTGATGATGTTTGGTTTGTAGGGTGCTCAACTGCGCGGTCATCAGCGCCCATATAAAGTCCCAATTTTTACACACTCCAATTTTTTTTACCCAGTCCAACTCAGCCACTATCACGAACGATGACGACGGCGATGATGATGATGGTGAAATGATGACGTCAACACAAACACCCAGTCCCCCGGGCGATGAAAGTCCCCAACCCGGGAGCTTAGAAGACACTCGTAGAGTCCGCCATCTACATCTACATTTGTACTCCGCAAGCCACCCAACGGTGTGTGGCGGAGGCACTTAACATGCCACTGTCATTACCTCTCTTTCCTGTTCCAGTCGCGTATGGTTCGCGGGAAGAACGACCGCCGGAAAGCCTCCGTGCGCGCTCGAATCTCTCTAATTTTACATTCTTGATCTCCTCGGGAGGTATAAGTAGGGGGAAGCAATATATTCGATACCTCATCCAGAAACGCACCCTCTCGAAACCTGGACAGCAAGCTACACCGCGACGCAGAGCGCCTCTCTTGCAGAGTCTGCCACTCGAGTTTGCTAAACATCTCCGTAACGCTGTCACGCTTACCAAATAACTCTGTGACGAAACACGTCGCTCTTCTTTGGATCTTCTTTATCTCCTCTGTCAACCCGACCTGGTACGGATCCCACACTGATGAGCAATACTCAAGTATAGGTCGAACGAGTGTTTTGTGAGCCACCTCCTTTGTTGATGGACTACATTTTATAAGGACTCTCCCAATGAATCTCAACCTGTTACCCACCTTACCAACAATTAATTTTATATGATCATTCCACTTCAAATCGTTCCGTACGCATACTCCCAGATATTTTACAGAAGTAACTGCTACCAGTGTTTGTTCCGTTATCATATAATCGCACAATAAAGGATCCTTCTTTCTATGTATTCGCAATACATTACATTTGTCTATGTTAAGGGTCAGTTGCCACTCCCTGCACCAAGTGCCTATCCGCCGCAGATCTTCCTGCATTTCGCTACAATTTTCGAATGCTGCAACTTCTCTGTATCCTACAGCATCATCCGCGAAAAGCCGCATGGAACTTCCGACACTATCTACTAGGTCATTTATATATATTGTGAAAAGCAATGGCCCCACGCCAGTGATGGTACAGGCAACACCAGCTTCAAGACTCAACTCCTCGAAAAAATACGCCCCTGCAATAAACGATGTCTTCAACCCGCACCACACTACCTTTGCAGAACGAATGGTACCAGTTGATGTGCTTACGGATTTTCCATTGTCCATATTCTTCAATTCTGCGTATTTACATGTAATTGCAAATGGTAGTGGGCTTCGTCTGTTCACTTCGATGCGAGCAAAAGATTTCAGACTGAAAGTTTGTCTTGCTGGCAGCTCAGCAGAAAGCAGCTCCTGAAAGTGGGCGGTTTTCTATGGATAGGAATGCAGTATGTTTCATAGGATTTTATGCACCGTGATCGTAGGCGTGTCCAACGTACGGGCAATTCTCCACCACCTATCGACCCCTCCAACAATGTTGTGGCCACATCTTCGGCAGATCAATTGCTTTTCTCCATCTGCCACATTACACTTTAAAACAAACTGTCTTTTCGAATTTTGTAATCATTTTATCGAGCCCCTTAGCAGACATCGGACCAAGGCTTTTTTTCATACCCGTAAGTGGATGGAACTTCTGCAGGTCTACTGGCGCACAGCCAGTGTCTTGTAAAAGAGGTTCACCAGCAGCGCGAGACCTTTCGTGAAGACAGTCATGATGGCCGCCTCGGGCGCAAACTCAGGAACAGCCATTTCCCACGCTTCTGTTGTTGTGCATATTCTGATGCTTACAGCCCCATCTGTAGATAAGATTTTTTCCCCATGTCGTTTCTTCCTGCGTCAATCGTATGCTGTATTTAACACGTTTACACCCCCCACCCCCACCCCATGAACCATGGATCTTGCCGTTGGTGCGTTGGTGGGGAGGCTTGCGTGCCTCAGCGATACAGATAGCCGTACCGTAGGTGCAACCACAACGAAGGGGTATCTGTTGAGAGGCCAGACAAACGTGTGGTTCCTGAAGAGGGGCAGCCGTCTTTTCAATAGTTGCAGGGGCAACAGTCTGGATGATTGACTGATCTGGCCTTGTAACGCTGACCAAAACGGCCTTGATGTGCTGGTACTGCGAACGGCTGAAAGCAAGGGGAAACTACAGCCGTAATTTTTCCCGAGGACATGCAGCTTTACTGTATGATTAAATGATGATGGCGTCCTCTTGGGTAAAATATTCCGGAGGAAAATAGTCCCTCATTCGGATCTCCGGGCGGGGACTACTCAAGAGGACGTCGTTATCAGGAGAAAGAAAACTGGCGTTCTACGGATCGGAGCCTGGAATGTCAGATCCCTTAATCGGGCAGGTAGGTTAGAAAATTTAAAAAGGGAAATGGATAGGTTAAAGTTAGATATAGTGGGAATTAGTTAAGTTCGGTGGCAGGAGGAACAAGACTTCTGGTCAGGTGAATACCGGGTTATAAATACAAAATCAAATAGGGGTAATTCAGGAGTAGGTTTATAATGAATAAAAGAGTAGGAGTGCGGGTTAGCTACTACAAACAGCATAGTGAACGCATTATTGTGGCCAAGATAGACACGAAACCCACGCCAAATACAGTAGTACAAGTTTATATGCCAACTAGCTCTGCAGGCAATGAAGAAATTGATGAATTGTATGATGAGATAAAAGAAATTATTCGGGTAGTGAAGGGAGACGAAAATTCAATAGTCATGGGTGACTGCAATACGAGAGTAGGGGAAGGGAGAGAAGCAAACGTAGTAGATGAATATGGAATGGGGGTAGGAAATGAAAGAAGAAACCGTCTGGTAGAATTTTGTACAGAGCATAACTTAATCATAGCTAATATTTGGTTCAAGAATCATGAAAGAAGGTTGTATATATGGAAGAAGCCTGGAGATACTAGAAGGTATCGGATAGAGACAAAGATTTAGGTACCAGGTTTTAAATTGTAAGACATTTCCAGGGGCAGATGTGGATTATGAACTGTAGATTAAAACTGAAGAAACTGCAAAAAGGTGGGAATTTAAGTAGATGGAACCTGGATAAACTGAAAGAATCAGAGGTTGTACAGAGTTTCAGGGAGAGCATAAGGGAACAACTGACAGGAATGGGGGAAAGTTATACAGTAGTAGAAGTATGGGTAGCTTTGAAGAATGAAGTAGTGAAGGGAGCAGAGGATCAAGCAGGTAAAAAGACAAGGGCTAGTAGAAATTCTTGGGTAACAGAAGAAATATTGAATTTAATTGATGAAAGGAGAAAATATAAAAGTGCAGTAAATGAAGCAGGCAAAAAGGAATACAAACGTCACAGAAATGAGATTGACAGGAAGCGCATAATGGCTAAGCAGGGATGGGTAGAGGACAAATGCATGGATGTAGAGGCTTATCTCACAAGGGGCTAGATAGATACTGCCTACAGGAATATTAAAGAGACCTTTGGAAAAAAGAGAACCGCTTGCACGAATATCAAGAGCTCAGATGGAAACCCAGTTCTAACCAAAGAAGGGAAAGAAGAAAGCTGGAAGGAGTATATAGAGGGTCCATACAAGGACGATGTACGTGAGGACAATACTATGGAAAGAGGATGTAGATGAAGATGAAATGGGAGATACGATACTGTGTGAAAAGTTTGTCAGAGCACTGAAAGACCTGAGTCGGAACAAGGCCCCGGGAGTAGACAACATTCCATTAGAACTACTGACGGCCTTGGGGGGGCCTGTCCTGACAAAACTCTATCATCTGGTGAGCAAGATGTATGAGACAGGCTAAATACCCTCAGACATCAAGAAGAATATAATAATTCCAATCCCAAAGAAAGCAGGTGTTGACAGATGTGATAATTACCGAACTATCAGTTTAATAAGCCACGTCTGCAAGATACTAACGCGAATTCTTACAGGCGAATGGAAGATCAGTTTGGATTCCGTAGAAATATTGGAACACGTGAGGCAGTAATGATGCTACGACTTACCTTAGAAGATATGTTAAGGAAAGGCAAACATACGTTTCTAGCACTAGTAACCTTCCAGAAAGCTTTTGACAATGTTGACTTGAATACTCTCTTTCAATTTCTCAAGGTGGCAGGGGTAAAATACAGGGAGCGAAAGGCTATTTACAATTTGTACGGAAACCAGATGGCAGTTATAAGGGTCGAGGGGCATGAAAGGGAAGCAGTGGTTAGAAGGGAGTGAGACAGGGTTGTAGCCTCTATCCGATGTTATTCAATCTGTATATTGAGAAAGCAGTAAAGGAAACAAAATAAAAATTCGGAGTAGGTATAAAATCCATGGAGAAGAAATAAAAACTTTGAAGGTCGTCGATGACATTGTAATTATGTCTGAGACACCAAATGACTTGGAAGAGCAGTTGAAAGGAATGGACTGATCTTGAAAGGAGGATATAAGATGGACATCAACAAAAGCAAAATTAGGATAATGGAATGTAGCCGAATTAAGTCGGGTGATGCTGAGGGAATTAGATTAGGAAATGAGACGCTTAAAGTTGTAAATGAGTTTTGCTGTTTAGGGAGCAAAGTAACTGATAATGGTCGAAGTAAAGAGGATATAAAATGTAGATTGGCAATGACAAGGAAAGCATTTCTGAAGAAGAGAAATTTGTTAACGTCGATATAAATTTAAGTGCCAGGAAGTCTTTTCTGAAAAGGTTTGTGTGGAATGTAGCCATGTATGGGAGAAATACATGGAAGATAAATAGTTTAGACAAGAAGAGAATAGAAGCTTTCGAAATGTGGTGCTACAGAAGAATGCTGAAGATTAGATGGGTAGATCACATAACTAATGTGGAGATATTGTATAGAATTGGGGAGAAGAGAAATTTGTGGCACAACTTGACTAGAAGAAGGGTTTGGTTGGTAGGACATGTTCTGAGGCATCAAGGAATCACCAATTTGGTATTGGAGGGCAGTGTGCAGGGTAAAAATCGTAGAGGGAGACCAAGAGATGAATACACTAAGCAGATTCAGAAAGATGTAGGTTGCAGTAGGTACTGGGAGATGAAGCTTGCACAGGACAGAGTAGCATGGAGAGCTGCATCAAACCAATCTCAGGACTGAAGACCACAACAGTAACAACAAAAAAATGTTTCAAATGGCTCTGAGCACTATGGGACTTAACTTCTGAGATCATCAGTCGCCTAGACCTTAGAACCAATTAAACCTAACTAACCTAAGGACATCACACACATCCATGCCCGAGGCAGGATTCGAACCTGCGACCGTAGCGGACGCCCGGTTCCAGACTGTAGCGCCTAGAACCGCACGGCCTCTCCGGCCGGCGCACACAATAACATCAACTCGTTTGTATAGTAATTAAACGTTTCAAGTGGTTTTATGGGCTGGAGTTGGATTCTTTGAGGAATCGAGTGCGGGGTTGTTACCGGTGAGTTGGAAGGAAAAACTTTGCGATGCACGTACAACTTCGATGGCTGTTCTAGCACACAGTCACATAGACGTGGTGCGACCGACAGACGTCTACGGCCGCCCCTAGCCCATAACACGGCGCAAAGCCGCCGCGGTATCCAGAGGGCGTTGTTTGTTGTCACACAGCGACACCCCTATTGTGTGAGGGGCGGCTACCGGGGAAGGGAGGCGGGTAGGCAGCAGGGACGCTGTGAATGGGTCCGGATTAGAGGGACGGCGAACTCGTTAAATCCAGGCCAGCCGGCGGGGAGGCGCCGAGGTGGTGCGGCCAATTAGCAGCGCAGCGTGGTTCGCACGTGTGTCCAACGTGGGTCGGTGAGCCGTCTGCGTGGAGTCATGAGCGCCAGCAGGGCACGTGGCACCAGCCGAGTCCCGGCTTTCGTTTTCCACAGCATCTTCACTTGCATCCATACAGCCTGCTCTCTACGGATCTTTTTCTACTATTGACGAGTAACTGTACTGAGACTGACGATTAATACACTACTGGCCGTTAAAATAGCTACACCAAGAAGAAATGCAAATGATAAACGGTTATTCATTCGACTATTATACTATAATAGAACTGACATATGATTACATTTTCATGCAATTTGGGTGCTTAGATGCTGAGAAATCAGTACCCAGAACAACCACCTCTGGCCGTAATAACGGCCTTGATACGCCTGGGCATTGGGTCAAACAGAGCTTGGATGGCGTGTACAGGTACAGCTGCCCATGCAGCTTCAACACGATACCACAGTTCATCAAGAGTAGCGACTGGCGTATTGTGACGAGCCAGTTGCTCGTCCACCATTGACCAGACGTTTTCAGTTGGTGAGAGATCTGGAGAATGTGCTGGCCAGGGCAGCACTCGAACATTTTCTGTATCCAGAAATGCCCGAACAGGACTTGCAACATGCGGTCGTGCATTATCCTGCTGAAATGTAGGGTTTTCCACGGATCGAATGAAGGGTACAGCCACGGGTCGTAACACATCTGAAATGTAACGTCCACTGTTCAAAGTGCCGTCAATGCAAACAAGAGGTGACCGAGATGTGTAACCGATGGCACCCCATACCATCACGCCGGGTGATACGCCAGTATGGCGATGACGAATACACGCTTCTAATGTGCGTTCACCGCGATGTCGCCAAACACGGATGCGACCATCATGATGCTGTAAACAGAACCTGGATTCGTCCGAAGAAATGACGTTTTGCCATTCGTGCACCCAGGTTCGTCGTTGAGTACACCATCGCAGGCGCTCCTGTGTATGATGCAGCGTCAGGGTAATCGCAGCCACAGTCTCCGAGCTGATAGTCCGTGCTGCTGAAAACGTCGTCGAACTGTTCGTGCAGATGGTTGTTGTCTTGTCTGTTGACTCAGGGATCGAGACGTGGCTGCACGATCCGTTACAGCCATGCGGATAAGATGAATGTCATCTCGACTGCTAGTGATACGAGGCCGTTGGGTGCCAGCACGGCGTTCCGTATTACCCTCCTGAACCCACCGATTCCATATTCTGCTAACAGTCATTGGATCTCGACCAACGCGAGCGGCAATGTCGCGGTACGATAAACCGCTATCGCGATAGGCTACAATCCGACCTTTATCAAAGTCGGAAACGTGATGGTACGCATTTCTCCTCCTTACACGAGGCATCACAACAACGTTTCACCAGGCAACGCCGGTCAACTGCTGTTTGTGTATGTGAAATCGGTTGGAAACTTTCCTGATGTCAGCACGTTGCAGGTGTCGCCACCGGCGCCAACCTTGTGTGAATGCTCTGAAAAGCTAATCATTTGCACATCACAGCATCTTCTTCGTGTCGGTTATATTTCGCGTCTGTAGCACGTCACCTTCGTGATGTAGCAAGTTTAATGGCCAGTAGTGTATATAAGTTTTAGCCTTTGCTGTACACTGAGACGGCATGGGATAGCGATATGCGCATATAAAGATGGCGGTGGTATCGAGTACGCAAGATATAAACGGCCAGTGAAGTGCAGCAGTGGTCGTTTGTACTCAGGTGATTCGCTGAGAAGGTTTCCGACGCCATTAGACCGCACGGCGGGAGTCAGCAGACTTTGAACGCTGAGTGGTGATTCAGAGCGTGGGAGATTTAATATGTCGAGCTCCACAGTGTCAAGGGCATGCTGAGAATACTTGGTTTCGGGCATCACTTTGTAATCTCTGCCCTCCTTCCTTTTTCCATCTATTGTCCACATTAAATAATGCCCAGTCCACGTAATTAATAAGCAACGTCTTTTACGACAAATTGAGAAGAGCCAAGATTACAATAAACTTTCAAGTTTACTTAGCTTGTCATGTTGAGATGGCTCCAATTCTTCTTGTTTAGGGGTCTGATTATTAAAGCTGAAAATATAACATCAAGTCCTCACGGTTGGTGTGAACTAAAGAAACTGGAAGATTATTGTTGCAGAATTGTTTACGTAAATATGTTTTCCACAGATTTTCTCACATTTCAGAATACCTTACAGTATTTTGATTTTTCAGATTAACAAAGCCGAAATTACATTGTTTGCACCTATTATACAAAAATACGTCCGATCACATCAGAGGCTAGCTTACGACTCCCATACTCTGCGGAAATAACAATATTCCAAAGGGTTTACAATTTTTCCAAATAAATGAATTCCTACTAGTTTTCGTTACATTATTAATTTCGATTATTATTTCATAAATGAATCCAGAAATAAACATGGTGAACAGTACAGGATAGCGTAGTTAATAATAGAAATTTTAAGTGTCCAAATACAGGTAACTCGTAATTTCAAATGTAATTATTATTATTATAACGATTGCTCCCCTTTATAAGAGCGATTGAAATTCAATTCATAATTTCATCTCCCGACGTTTGTCTTCTTTCCTTCCCAAAAACTCTTCATCCTATCAGAATGCTCCTTCTTCCGTTATTCTGTCTATTTTTTACCAGGCTGGCGCCTTGTTCTTTCCTCAAACTTCACACTTGCGATTGTATTCTGGACCCAGTGCGGTCTGAGAGATTTTTCATGTTGACCTGCTGAAGATCCTTCTGGACTTCTTTCAGCCATTCTGTGCCGAATTTACTCTTTGTTATAATGTAATGTTGATGCATTAAGTTGTTTTGAAAGCGGTGCTGATATTCAAGACAATAAAAGCGGATTAAAATCTGTGAGCTATCTGGGGAAGTTAACCCTGCATTACTGAGCAACTGTTTCACCAAGTATCCAGTCTAGCTTACCAAATTCCCAGCCAGACTAACATTAATTATAATCTTTTAATAGTCTTCTTACGACAACCAGTGATATATATATATATATATATATATATATATATATATATATATGTAAGAGAATTTAAATAAAAAGAAATAAACCAGTTTATATTTGGACATTTATTTTAACATTGATCATTGTTCCGTTAAAATTTCAGCATCTTAAACTTGATTCATAACTAAACTGGTGCTTTATTTCGGATTGTGGAAATGTGAGTTTGTAGTCTTATGGAACACACAAATATGGAGCCAAGATTGGGATACTGCATACAACACTGCATTCATAAAATAACACATGAAGAACGTTGAAACATATGCAAGAGGAAATTAACCACAACCAATCGATTCAATTTTCACCCAAAGAAGTTACGTTCGTAGCGCAATCCTGTCCGTCTTGAAATTACCATACGCTGTTTATACTAAATTCATACTAACTCTCTTCGAAATCTTCCTGAAGGAATAGCTGAGGGCTACTTTTATGCTTACACCACATGCTTCGCGTGGTCAACTTGGTTTACACAACGAGTGTAACTCCACAATAATTTTGATAATTACAATAAATTACATCGAAACGCAATTTACAAAAGAAAAACCTCGAACTGGTTACTTTCGTCTTACTATTAACCTGATGGGTCAAACAATTGTATAGGCACGTGGTACTGGTCTCACAAAGTACACCCCATGTGGGTTGAACATAAAGAAAAGTTGCTATATTGAAAAATATTGTCAAGACGAGACGTTATAATCTCACGCACATTCGCATTTAAGATTGATGACCTTAGAGTTACGGATCATCAACATGTGGTTCCACTTTACTCACAAAGTAGTGACAAAGCAACTACTGGAAGATATTCTGAACTTCACACTCGAATTACACTGCGTTGCAATTTAAGATAACATTAGATATTTTAGATCAAAACCTGAAATAAAGGTGATTAAATTTTCAGTTAGGCTGAACTTAAGAAATCCATTGTCCTATGGTCTTAGCAGAGACACGCTTAGCCGGAGTTCTTGCCACTTCAGACGCTCGCTGCGTACAGAATGGCCTGGGCCCCTACCGAGGGTGCTTCACAGATACAATCGGAAGTGATCAGAGAGGCAGCTTCCTATACCAACATGACAAGGGACGGACAAGACCATACCAAGAATGGAAGCTTCTTTGCTTTTAGAAAGTGTAGCTACCTGTTCCGACATTGGTACTACTGTTCTCCAGCAGACAGGCTTGTCTGCTACCATCAAGCATGCAACTAGAAATACATTTGCTCATTCACTCTTTCACACAGAAAGGAAGGGGATGACAGTATCTTATCATATACAGTATATAAAAGAAAGCGGATGTAGGTTCCGTATGAGACAGTGTGACATGAATTACATATAAACTGTGTTTTAAAGTGTAATAGTGTGACAGATCGTTCTTGATTATGTGTAAAAGTAACACGTTCCACTGCACAGTCTCCTCCCAGATAGTCAGAAACACCACAGTAAATTTAAAAGTGGAATGTATGCCGTAAATGACAACAGATTTAAGAAATTAACATGAAAGGAACCCAACAGAGACCTTTCAACCTTTATCAAAGTCGGAAACGTGATGGTACGCATTTCTCCTCCTTACAGGCGGCATCACAACAACGCTTCACCAGGCAACGCCGGTCAACTGCTGTTTGTGTATGAGAAATCGGTTGGAAACTTTCCTCATGTCAGAACGTTGTAGGTGTCACCACCGGCGTCAACCTCGTGTGAATGCTCTGAAAAGCTAATCATTTGCATATCACAGCATTTTCTTCCTGTCGGTTAAATTTCGCGTCTGTAGCACGACATCTTCGTGGTGTAGAAATTTTAATGGCCAGTAGTGTACATCAAGTTTTTTCTTGTGAAGTTCGCTAGTGCTGAATCGCACCGTAAGGAGTGCCAGCGGCAGTTAAGTTAAAGATGGCTGACATCAAAGCGATAGTGTACCTGGATACGTTACGACAATTTTTCACACTACAGATCGATGAGGACGACCAAGGACGAAATATTTACCTTATGTATGCCGTAAAGTGGAATGTATGCCGTAAATGACAACAGATTTAAGAAATTAACATGAAAGGAATCCAACAGAGACCTTTCAATAATATTGAAAATTTTCCATGCTGTTCTGGAGTCTTCTACCCTGTAGATATGTGTTCGTAATTTCAATTATTTCTAAAAAATAATAATAATAATAACAATTTAACTGTACATTCAGAACTAGTACTTATCGATTATAGCATCGAAACTAATATACACTCCTGGAAATGGAAAAAAGAACACATTGACACCGGTGTGTCAGACCCACCATACTTGCTCCGGACACTGCGAGAGGGCTGCACAAGCAATGATCACACGCACGGCACAGCGGACACACCAGGAACCGCGGTGTTGGCCGTCGAATGGCGCTAGCTGCGCAGCATTTGTGCACCGCCGCCGTCAGTGTCAGCCAGTTTGCCGTGGCATACGGAGCTCCATCGCAGTCTTTAACACTGGTAGCATGCCGCGACAGCGTGGACGTGAACCGTATGTGCAGTTGACGGACTTTGAGCGAGGGCGTATAGTGGGCATGCGGGAGGCCGGGTGGACGTACCGCCGAATTGCTCAACACGTGGGGCGTGAGGTCTCCACAGTACATCGATGTTGTCGCCAGTGGTCGGCGGAAGGTGCACGTGCCCGTCGACCTGGGACCGGACCGCAGCGACGCACGGATGCACGCCAAGACCGTAGGATCCTACGCAGTGCCGTAGGGGACCGCACCGCCACTTCCCAGCAAATTAGGGACACTGTTGCTCCTGGGGTATCGGCGAGGACCATTCGCAACCGTCTCCATGAAGCTGGGCTACGGTCCCGCACACCGTTAGGCCGTCTTCCGCACACGCCCCAACATCGTGCAGCCCGCCTCCAGTGGTGTCGCGACAGGCGTGAATGGAGGGACGAATGGAGACGTGTCGTCTTCAGCGATGAGAGTCGCTTCTGCCTTGGTGCCAATGATGGTCGTATGCGTGTTTGGCGCCGTGCAGGTGAGCGCCACAATCAGGACTGCATACGACCGAGGCACACAGGGCCAACACCCGGCATCATGGTGTGGGGAGCGATCTCCTACACTGGCCGTACACCACTGGTGATCGTCGAGGGGACACTGAATAGTGCACAGTACATCCAAACCGTCATCGAATCCATCGTTCTACCATTCCTAGACCGGCAAGGGAACTTGCTGTTCCAACAGCAAGTATCCCCGCATGTATCCCGTGCCACCCAACGTGCTCTAGAAGGTGTAAGTCAACTACCCTGGCCAGCAAGATCTCCGGATCTGTCCCCCATTGAGCATGTTTGGGACTGGCTGAAGCGTCGTCTCACGCGGTCTGCACGTCCAGCACGAACGCTGGTCCAACTGAGGCGCCAGGTGGAAATGGCATGGCAAGCCGTTCCACAGGACTACATCCAGCATCTCTACGATCGTCTCCATGGGAGAATAGCAGCCTGCATTGCTGCGAAAGGTGGATATACACTGTACTAGTGCCGACATTGAGCATGCTCTGTTGCCTGTGTCTATGTGCCTGTGGTTCTGTCAGTGTGATCATGTGATGTATCTGACCCCAGGAATGTGTCAATAAAGTTTCCCCTTCCTGGGACAATGAATTCACAGTGTTCTTATTTCAATTTCCAGGAGTGTATTTTGTGAAGTAATTCCTTTTCATAAATTTTAGCTTAAAAAATAACATACTTTGTATAATATTATATGAAAGTTTTCAGACATGCAACTGAGATAACACTGACCTGACCAAAATTCGGAAAAAAGTGATACTGGTATTGACAACTACTGTTGAGTAAAAGTAACGCTAGAGCAGGATGTCCCGCTACAGCCTCTCGCCACGTACTACGCAGTGGCTGACGGACTTCACTTACCGACCGAGAGCAGCGGCGTTTGCGTTAAGTTGTCGGTGCTAACAGACAAGCAACGCTTCTTGAAATAAGCACAGAAAACAATGTGGGGCGTAACACGGACGTAACCATTAGGGCAGTGCGGCCAGATTTGGCGTTAATGGTCTACGGCAGCAGACGACCGCCGCGAATGCCTTTGCTGACAGCACGAAATCGCCTGCAGCTCCTCTCCTGGTCTCGTGACCACATCGGTTGGACCCTACACGAGTGGAACACAGTAGTTTAATCAGGTGAGTCCCGATTTCAGTTGGTAAGAGCTGACGGTGCGTTTGGAGTGTGGCGCAGTTTTGGACACAAGCTATCAACAAGGCACTGTGCAAGCTGGTGGTGGCTCCATAACGGCCTGGCCTGTGTTAGACTGGCTCCTCTGGTTCGACTGAAGCAATTATTAACTGTAAGTGGTTATGTTCGGATACTTGGAGAGAATTTGGAGCCATTCGTCGACTTCAAGTTCCGAAACGACGACGCAATTTGTATGGATGACAATGGGCCATGTCACCAAGCCACAATTATTCGCAACTGGCTTGAAAGACATGCTGGACAAGTCGAGCGAATGATTTGGCCATCTAGATCTTTCTCTGTTAATCTCATCGAAAATTCATGGGACGTAATCGACAAGTCAGTTCGGGCAGAAAATCGTGCACCGGCAACACTTCCGCAGTTGTGCACGGCTTCAAACGCATCCTGGATCAGCATTTACGCAGGGGACTTCCAGTAACTTGTCGAGTCCATGCCACGTCGAACCGCTGCAGTATTTCGGGAAAAAGGAGTTCCGACACCATATTACGACATATCCCGTGACATATTAAGTCAGTGTAGTCTCTTTTAGTTTCCATCTCTTCTTTCATGCTATAAAGTGTCTCTCTTTTTTCATCTTTCTTGGTCCATATAGTGGTCCAGAGAGTAAGTTCCGATCGGTCGCAAAATGGAAACCACTGGGAAAATCGGGAAAACTTTGCACAGATGTGTTGGGCAGTGTCTCTAGTATGCCCGTTCATCATGTCGCGTCGGTCTTTTCAGTTTTGAGTGAACAGTGAGCACGTAAAGGTGCGTAGGGAATAGCGTCTCCCGCCAAACATGAGGGCCTGGTTAGAGATTTCGCCTGCGTCATGCAGCCCACATAACACAACTGTCGAGCAGTTCCTTCTTCGTGCCAATTCTTGGCCGCACAGTGCAGGGGCAATGAAGACGCTCCTGCAGTGTTCCCGATGAGAAGTGTCTTATCACCCACAATACAGTCCGTAATTGGCTCCCCCTGAGTCTCATCTCTGCTGGCTATGAAGACAAAATTTTTCCACCGACAACGAGCTGCAGACCAGTGCAGATAACTGGCTGAAAACACAGGCGGCTGCTTTCTATGACGGGGATGTTGGAAAGTTGATACAGCACTACGAATGGAGCGGCGACTGTGTAGAGAAGTAGGTGGAAGGTGTAGCTCACTGTTGCAAATAAAACATAGCTAGTTTTCACTGTGGTTTCCATTCCACGAGCGATCGGAACTTACTTTCTGGACAACCCTCGTATAAGTCTCATCTTTATGTACGATAATGTTGGAAGCTGAAGATATGAATTAAAATTTTTGCGCCGGTAGGGAACCGAACGCGCCACTTGCAGCTTACAAGCCAGACATGCTGACCATTACATCACCGCAAAACTGTAATTGTAAGTGCTGCACAAACTATTCAAGTCGATTGCCCTCCCTAACACAAACTTCAATTCTATCTCCAGCTTTTTTCCTTTACATTGTCACTATGGGGAGTGCATTCGACTTGAGTAGTTCGTGCAGAAATGATGACCATAGTGCTGTGGTGGTGTAATAGTCAGCATTTATGCCTAGTACGCATGAAATTCCGTTTTTTTATTTTTTTATGAACATAACATCGTTACAACAATACATGAACAGAAAAATGTAATTGTGAATAGCTGATCAATATTTCACCTAATCGAAATCCTTTAAAAACAGAAATAAATACAACTGAAATGTTTGACAAGTTATTCGCAGAGAACTTTTAGTAACAATTCTAAAAAAATCAGTATGAGGTGTAAAATGTGAACAAAAATTGAAATAAGTGTATCAGGTAAAAAACTAAGAGAAATTTGAAAACTCTAATGAGAAAAGGGAATCAAAAGGGATCGAGTCCCGCCCACAGCACACATTTGAAAACATATCTTCAGCTTCCAACATTATCGTAGATGCTTGACAATTGCTAAGAAGCAACTGACAGCTGCTGAGGAAGGGACGACCGTCAATTGCCGCGGAACGTCCGACTGATGACAGTACAAGAAACATAGAGGAGGGAACGTGTTAACGGCAGCGAAGCCTGCGCACAAACGCTATGTATGCATTCGACAGTTCACGCAGGCCTGCCGGGGTGGCTGAGCGGTTCTAGGCGCTACAGTCTGGAAACGCGCGACCGCTACAGTCGCAGGTTCGAATCCTGCCTCGGGCATGGACGTGTGTGATGTCCTTAGGTTAGTTAGGTTTAAGTAGTTCTAAGTTCTAGGGGACTGATGACCTCAGATGTTAAGTCCCATAGTGCTCAGAGCCATTTGAGTTCAAGCAGTGCGGTTTTTGACGAAGGTTGTTGTGGAACCGATTAGTGAGACGTCTCGTGTGGCACAGAAACGTGTCTGCAAGACATCATTTGAGTCCTTACCATCGGGGACGAGCAGTTGGTCGGCTCGAAGCCGGACAAAGTGTCACTGCCGAGACCATAGTAATGGGTGTGACGGAAAGTGTCATCTCGCGGAAATGATAAGCGAAAACATATCGGTGCTCTTAGACGAACCGCCACACTGCAAGACGATCAATACGTACCCCCCGATGGCGAAAAGGAGCATAGAGTTCAACCCTAGGCGGGTCGTTGCATACTTTGCAACCCCTACTGGTAAGTGTAGTTAGTGGGATAAAGGTAGCTGTAATTTAATAACAATGAAGTTCAGAAAAAAGATAAAAAACAACTAGCACTTAGCCATATGTAGAAATAGAGTAACGAGATGACGCTGAGTGTTTCATGCAGAGATCACGAACTGGGATTAGCGAGTCTATGCTCGGCTCTATGTTGACCTCCGAGCGATGACGCTGCCGTCCTGGGAGAGAGGGGGCGTCTTCAGCAGTGCCTCCTGTTCGTCATTGCGGATTGCAGCGGGTCATCGCTAATGTCGGTGGCATCGATGCGTGTTGCCCACCTTTGGACGATCTCACACAGACTTGATACTATAATGAAGAGTCAAATTGGGCAAAGTGAGTGATGAGAAAAAATCAAGTTCATGGTGCGCCATTTGACTCATCATTACAGTAGCAATGTAAAAAATTATAAATAAAGTGTAAATCGTTATGGAACGCTCAGTTGGAGCCTGTAGAACATCACCTGAGGGGAGGGGAAGGGGACATAGCTGATACTTATGGGGTTTTGTCCCTTGGATATAAAGATAAGGGAACAAGCAGCACGGTACTCGGTTAAGAAAGGCAAAATTGACAAAACTGAAGAAATTCTGGGAGTTCACGTCGGGGACAGGTTTGCCATCAAAAGAAGGTGGGAAGAACTTTGGCAGGAATACTGGGATAGAGAAGAAACTGGACGTTGGACTTATCAGCTGTTACCCAATGTTAGAGAACACTTGCAGCTCGAACGCCTCAAGCTAAGTAGGGGGCTACTGCACTGCCATCAAAAGAAGGTGGGAAGAACTTTGGCAGGAATACTGGGATAGAGAAGAAACTGGACGTTGGGCTTATCAGCTGTTACCCAATGTTAGAGAATACTTGCAGCTCGAACACCTCAAGCCAAGTAGGGGGCTACTGCACTGCCATCAAAAGAAGGTGGGAAGAACTTTGGCAGGAATACTGGGATAGAGAAGAAATTGGACGTTGGACTTATCAGCTGTTACCCAATGTTAGAGAACACTTGCAGCTCGAACACCTAAAGCCAAGTTGGGGGCTACTGCACTGCCATCAAAATAAGGTGGGAAGAACTTTGGCAGGAATACTGGGATAGGGAAGAAACTGGACGTTGGACTTATCAGCTGTTGCCCAATGTTAGAGAACACTTGCAGCTCGAACACCTCAAGCCAAGTAGGGGGCTACTGCACTGCCATCAAAAGAAGGTGGGAAGAACTTTGGCAGGAATACTGGGATAGAGACGAAACTGGACGTTGGACTTATCAGCTGTTACCCAATGTTAGAGAACACTTGCAGCTCGAACACCTCAAGCCAAGTAGGGGGCTACTGCACTGCCATCAAAAGAAGGTGGGAAGAACTTTGGCAGGAATACTGGGATAGAGAAGAAACTGGACGTTGGACTTATCAGCTGTTACCCAATGTTAGAGAATACTTGCAGCTCGAACGCCTCAAGCTAAGTAGGGGGCTACTGCACTGCCATCAAAAGAAGGTGGGAAGAACTTTGGCAGGAATACTGGGATAGAGAAGAAATTGGACGTTGGACTTATCAGCTGTTACCCAATGTTAGAGAACACTTGCAGCTCGAACACCTCAAGCCAAGTAGGGGGCTACTGCACTGCCATCAAAAGAAGGTGGGAAGAACTTTGGCAGGAATACTGGGATAGAGAAGAAATTGGACGTTGGACTTATCAGCTGTTACCCAATGTTAGAGAACACTTGCAGCTCGAACACCTAAAGCCAAGTTGGGGGCTACTGCACTGCCATCAAAATAAGGTGGGAAGAACTTTGGCAGGAATACTGGGATAGGGAAGAAACTGGACGTTGGGCTTATCAGCTGTTACCCAATGTTAGAGAACACTTGCAGCTCGAACACCTCAAGCCAAGTAGGGGGCTACTGCACTGCCATCAAAAGAAGGTGGGAAGAACTTTGGCAGGAATACTGGGATAGAGAAGAAACTGGACGTTGGGCTTATCAGCTGTTACCCAATGTTAGAGAATACTTGCAGCTCGAACACCTCAAGCCAAGTAGGGGGCTACTGCACTGCCATCAAAAGAAGGTGGGAAGAACTTTGGCAGGAATACTGGGATAGAGAAGAAATTGGACGTTGGACTTATCAGCTGTTACCCAATGTTAGAGAACACTTGCAGCTCGAACACCTCAAGCCAAGTAGGGGGCTACTGCACTGCCATCAAAAGAAGGTGGGAAGAACTTTGGCAGGAATACTGGGATAGAGAAGAAATTGGACGTTGGACTTATCAGCTGTTACCCAATGTTAGAGAACACTTGCAGCTCGAACACCTCAAGCCAAGTAGGGGGCTACTGCACTGCCATCAAAAGAAGGTGGGAAGAACTTTGGCAGGAATACTGGGATAGAGAAGAAACTGGACGTTGGACTTATCAGCTGTTACCCAATGTTAGAGAATACTTGCAGCTCGAACGCCTCAAGCTAAGTAGGGGGCTACTGCACTGCCATCAAAAGAAGGTGGGAAGAACTTTGGCAGGAATACTGGGATAGAGAAGAAACTGGACGTTGGACTTATCAGCTGTTACCCAATGTTAGAGAATACTTGCAGCTCGAACACCTCAAGCCAAGTAGGGGGCTACTGCACTGCCATCAAAAGAAGGTGGGAAGAACTTTGGCAGGAATACTGGGATAGAGAAGAAACTGGACGTTGGGCTTATCAGCTGTTACCCAATGTTAGAGAATACTTGCAGCTCGAACGCCTCAAGCTAAGTAGGGGGCTACTGCACTGCCATCAAAAGAAGGTGGGAAGAACTTTGGCAGGAATACTGGGATAGAGAAGAAATTGGACGTTGGACTTATCAGCTGTTACCCAATGTTAGAGAACACTTGCAGCTCGAACACCTCAAGCCAAGTAGGGGGCTACTGCACTGCCACCAAAAGAAGGTGGGAAGAACTTTGGCAGGAATACTGGGATAGAGAAGAAACTGGACGTTGGGCTTATCAGCTGTTACCCAATGTTAGAGAATACTTGCAGCTCGAACACCTCAAGCCAAGTAGGGGGCTACTGCACTGCCATCAAAAGAAGGTGGGAAGAACTTTGGCAGGAATACTGGGATAGAGAAGAAATTGGACGTTGGACTTATCAGCTGTTACCCAATGTTAGAGAACACTTGCAGCTCGAACACCTCAAGCCAAGTAGGGGGCTACTGCACTGCCATCAAAAGAAGGTGGGAAGAACTTTGGCAGGAATACTGGGATAGAGAAGAAATTGGACGTTGGACTTATCAGCTGTTACCCAATGTTAGAGAACACTTGCAGCTCGAACACCTCAAGCCAAGTAGGGGGCTACTGCACTGCCATCAAAAGAAGGTGGGAAGAACTTTGGCAGGAATACTGGGATAGAGAAGAAACTGGACGTTGGACTTATCAGCTGTTACCCAATGTTAGAGAATACTTGCAGCTCGAACGCCTCAAGCTAAGTAGGGGGCTACTGCACTGCCATCAAAAGAAGGTGGGAAGAACTTTGGCAGGAATACTGGGATAGAGAAGAAACTGGACGTTGGGCTTATCAGCTGTTACCCAATGTTAGAGAATACTTGCAGCTCGAACACCTCAAGCCAAGTAGGGGGCTACTGCACTGCCATCAAAAGAAGGTGGGAAGAACTTTGGCAGGAATACTGGGATAGAGAAGAAATTGGACGTTGGACTTACCAGCTGTTACCCAATGTTAGAGAACACTTGCAGCTCGAACACCTAAAGCCAAGTTGGGGGCTACTGCACTGCCATCAAAATAAGGTGGGAAGAACTTTGGCAGGAATACTGGGATAGGGAAGAAACTGGACGTTGGACTTATCAGCTGTTACCCAATGTTAGAGAACGCTTGCAGCTCGAACACCTCAAGCCAAGTAGGGGGCTACTGCACTGCCATCAAAAGAAGGTGGGAAGAACTTTGGCAGGAATACTGGGATAGAGAAGAAACTGGACATTGGGCTTATCAGCTGTTACCCAATGTTAGAGAATACTTGCAGCTCGAACACCTCAAGCCAAGTAGGGGGCTACTGCACTGCCATCAAAAGAAGGTGGGAAGAACTTTGGCAGGAATACTGGGATAGAGAAGAAACTGGACATTGGACTTATCAGCTGTTACCCAATGTTAGAGAACACTTGCAGCTCGAACACCTCAAGCCAAGTTGGGGGCTACTGCACTGCCATCAAAATAAGGTGGGAAGAACTTTGGCAGGAATACTGGGATAGGGAAGAAACTGGACGTTGGACTTATCAGCTGTTACCCAATGTTAGAGAACGCTTGCAGCTCGAACACCTCAAGCCAAGTAGGGGGCTACTGCACTGCCATCAAAAGAAGGTGGGAAGAACTTTGGCAGGAATACTGGGATAGAGAAGAAACTGGACGTTAGACTTATCAGCTGTTACCCAATGTTAGAGAATACTTGCAGCTCGAACACCTCAAGCCAAGTAGGGGGCTACTGCACTGCCATCAAAAGAAGGTGGGAAGAACTTTGGCAGGAATACTGGGATAGAGAAGAAACTGGACGTTGGGCTTATCAGCTGTTACCCAATGTTAGAGAACACTTGCAGCTCGAACACCTCAAGCCAAGTAGGGGGCTACTGCACTGCCATCAAAAGAAGGTGGGAAGAACTTTGGCAGGAATACTGGGATAGAGAAGAAACTGGACGTTGGACTTATCAGCTGTTACCCAATGTTGGAGAATACTTGCAGCTCGAACGCCTCAAGCTAAGTAGGGGGCTACTGCACTGCCATCAAAAGAAGGTGGGAAGAACTTTGGCAGGAATACTGGGATAGAGAAGAAACTGGACGTTGGACTTATCAGCTGTTACCCAATGTTGGAGAATACTTGCAGCTCGAACGCCTCAAGCTAAGTAGGGGGCTACTGCACTGCCATCAAAAGAAGGTGGGAAGAACTTTGGCAGGAATACTGGAATAGAGAAGAAACTGGACGTTAGACTTATCAGCTGTTACCCAATGTTGGAGAATACTTGCAGCTCGAACGCCTCAAGCTAAGTAGGGGGCTACTGCACTGCCATCAAAAGAAGGTGGGAAGAACTTTGGCAGGAATACTGGGATAGGGAAGAAACTGGACGTTGGACTTATCAGCTGTTACCCAATGTTAGAGAACGCTTGCAGCTCGAACACCTCAAGCCAAGTAGGGGGCTACTGCACTGCCATCAAAAGAAGGTGGGAAGAACTTTGGCAGGAATACTGGGATAGAGAAGAAACTGGACGTTAGACTTATCAGCTGTTACCCAATGTTAGAGAATACTTGCAGCTCGAACACCTCAAGCCAAGTAGGGGGCTACTGCACTGCCATCAAAAGAAGGTGGGAAGAACTTTGGCAGGAATACTGGGATAGAGAAGAAACTGGACATTGGACTTATCAGCTGTTACCCAATGTTGGAGAATACTTGCAGCTCGAACGCCTCAAGCTAAGTAGGGGGCTACTGCACTGCCATCAAAAGAAGGTGGGAAGAACTTTGGCAGGAATACTGGGATAGGGAAGAAACTGGACGTTGGACTTATCAGCTGTTACCCAATGTTAGAGAACGCTTGCAGCTCGAACACCTCAAGCCAAGTAGGGGGCTACTGCACTGCCATCAAAAGAAGGTGGGAAGAACTTTGGCAGGAATACTGGGATAGAGAAGAAACTGGACGTTAGACTTATCAGCTGTTACCCAATGTTAGAGAATACTTGCAGCTCGAACACCTCAAGCCAAGTAGGGGGCTACTGCACTGCCATCAAAAGAAGGTGGGAAGAACTTTGGCAGGAATACTGGGATAGAGAAGAAACTGGACATTGGACTTATCAGCTGTTACCCAATGTTAGAGAACGCTTGCAGCTCGAACACCTCAAGCCAAGTAGGGGGCTACTGCACTGCCATCAAAAGAAGGTGGGAAGAACTTTGGCAGGAATACTGGGATAGAGAAGAAACTGGACGTTGGACTTATCAGCTGTTACCCAATGTTGGAGAATACTTGCAGCTCGAACACCTCAAGCCAAGTAGGGGGCTACTGCACTGCCATCAAAAGAAGGTGGGAAGAACTTTGGCAGGAATACTGGGATAGAGAAGAAACTGGACATTGGACTTATCAGCTGTTACCCAATGTTGGAGAATACTTGCAGCTCGAACGCCTCAAGCTAAGTAGGGGGCTACTGCCCTGCCATCAAAAGAAGGTGGGAAGAACTTTGGCAGGAATACTGGGATAGGGAAGAAACTGGACGTTGGACTTATCAGCTGTTACCCAATGTTAGAGAACGCTTGCAGCTCGAACACCTCAAGCCAAGTAGGGGGCTACTGCACTGCCATCAAAAGAAGGTGGGAAGAACTTTGGCAGGAATACTGGGATAGAGAAGAAACTGGACGTTAGACTTATCAGCTGTTACCCAATGTTAGAGAACACTTGCAGCTCGAACACCTCAAGCCAAGTAGGGGGCTACTGCACTGCCATCAAAAGAAGGTGGGAAGAACTTTGGCAGGAATACTGGAATAGAGAAGAAACTGGACGTTGGACTTATCAGCTGTTACCCAATGTTGGAGAATACTTGCAGCTCGAACGCCTCAAGCTAAGTAGGGGGCTACTGCACTGCCATCAAAAGAAGGTGGGAAGAACTTTGGCAGGAATACTGGGATAGGGAAGAAACTGGACGTTGGACTTATCAGCTGTTACCCAATGTTAGAGAACGCTTGCAGCTCGAACACCTCAAGCCAAGTAGGGGGCTACTGCACTGCCATCAAAAGAAGGTGGGAAGAACTTTGGCAGGAATACTGGGATAGAGAAGAAACTGGACGTTAGACTTATCAGCTGTTACCCAATGTTAGAGAATACTTGCAGCTCGAACACCTCAAGCCAAGTAGGGGGCTACTGCACTGCCATCAAAAGAAGGTGGGAAGAACTTTGGCAGGAATACTGGGATAGAGAAGAAACTGGACATTGGACTTATCAGCTGTTACCCAATGTTAGAGAACACTTGCAGCTCGAACACCTCAAGCCAAGTAGGGGGCTACTGCACTGCCATCAAAAGAAGGTGGGAAGAACTTTGGCAGGAATACGGGGATAGAGAAGAAACTGGACGTTGGACTTATCAGCTGTTACCCAATGTTGGAGAATACTTGCAGCTCGAACGCCTCAAGCTAAGTAGGGGGCTACTGCACTGCCATCAAAAGAAGGTGGGAAGAACTTTGGCAGGAATACTGGAATAGAGAAGAAACTGGACGTTGGACTTATCAGCTGTTACCCAATGTTGGAGAACACTTGCAGCTCGAACACCTCAAGCCAAGTAGGGGGCTACTGCACTGCCATCAAAAGAAGGTGGGAAGAACTTTGGCAGGAATACTGGGATAGAGAAGAAACTGGACATTGGACTTATCAGCTGTTACCCAATGTTGGAGAATACTTGCAGCTCGAACGCCTCAAGCTAAGTAGGGGGCTACTGCACTGCCATCAAAAGAAGGTGGGAAGAACTTTGGCAGGAATACTGGGATAGAGAAGAAACTGGACGTTGGACTTATCAGCTGTTACCCAATGTTGGAGAATACTTGCAGCTCGAACGCCTCAAGCTAAGTAGGGGGCTACTGCACTGCCATCAAAAGAAGGTGGGAAGAACTTTGGCAGGAATACTGGGATAGAGAAGAAACTGGACGTTGGACTTATCAGCTGTTACCCAATGTTGGAGAATACTTGCAGCTCGAACGCCTCAAGCTAAGTAGGGGGCTACTGCACTGCCATCAAAAGAAGGTGGGAAGAACTTTGGCAGGAATACTGGGATAGAGAAGAAACTGGACGTTGGGCTTATCAGCTGTTACCCAATGTTAGAGAATACTTGCAGCTCGAACGCCTCAAGCTAAGTAGGGGGCTACTGCACTGCCATCAAAAGAAGGTGCGAAGAACTTTGGCGGGAATACTGGGATAGAGAAGAAATTGGACGTTAGACTTATCAGCTGTTACCCAATGTTAGAGAACACTTGCAGCTCGAACACCTCAAGCCAAGTAGGGGGCTACTGCACTGCCATCAAAAGAAGGTGGGAAGAACTTTGGCAGGAATACTGGGATAGAGAAGAAACTGGACATTGGACTTATCAGCTGTTACCCAATGTTGGAGAATACTTGCAGCTCGAACGCCTCAAGCTAAGTAGGGGGCTACTGCACTGCCATCAAAAGAAGGTGGGAAGAACTTTGGCAGGAATACTGGGATAGAGAAGAAACTGGACGTTGGACTTATCAGCTGTTACCCAATGTTAGAGAACACTTGCAGCTCGAACACCTCAAGCCAAGTAGGGGGCTACTGCACTGCCATCAAAAGAAGGTGGGAAGAACTTTGGCAGGAATACTGGGATAGAGAAGAAACTGGACGTTGGACTTATCAGCTGTTACCCAATGTTGGAGAATACTTGCAGCTCGAACGCCTCAAGCTAAGTAGGGGGCTACTGCACTGCCATCAAAAGAAGGTGGGAAGAACTTTGGCAGGAATACTGGGATAGAGAAGAAACTGGACGTTGGGCTTATCAGCTGTTACCCAATGTTAGAGAACACTTGCAGCTCGAACACCTCAAGCCAAGTAGGGGGCTACTGCACTGCCATCAAAAGAAGGTGGGAAGAATTTTGGCAGGAATACTGGGATAGAGAAGAAACTGGACGTTGGACTTATCAGCTGTTACCCAATGTTGGAGAATACTTGCAGCTCGAACGCCTCAAGCTAAGTAGGGGGCTACTGCACTGCCATCAAAAGAAGGTGGGAAGAACTTTGGCAGGAATACTGGGATAGAGAAGAAACTGGACATTGGACTTATCAGCTGTTACCCAATGTTAGAGAACACTTGCAGCTCGAACACCTCAAGCCAAGTAGGGGGCTACTGCACTGCCATCAAAAGAAGGTGGGAAGAACTTTGGCAGGAATACTGGGATAGAGAAGAAACTGGACGTTGGACTTATCAGCTGTTACCCAATGTTGGAGAATACTTGCAGCTCGAACGCCTCAAGCTAAGTAGGGGGCTACTGCACTGCCATCAAAAGATGGTGGGAAGAACTTTGGCAGGAATACTGGGATAGAGAAGAAACTGGACGTTGGGCTTATCAGCTGTTACCCAATGTTAGAGAACACTTGCAGCTCGAACACCTCAAGCCAAGTAGGGGGCTACTGCACTGCCATCAAAAGAAGGTGGGAAGAACTTTGGCAGGAATACTGGGATAGAGAAGAAACTGGACGTTGGACTTATCAGCTGTTACCCAATGTTGGAGAATACTTGCAGCTCGAACGCCTCAAGCTAAGTAGGGGGCTACTGCACTGCCATCAAAAGAAGGTGGGAAGAACTTTGGCAGGAATACTGGGATAGAGAAGAAACTGGACGTTGGACTTATCAGCTGTTACCCAATGTTGGAGAATACTTGCAGCTCGAACGCCTCAAGCTAAGTAGGGGGCTACTGCACTGCCATCAAAAGAAGGTGGGAAGAACTTTGGCAGGAATACTGGGATAGAGAAGAAACTGGACGTTGGGCTTATCAGCTGTTACCCAATGTTAGAGAACACTTGCAGCTCGAACACCTCAAGCCAAGTAGGGGGCTACTGCACTGCCATCAAAAGAAGGTGGGAAGAACTTTGGCAGGAATACTGGGATAGAGAAGAAGCTGGACGTTGGACTTATCAGCTGTTACCCAATGTTGGAGAATACTTGCAGCTCGAACGCCTCAAGCTAAGTAGGGGGCTACTGCACTGCCATCAAAAGAAGGTGGGAAGAACTTTGGCAGGAATACTGGGATAGAGAAGAAACTGGACATTGGACTTATCAGCTGTTACCCAATGTTAGAGAACACTTGCAGCTCGAACACCTCAAGCCAAGTAGGGGGCTACTGCACTGCCATCAAAAGAAGGTGGGAAGAACTTTGGCAGGAATACTGGGATAGAGAAGAAACTGGACGTTGGACTTATCAGCTGTTACCCAATGTTGGAGAATACTTGCAGCTCGAACGCCTCAAGCTAAGTAGGGGGCTACTGCACTGCCATCAAAAGAAGGTGGGAAGAACTTTGGCAGGAATACTGGGATAGAGAAGAAACTGGACGTTGGGCTTATCAGCTGTTACCCAATGTTAGAGAACACTTGCAGCTCGAACGCCTCAAGCTAAGTAGGGGGCTACTGCACTGCCATCAAAAGAAGGTGCGAAGAACTTTGGCGGGAATACTGGGATAGAGAAGAAATTGGACGTTAGACTTATCAGCTGTTACCCAATGTTAGAGAACACTTGCAGCTCGAACACCTCAAGCCAAGTAGGGGGCTACTGCACTGCCATCAAAATAAGGTGGGAAGAACTTTGGCGGGAATACTGGGATAGAGAAGAAATTGGACGTTAGACTTATCAGCTGTTACCCAATGTTAGAGAACGCTTGCAGCTCGAACACCTCAAGCCAAGTAGGGGGCTACTGCACTGCCATCAAAATAAGGTGGGAAGAACTTTGGCAGGAATACTGGGATAGAGAAGAAACTGGACGTTGGACTTATCAGCTGTTACCCAATATTAGAGAACGCTTGCAGCTCGAACACCTCAAGCCAAGTAGGGGGCTACAGCACGTCCCCACGGGACATGGGCCGTACCCAGCATATCTATGCTGGTTCGGGAAGCGGGCTACTGCCACGTGTGACTGTGGAGCCGAGGAAGACTCTCCAGACCACGTGGTCTATGAGTGCCCGCTGTTCGATGGTGTGGGTGCCAGATTACGACGAGCATCACCTAATCATGACACGTAGAACCTGATTAGAAAGCAGGATACTTTCAGAATTATTGAATGCCTCGCCAGCGAGGTATCTTTAAAGATCTTGCGAGATTGTTGTATGGAATACCAGTGGTTAACAGCAGATAGTGACAGACTCCATGTACCTATTCCGTTCCACCGGGGCGCGGACTGGATGATCGCCGTGATCGTCGGGATCCGCCGCAGCTTGGAATAGGGGGAAGGTGCGTCAGCAAGCCAGATACGACACCGCATTCTGTTTATGACTTGTAGAATTAGTGTAGTATTTAAGTAGGACGTAGTTTTCTGCAACATCATTATGTAGTAAACTGCAGCGAGTTAAGTTTATGGCCAGCCCCTGTGCCACGGGCACGCCCACTGGGGTTAGCTCGGTGGTGTATTCTCTGGCACACCTGTAACGCTGCAGGTAGTGTAGTTTGGTAGAGTAGTTAGTTACAGTAGACTTAGCGGTAAAGAGTAGTTGATACCCATAGAGTTAGCCAACACTGTAGTGGTGAAGGAATTAAAGGATTTACCTGCAGTGTAGAAATAATAGCTGCAGAAATGTAAAATATAAAATTAGGACCCATTAATGTACTTACGTAGTGGGTTAACATGTACAATTACACTCCCGGAAATTGAAATAAGAACACCGTGAATTTATTGTCCCAGGAAGGGGAAACTTTATTGACACATTCCTGGGGTCAGATACATCACATGATCACACTGACAGAACCACAGGCACATAGACACAGGCAACAGAGCATGCACAATGTCGGCACTAGTACAGTGTATATCCACCTTTCGCAGCAATGCAGGCTGCTATTCTCCCATGGAGACGATCGTAGAGATGCTGGATGTAGTCCTGTGGAACGGCTTGCCATGCCATTTCCACCTGGCGCCTCAGTTGGACCAGCGTTCGTGCTGGACGTGCAGACCGCGTGAGACGACGCTTCATCCAGTCCCAAACATGCTCAATGGGGGACAGATCCGGAGATCTTGCTGGCCAGGGTAGTTGACTTACACCTTCTAGAGCACGTAGGGTGGCACGGGATACATGCGGACGTGCATTGTCCTGTTGGAACAGCAAGTTCCCTTGCCGGTCTAGGAATGGTAGAACGATGGGTTCGATGACGGTTTGGATGTACCGTGCACTATTCAGTGTCCCCTCGACGATCACCAGTGGTGTACAGCCAGTGTAGGAGATCACTCCCCACGCCATGATGCCGGGTGTTGGCACTGTGTGCCTCGGTCGTATGCAGTCCTGATTGTGGCGCTCACCTGCACGGCGCCAAACACGCATACGACCATCATTGGCACCAAGGCAGAAGCGACTCTCATCGCTGAAGACGACACGTCTCCATTCGTCCTTCCATTCACGCCTGTCGCGACACCACTGGAGGCGGGCTGCACGATGTTGGGGCGTGAGCGGAAGACGGCCTAACGGTGTGCGGGACCGTAGCCCAGCTTCATGGAGACGGTTGCGAATGGTCCTCGCCGATACCCCAGGAGCAACAGTGTCCCTAATTTGCTGGGAAGTGGCGGTGCGGTCCCCTACGGCACTGCGTAGGATCCTACAGTCTTGGCGTGCATCCGTGCGTCGCTGCGGTCCGGTCCCAGGTCGACGGGCACGTGCACCTTCCGCCGACCACTGGCGACAACATCGATGTACTGTGGAGACCTCACGCCCCACGTGTTGAGCAATTCGGCGGTACGTCCACCCGGCCTCCCGCATGCCCACTATACGCCCTCGCTCAAAGTCCGTCAACTGCACATACGGTTCACATCCACGCTGTCGCGGCATGCTACCAGTGTTAAAGACTGCGATGGAGCTCCGTATGCCACGGCAAACTGGCTGACACTGACGGCGGCGGTGCACAAATGCTGCGCAGCTAGCGCCATTCGACGGCCAACACCGCGGTTCCTGGTGTGTCCGCTGTGCCGTGCGTGTGATCATTGCTTGTACAGCCCTCTCGCAGTGTCCGGAGCAAGTATGGTGGGTCTGACACACCGGTGTCAATGTGTTCTTTTTTCCATTTCCAGGAGTGTATAATAATTTGAATAAAGAAATTTAAAGAACTACTGGTACACGATTCTCTGCCAGAACCATTTCGCTATAGTCAAATCAGGGCGTTTTGTATGTTCGGAACCTTGTTAAATACATCTCACTTCACCCACCCCTTCGTCGAGAAAGATTCGTTGGTATATGGAGTATGCTTGTTGGGATAAGCGACAGTCGTCCAGAGCGATTTTCTCCGACGAATCCTGCTTTACTGTGGCGGGTAATTCTGGCTGCCAGTCAGTGTGGAGGGAGAAGGAAACGGGTTACACATCACAGAATTTTCAAAAACATCATCGCTATGGCCTAGGCGTAATGGTGTCGGCAAGTATTATGCACAATGACGGATGTATTTGAGCGAAGTACCGCTACAGCACTGCGGTATTGAAGGGAGACTACTCAGCATTCAGTTCGTCTGTTTAGGAGTGCGGTAGGTCCCGACTTTCTGTTGACGGACGACAATTCTCTCCCACAAAGGACCGCTGAGATGCCAGACACACGGAAAAGTGGAGATATTGATGGTAAGAAACGGGCCTCTGGCTGGCTCTGAGCACTATGGGACTTAACATCTGAGGTCATCAGTCAAAAAAAAAAAAAAAAAAATTGTTCAAATGGCTCTGAGCACTATGGGACTTAACATCTGTGGTCATCAGTCCCCTAGAACTTAGAACTACTTAAACCTAACTAACCTAAGGACATCACACACATCCATGCCCGAGGCAGGATTCGAACCTGCGACCGTAGCAGTCGCCCGGTTCCGGACTGAGCGCCTAGAACCGCTAGACCACCGCGGCCGGCGGTCATCAGTCCCCTAGAACTACTTAAACCTAACTACCCTAAGGACATCACACACATCCATGCCCGAGGCAGGATTCGAACCTGCGACCGTAGCAGTCGCGCGGTTCCCGACTGCAGCGCCTAGAATCGTTCGGCCACCGCGGCCGGCTCGGCCTCTGGCCTCCCGGGCATAAGCACTATAGAAAACGCGTGTTGGCAGCCATGTTCCTCAACGAATAACCGCTCCCCGAACAGTGCCTTGACATAAGCCTGATACAAATGCCCCCAAGAACTCCTCAAGATTTTGGTAGCCAGCACGAATAACAGGTGCAAAGTGTGCATTATTGCTCGAGTAGGGCATATTCCTTACTGTGAGTCCGATATCGACCTTAATATCAAACATGAACATTATTTATGTCTGTTATCCTGCTCTCCCATGTGGAGAAATCTCTGCCAATTTTCTTTATAAACACATCAAAAAAAGTTTTGCATCACCTCGGTTCCGAGAGTTCCGGAGCCCGTACGGAAAATTGTAATAGAGATTGTTCATGAAAACCACACATTCCACGTTGCACCACCATACAGTGAGACCTTCCGAGGCGGTGGTCCAGATTGCTGCACACACTGGTACCTCTAATACCCAGTAGCACGTCCTCTTGCATTGATACATGCCTTTAATTCATCGTGGCATACTATCCAGAAGTTCATCAAGGCACTGTTAGTCCAGATTGTCCCACTCCTCAACGGCGATTCGGCGTAGGTCCCTCACAGTGGTTAGTGGGTCCCGTCGTCGATAAACAGTCCTTTTCAAACTATCCCAGGCATGTTCGATAGGGTTCATGTCTGAAGAACTTGCTGGCCACTAGTCGAGCGATGACGTTATCCTGAAGGAAGTCACTCACAAGATGTTCACGATGGGAGCGCAAATTGTCATCCATGAAGACGAATGGCTCGCCAACATGGTGCCGATATGGTTGCACTATCGGTCGGAGGATCGCATTCATGTATCGTACAGCCGTTACGGCGCCTTCTCTGACCACCAGCGGCGTACGTCGGCCCCACATTATGCCACCTCAAAACAGCAGGGGACCTTCACCTTGCTACACTCGATGGATAGTGTGTCTAAGGCGCTTCAGCCTGGAACCGCGCGACCGCTACGGTCGCAGGTTCGAATCTTGCCTCGGGCATGGATGTGTGTGATGTCCTTAGGTTACTTAAGTTTAAGTAATTCTAAGTTCTAGGGGACTGATGACCTCAAATGTTAAGTCCCATAGTGCTCAGAGCCATTTGAACCATTTGTGTCTAAGGCGTTCAGCCTGACTGGATTGCCTCCAAACACTTCTCCAACGACTGTCTGGTTTAAGGCATGTAAGACACTCATCGGTGAAGAGAACTTGATGCCAATCCTGAGCGGTCCATTCGGCATGTTGTTGGGCTCATCTGTACCGCGCTGCATGGTTGCAAATATGGACCTCGTCGTAGACGTCGGGAGTGAAGTTGCGCATCACGCTGCCTATTGCGCACAGTTTGAGTCGTAACACGATGTACTTTGGCTGCACGAAAAGCATTATTCGACATTGTGGCGTTGCTGTCACGGTTCAGGAGTCCTCCGAGCCATAATCCGTAGGTAGCGGTCATCCACTGCGGTAGTAGCCCTTGGGCGGCCTGAGAGAGGCATGTCATCGACAGTTCCTGTCTGTCTGTCTATCTCCTCCATGTCCGAACAACATCGCTTTGGTTCACTCCGAGACGCCTGGACACTTCCCTTGTTGAGAGCCCTTCCTGGTACCAAGTAACGATGCGGACGCGATCGAACCGCGGTATTGACCATCTAGGTATGGTTGAAGTACAGACAACACAAGTCAGATACCTTCTTCCTGGTCGAATGACTGGAAGTGATCGGCTGTGGGACCGTCTCCGTCTAATAGTCACTGCTCATGCATGGTTGTTTACATCTTTGGGCGTTTTGTGACATCTCAGAACAGTCAAAGTGACTGTGTGTGTGATACAATATCCACAGGCAACGTCTATCTTCGGGAGTTCTGCGGACTGGGATGATGCAAAACTTTTTTTGATGTGTGTAAATACACCACTCCATCTTTGTTATGTATGTACTGTATTTCATGTCTTCCATCATTGCCTGTGATTATTCCTGTGTCAGTTCGTTAGCACTTGTCAAGCAGTGTACCTGTACATATGAAAACATAGTATTTACGAGAAGCAAATAAACTCATTACCAAACGTAAGTTTTACAAATTATTTGTTTTTGTAGTAGAAACAGTTTTTTTTTACATTCATACGTTTCCATAAGACACAAATCTAATCCTTTTTGTCAGCACCTGAGCACCTGCACAATCTAGGTCGGTTTTGTGGAGTACCAAGTATGCATATTCCCCGACGCGCCGTCTTGGTCTTTAGAACATAACAACAGAACCAACTTCTTCCACAGTGAAGAAACGAGCAGTTCATAGCGATCTACTAACCTTTTTCCTAAGTACGGGGATCGTTCAATAAGAAATGCCTCACATTTTTTTAAAAAGCCATTAATGTACAAACACAAACGTTCTTGTTGGTGCTTCACATTTGGTGTTTGTTCTGTGCGCCGGTGAAGTTTCGCACCATTGTGGCGGATGGCATAGCCGTGGTACAGCGTCAAAATGGCGTCTACATACGACTCACGTAACAAGCAGCGTGCTGTTATTGAATTCTTGTGTGCAGATAAAGAGACCGTGGTGAACATCCAAGAACCTTTGTGTGCAGTGTATGGCGATCCTGCAGTTGATAGGAGCACAGTTGGGCGATAGGTAAATAAAGTTACAGCCCACACACAAGTCAGAGAACATTGGAACACATCGCCCAATTGGGTCGGACATCAATGCCTCATCCACCCTGCAGTCCAGACCTGGCACCCATCTCTTTGGGCAGCTTACAGATTCTCTATGGGGAACACTTTGAAGATGACGAGAGTGTCAGTAACGCAGTGAAAACATGGCTACGCCTGCAGGACAAGAGCTTTTACCAGCAGGGAATACATGCTCTTCCACAACGTTCACGTACAGCCATAGAACGTGATGCAGACTACGTAGAAAAATAGGACATAGACAAGACATGTTGATATATGTCACCAAATTATGATTCTTAACAGTAAATATGGTCTGAGAAATCATGTGGGGCATTACATATTGAACGACCCTCGTACTTGTGTAGTTTTAATCGTTAGTGTTAATTCTGATAACATGTCATATTTTTGAAAACTTTTGTCAAACTGCGGAAACAAATCTTCTCTACGTTAACTTACTCGACGTGTAGAGAAGAACTGGACTCGCCACACATCATCACGGAAACATTTTGAAGTACATGGGGCGTTCAGTAGGGAATGCAACACATTTTTTTCTGATAGCAGGCTCCCCACTCTTTGGGCCACAAAACTCTGTTTTTCCATTCAATGCGACGGCCTTACGCCATCTTCCTGGAGGGGTCTGCATGGCACTGCTTAACTGGTCAACGTCAGAGACAACGTCTTGCTGCATCAGTGACGCCCCTAACGTCCGTGTAATGCTTCCCGCGGAGTGCGTGCTTCATTGGGAAGTCGGAGGGTGCAGGGTCTGGGCTCTAGGAGGATGAAGAAGGACGCTCCAGCAAAGCAGTATGAACTCCCCTAGGGTGCGCAGACTTATGTCAAGCCTCCAGTTGTGCCGGCCGCTGTGTCCGCGCGGTTCTAGGCGCTTCAGTCTGGAACCGCGCGACCACTACGTGTCGCAGGTTCGAATCCTGCCTTGGGCATGGATGTGGTGGTGGTGGTGTGTTGGGGCTTATGGGCGCTCAACATCGAGGTCATCAGCGCCCTGACACACATTAAAAGGAACGAATGCGGACAGACCTAAGAAAACTAAAGCACACACTCAAAGAAAGCAGGAAAAGAAGGAAATGCTACGTAAGAAAGTAAAACCTAAGGAAAGGGGAAACATAGCAACAAGAATGTCACAGGAAATTGTTATTGGCTGACCACTTACATCAAATATGGGCGAGCTTGTCACACAGTGAGCAAATTAAGATCCTCTCCCTAAAATCTCTGTAAAAACATTTGACAGGGCACAGAGCTTTAAAACTTTAACCACATTCGCCCGAGTGTTGCCTAAAAGAGATGGCAAGTCCGCTGGCAAGTCAGCCGCGACCCGCTGGTCAGAAAATAAAACACAATCCAATAAAACGTGGCGCACAGTGACCTGGACGCCGCAAGCACCACACATTGGAGGGTCCTCTCGCCGGAGCAGGAAGCCGTGAGTCATAGGGCTGTGGCCTATCCGAAGCCGAGTGAGGAGAACCTCGTCCCGTCGATGGGGCTGAAAGGAAGTACACCACACACGCGTTGTGGGCTTGACTGTACGGAGCTTATTGTCAGTCACTTCCAGCCACTCATCCTCCCACCGACGCGTGACCCGTGAGCTCAACAGCGAGGTGAGTGCGTGCAAGGGGATAGCACACTGAGATACTTGTGGGGCGAGACACGCCTCCTTGGCTGCGAGATCTGCCCTTTCATTCCCAGCAATGCCGACATGCCCCGGAACCCAGCAGAAAGCTACAACCTTCCCCAGTCGCTGTAGTCGGAGGAGGGCATCCTGGATGGTCTGGACAATTTTGTCTGCCGGATACAAACGTTGCAATGAGTGAAGGGCACTGAGTGAATCGGAACAGACAAGAAATTTAGGAGAGGTAGAATGTCTCATGTGCTCCAGTGCCCGCAAGATCGCAAACAATTCTGCATCAAAGACAGTAAAAGTCTGAGGCAGTCGGACCTTGAGGACACGATATGGAAAAACAACTGAGCAACCAACAGAATCCCCTTGTTTCGACCCATCCGTAAAAACAGTTACATAGTCGTGGTGCTCAGATAAGATGGCAGAAAATGCTGCATTAAAAACGGTGGCAGGAGTGCAATCTCTCTTGTACTGCAATAAATCTAAAAAAACTCCGGGCCTCTTCAGTAACCAGGGTGAAAGGCGGTTAAAACCTTGGATTTGGGGTCGTACAGACTCCACACCGAGGGACTCTAGTACACGTTGCACACGGATTCCAAACGGCAACGTAGCCCGGGGACGGCGGGAAAAAAGGCGGTCCAGAGGTGGATGGGCAACAAGATGGTGAGCAGGCGATCTGGGAGCTGCAAGAAACTTACAAGCCTGGCGCACCAGCAGGAGCTGCCGCCGGATGGTAAGTGGCGGTTCGCCAGACTCAGCACAGAGGCTGGGTACGGGACTGGTCCGATAAGCAGCCGTGGCCAGTCGGATCCCAGCATGGTGAACAGCATCAAGGATCCGCAAATAAGATGGCCTCGCTGACCCATATACTGTGCGCCCATAGTCCAGCCGTGAACGCACAAAAGCTCCATAAAACTGAAGGATACGCGCCCTGCCCGCGCTCCAAGACCTGTGGCTGAGGCACTTGAGGATGTTCAGTGCCTTCAGCGTTCTGGCTTTCAAGTCACGTAGGTGTGGCAGCCATGACAACCTGGAGTCAAAAATTAGGCCCAGAAACCGCACTGTGTCTCTAAAATGTAGGACAGTATCCCCCATATGCAAGGCAGGCAAAATTAAATAGATGACGAGAACGATTAAAATGAACACAAACACACTTATCGGCAGAAAACCGAAAACCCGTCTTTGCAGCCCACTCCTCTAACCGTCGCACTGTTAGCTGCAACTGACGGCTCACGGTTGCAAGACTGGAGGAGGAACAGAAAACAGCAAAGTCGTCCACAAATAAGGAGCACTGTACTGGACTCCTCACTGTAGACGTTATACTGTTGATGGCTATGGCAAAGAGGGTAACGCTTAAAACACTGCCCTGGGGGACACCGTTCTCTTGCTCAAAGCGATCAGACAGTGTGTTACCAACGCGGGTCCGAAAAAACCGTGTGATGTCCGTAGGTTAATTAGGTTTAAGTAGTTCTAAGTTTTAGGGGACTCATGACCTCAGATGTTAAGTCCCATAGTGCTCAGAGCCATTTGAACTTTCTGTTGTTTTGTGTCGATGATGACGAAGTCCCACACTCCTTGACAGAGCGTAGGGGAAGGATGCAGGAGACCCGCACCGCCGGACTAGGCAATGTCCTAGTGGAGGTGGTTTGCCGTTGCCTTCCTACGAACGCAATGAGGATGAATGATGATGATGAAGACGACACAACAACACCCAGTCATCTCGAGGCAGGTCAAAATCCCTGACCCCGGGGGGAATCGAACCCGGGACCCCGTGCTCGGGCAGCGAGAATGCTACCGCGAGACCACGAGATGCGGACTGTCTTGTGTCGACGAAGCCGCCGGAGTCGTTTCTTCGATTTCCTGATGGTAGCACAATACACTTCAGAGTTGATCGTTGCACCTTGAGAGAAAACATTAAAAAGAATAACTCCGTCAAAGGTCCACAAGACCGTAACCGTGACTTTACCAGCTGAGAGTGCGGCTTTGAACTTTTTCTTGCGAGGAAAGGTGGTGTAGCACTATTCTATGGACTGCCATTTTGTTTCCAATACGAAGTAATGAACGCATGTTGTTGAATCTTGGCTACTCGTCGAAGATGAGGAGTCTAAAAAATCTCCTTTCTTGGATCACTAGACAACAAGCAAATGGTATTAATGAGTCTTTTTGCGAAGAGTAAATGACAATACTTGACTTTGAGAATTGCATAGATGTGTCGCTAGCAAAGGGCGACATCCGAAATAAACAATGTTCTTCAGTATAAACATTACTAATACAAGCGAAGTAATACAGTTGACGCTTCTACACTACTGGCCAGTAAAATTGCTACACCACGAAGATGACGTGCTACAAACGCGAAATTTAACAGACAGGAAGAAGATGCTATGATATGCAAATGATTAGCTTAGCTTAGCTTAGGTTGGCGCCGGTGGCGACATATACAACGTGCTGACTTGAGGAAAGTTTCCAAGTGCTTTCTCATACACAAACAGCAGTTGACCGGCGTTGCCTGGTGAAACGTTGTTGTGATGCCTCGTGTAAGGAGGAGAAATGCGTACCATCACGTTTCCGACTTTGATAAAGGTCGGATTGTAGCCTATCGCGATTGCGGTTTATCGTATAGTGACATTGCTGCTCGCGTTGGTCGAGATCCGATGACTGTTAGCAAAATATAGAATCGGTGAGTTCAGGAGGGTAATACGGAACGCCGTGCTGGATCCCAACGGCCTCGTATCACTAGCAGTCGAGATGACAGGCATCTTATCCGAATGGCTGTAACGGATCGTGCAGCCACGTCTCGATCACTGAGTCAACAGATGGGGACGTTTGCATGACAACAACCATCTGCTCGAACAGTTGGACGAAGTTTGCAGCAGCATGGACTATCAGGTCGGAGACCGTGTCTGCGGTTACCCTTGACGCTGCATTACAGACAGGAGCGCCTGCGATGGTGTACTCAAGTACGAACCTGGGTGCACGAATGGCAAAATGTGATTTTTTCGGATGAATCCAGGTTCTGTTTTTTAGCATCATGATGGTCGCATTCATGTTTGGCGACATCGCGGTGAACGCATGTTGGAAGCGTGTATTCGTCATCGCCATACTGGCGTATCACCCGGCGTGATGGCATGGGGTGCCATCGGTTAGACGTCTCTGTCACCTCTTGTTCGCACTGACGGCGCTTTGAATAGTGGACGTTACATTTCTGATGTGTTACGACCCGTGTCTCTACCCTTCATTCGATCCCTGCGAAACCATACATTTCAGCAGGATAATGCACGACCGCACGTTGCAGGTCCTGTACGGGCCTTTCTGGATACAGAAAATGTTCGACTGCTGCCCTGGCCAGCACATTCTCCAGATCTCTCACCAATTGAAAACGTCTGGTCAATGTTGGCCGAGCAACTGGCTAGTTACAATACGCCGGTCACTACTCTACGATATCACAGTTCATCAAGAGTGTTGAAGCTGCATGGGCAGCTGTACACGCCATTCGAGCTCTGTTTGACTCAATGCTCAGGCGTATTGAGGCCGTTATTACGGCCAGAGGTGGTTGTTCTGGGTACTGATTTCTCAGGATCTATGAAACCAAATTGCGTGTAAATGTAACCACATGTCTTCTAGTATAATATATTTGTGCAATGAATACGCGTTTATCACCTGCATTCCTTCTTGCCGTATCAATTTTAATGGCCAGTAGTGTATTCAGGTTGCTAGTCTTGAAGCTTCTGTTCGACTCTGGCGCGAACATTAGGGCGCGACGCTCATGCCCACTTACGGGCCGCTGCTGTCGCGTTGTCATCTTGGAGAGGTGTCGGCCAGCGTGCAATTGGCTGACGTCACAGTCCACTCTGCTCTATCGTTCCCGACTGGAGTGCCGGCGCTGGACTTTACACCGTAACACATGTTTCATCTCTATTGACGATGTTCGACAAAAAATTGACACGATCTGTCTCGTAACGCGCAAGCAATTCGGCGCAGGTGGTCCTTCGTTTCTCTTTATGGGCTTCAATTAGACGGCGAGATACCCACAGGCCAGACACCTTTCTGTGTCTCAACTGGTTGATCGATGTGTCAGCACTACGGACAGAGACATCCAGTTGAGCTGTGAGGTGTTTGCTTGTAATCCGTCTATCATCTCGAATGAGAGTGTCTGCTCGTTCCAGCATTGCAGGAGTCACAGCTGTGAGCAGCCGGCCAGCACACGGCAGATCAGACAGGTCTGCGGGACCTCTTTGCGATGCTGACAGACACCTCGCCCAACGACTCACCGTGCTTTTGTTCACTGCCAGGACCCTGCAGACATTCTGCAAGCGCCTATGAATATCTGCGATGCTCTGGTTTTCCACCAAAAGAGACTCAATGACATTTCTCTCCATGCAGCGCGCCACCGTTGTAGATATCATTCTGAAGGCTATGTACAGCACTGCCACCAATCGGAGCTTTATGAAAGTATAGGGGCTGAAGCGGGAATATTCCACGACATCTCATAACAAATTCTGCATTTTTTAAATCGGAATTCGGCGCACAAAGAAGTCTTGCATTACTTACTGAATGCCCCTCGTATTTCAGCTGTTGAACAGTCAAAGTACTGACTTGTACATCCGAAGTCTCCACCAAGTAATTCATCGCTGGGAAAAGTATGTTGCATCAAAATGCTGAAGATTCAGGCTGTTTCACAATTATTTTTACAGACTTATTGGGGCAGTAGAGAGGACTTAGTAGATACTGTTTTGGTGACGAAGCCATTTCCGGAAACGTACCGTTCGGATATAAAATGAATGTGAAGATTCAGACCTCTCACTTGACCGGACACAGCCGGTTAAGAAGGCAAGGGCTACGGGCTGAGTTATTGGAGGATTCGCCACTGTAAATATCACCAAATTTGGTTCCAAAATGATAACACACCCGGATATTATGTCTACAACTTTGCTTCCACTGTTTTGCAATAAATGGCAGTAGCGGCAAGACGTGGTGCAGGTGATAGGTAATGTCATAAAATAAGCTTAGGGATTTCTAAACATGTTGCTGTTGTTGTTGTTGTGGTCTTCAGTCCATAGTCCAGAGAGCTCTCCATGCTACTCTATCCTGTGCAAGCTTCTTCACCTCCAGGTAGCTACTGCTGTCTACATCCTTCTGAATCTGCTTAGTGTATTCATCACTTGCTCTCCCTCTACGATTTTTACCCACCACGCTGCACTCCAGTACTAAATTGGTGATCCCTTGATGCCTCAGAATATGTCCTATCTACCGATCCCTTCTTCTAGTCAAGGTGTGCCATTAGTTATGTGATCTACCCATCTAATCTTCAGCATTCTTCTGTAGCACGACATTTCGAAAGCTTCTATTCTCTTCTTGTCCAAACTATTTATAGTTCATGTTTCACTTCCATACACGGCTACACTCCATACAAATAGTTTCAGAAAAGACTTCCTGACACTTAAATTTGTATCGATTTTAACAAATACCTCTTCTTCAGAAACCTTTTCTTGCCATTCCCAGTCTACATTTATATCCTCTCTACTTCGACCATTATCTTTTATTTTGCTACCCAAATAACAAAATTCATTTATTACTTTAAGTGTCTCATTTACTAATCTAATCCCCTCAGCATCACCCAATTTAATTTGACTACATTCCATTATCCTCGTTTTGCTTTTGTTGATGTTCATCTTATATCCTCCTTTCAAGACACTGTCCATTCCGTTCAACTGCTCTTCCAAGTCATTTGCTGTCTCTGACAGTATTACAATGTCATCGGCGAACCTCACAGTTTTTATTTCTTCTCCATGGATTTTAATACCTACTCCGAACTTTTCTTTTGTTTCCTTTACTGCTTGCTCAATATACAGATTGAATAACATAGGGCATAGGTTACAACCCTGTCTCACTCCCTTCCCAACCACTGCTTGCCTTTCATGCTCCTCGACTCTTATAACTGTCATCTGCTTTCTGTACAAATTGTAAATAGCCTTTTGCTCCCTTTATTTTACCCCTGCCACCTTCAGAATTTGAAAGAGAGTATCCACGTCAACATTGTCGAAAGCTTTCTCTAAGTCTACAAATGCTAGAAACGTAGGTTTGCCTTTCCTTAATCTACGATAAGTCGTAGAGTCAGTATTGCCTCACATGTTCCAATATTTCTTCGGAATCCAAACTGATCTTCCCTGATGTCAGTTTCTACCAGTTTTTCCATTCGTCTGTAAAGAATTCGCATTAGTGTTTTGCAGCTGTGACTTATTAAACTGATAGTTCGGTAATTTTCACATCTGTCAACACCTGCCTTCTTTGGGATTGGAATTATTATATTCTTCTTGAAGTCTGAGGGTATTTCGCCTGTTTCATACATCTTGCTCACCAGATGGTAGAGTTTTGTCAGGGCTGGCTCTCCCAAGGCTATCAGTGGTTTCAATGGAATGTTGCCTACTCCCGGGGCCTTGTTTCGAATTAGATCTTTCAGTGCTCTGTCAAATTCTTCACACAGTATCATATCTCCCATTTCATCTTCATCTACATGCTCTTCCATTTCCATAATATTGTCCTCAAGGACGTCACTCTTGTATAGACCCTCTATTTACTTCTTCCACCTTTCTGTTTTCTCTTAGTTGCTTAGAACTGGGTTTCCATCTGAACTCTTGATATTCGTACAAGTGGTTCTCTTTTCTCCAAAGGTCTCTTTAATTTTCCTGTAGGCACTATCTATCTTACCCCTAGTGATATGCGCCTCTACATCCTTACATTTGTCCTCTAGCCATCCATGCTTAGCCATTTTGCACTTCCTGTCGATCTCATTTTTGAGACGTTTGTATACCTTTTTGCCAGCTTTATTTACTGTATTTTTATATTTTCTCCTTTCATTAATTAAATTCAATATCTCTTCTCTTACCCAAGGATTTCTACTAGCCCTCGTCTTTTTAGCGACTCGATCCTCTGCTGCCTTCGCTGTTTCATCTCTCAAAGTTACCCATTCTTCTTCTACTGTATTTCTTTGCCCTGTTCTTGTCACTTGTTCCCGAATGCTCTCTCTGAAACTCTCTACAACCTCCTTCAGTTTATCCAGGTCCCATCTCCGTAAATTTCCACATTTTTGCAGTTTCTTCAGTTTTAATCTACAGATCATAACCTATAGATTGTGGTCAGAGTCCACATCTGCTCGCGGAAATATCTTACAGTTTAAAACTTGGTTCCTAAATCTCTGTCTTACAATAATACTCGTATAATCTATCTGAAATCTGTCAGTATCTCCGGGCCTCTTCCACGTCGCGCCATCGCAATATTAGTCGATCTGTGATTGCATCGTAAAGTTATTCTCGATTGAATATGTCGACTTACGAACCCAATTCTCGTCATTTGCGGGAAGTTTTAACAGGAAAAAATCTGCAGGAGAGGCTCATAAATGGTGGATGGCACCTATGTTGAGACAAATACTAGAAAGAACGCGCAGAGAACGGTTTCAACGCTTCACCGATGATTTTAACGTCGGAGACTGGCATGGCAATGGAAGAGAGAATGTTTGTGAAGTTACTGGAAGGTGCGTTTCAGCCGAGCTCTGAAAAACAAACGGCCACAACACAGTGAGAAACATAAAAGGTGATTTTGCAGCACGACAGTGCTCGATCCCATGTCGCAAAAAATCATCAAAACATACGTGGAAACGTTGAAATGGGAAGTTCTGCACCACCCGCTGTGTTCTGTAGACGTTGCGCCGTGTGACTACCACGATTTTAGATCAACGGCCCGTCGGATGGCAGCAGAAATAATTCAGCACACAGCGGGGTTTTTGGGTACGTGTACGAAGGCGATCGTCGCAGGTACTCCTCGTGCAACGAACAGCCGTATCGCCACGTGCAGAGTGCACCAGTCAGAACTCATTGTCATTAGTTTTTCCGCGGTTTCCCTACACCGCTCCTGGCACATGCCGGGATGGTTCCTCTGAAAGGGCACAGCAGTGTGCTCCGTCGTTAATGACCTCAACGTTGACGGGACGTTGAACCAAATCTTCCTTCCTTCTGTTCGTAGGGTTAAGATCAGATTAACTACAGCTCGCAAAGAGGCTCTTATACACTCGTTTTTCCCGTACCCCATGCCATGCAGTGGGAGATCTGAAAGTGATCCAATGTCAATATTTATCTTTCATCCAAATGATTCATTTCAGGACATGTGTTCCTTATCATCTATCATGCCTGTAATAGGAATTACGAAAGGCCCTGTGTAGAGAAGGACCATCCACATTCAAAGTTTGATATTTTCGAGCTGATAATGAAAATTTTATGACCACGTATCTTATGGTGTGTATGCCGGCCGCAATACCACATCACCATGAGGCACGCGAGACAGTACTGTTCCAACAGTGTACAAAATTGATTGCACGTAAATGAAGTCATAGACTTCAACTATTTGGCGCTGAGTATTTCTATCGGGTGATTATAATTACCGTGCAGCGGCTCACAGAGGACCTGTGTGGGCTGTAATTATAGAGTGGCAGCGAAACGTGGTAGATACTACAATGCATTAATGTGGGTCGGATTTACGCTGGAAAAATTTACTTCCAATTTTGGCTACTACATGCAAATATGACGCTATGGACGCAAGAAAGACATACAGAACTACACAGATCAAAAAAAGTTTTGCATCACCCCGGTTCTCAGAACTCTGGAAGATAGACGTTGACTGTGGATATTGTATCACAGACACAGTCCCTCGACTTTTCAGAGATGTCTCTAAACCCGCCTGAAATCTGGTTTCACTGGACAGAGCCGATCAGGTTGTGGAAAGGGGCCAAGATCAATTACTGTTAGTTATACAAGAACACACACAACTTTATTCCTCAAACCAATGCACAGTTTTCTCTTTAAAACAACAAAAATCAATTCACGGCTGAGGGCCCAAGTAACTTCTCCAGAATATGTTTAAGTGACTGCTTTTAAAACACCAGGTTTTAGGGTAACTGCTGAAGGCCTTATTTACGTAAAATTACAATATCTTCTCGGCTAAAGGCCGAAATAATATTTCAGATCAGCTAAGGAAATTCTTTAAAAGCCAAGCATTTACAAATTCCGGCTAAAGGCCATATTAAAGAAAATACAAGTTAATTCTTCGGCTGAAAGGCAAATTAAAATTTTTTTTTATATATAATAAAAGAGAGACTTTAAAGATAAGCCTTTACAGAGTACAACAGGAAACCATCTTAAGAAAACTTGAAGCATCTTGTTGGGTGAAGGCCCAAGCAACTACTCAAGAATAATTAAAGACAACCTTAAGATAAACATTTACAGAACACAGCTGAAGGCTGTTTCAAGAATTCAAAATAATTAAAGAGAAACCTTACAGACAAGGATTTACATATCAAAGCCAAAGATTCTGAAACAAACGCAGCTGAAGGCCTAAATATAGAGCAACAAGAATTTTAAGTGAAACACAGCTGAAGGCCTAATCTTGAAGTTGTTATGAAGTTCGGCTGAAGGCCATATACGTAAACATAAAACAGACAATATTAATACACGGCTGAAGGCATGGCACAGTACCTGCTTCCAAATAAAATGACAATCACAAACAACAGACAGTGGTGCTCAGAAGTGTTCCAAGGGTCGGCCTGGGGAGGAAACTCTAACCACAGTTTAGGTGAGACAGCCAACCAAGCGTAACACTAAACAATCGCGTTGCAGCACGACCTACGGATGGCTGACGAACCAACCAACCGCCTAATCAATTCCCTTCCACCCGACCAACAGCACGACAACCACAGGTAGCAGCGAAGATGAGGATCGCAGCAGGATTATGTCTTAATGATTGGCGTATAAACACAGTCAAGGCAGAATAAACACACAAAGAGAACAACACCAAGATGTCGAACTACACGCTGTGCAGGACAGCATCAACATGGCGAGGAAAACGGACTGTCGCAAAACTACGCTAACGACCAGCGCAGGTAACCGGAACTTTAATGGCCACAGGGCAGAAGATACCACTGCTGCACTTCACTAATAAATTATAATCATTTCATAGGTTAAACGCCATGCTGGGAGACGGCTGCAAAATATGCCGACTCCAACAACCATCACGTTGCAGCTTGCAGGGACAGCCCAGGATGCAACAACCGGCAGTCAACGAAGAGACGTCACAACGATTGAGCTTTCATGACATGTTCACCGATTACTTACAAGGGAACCTCCCCATCGCACTCCACTCAGATTTAGTTATAAATTCACACAGTGGATAGGCCTTGAAAAACTGAACACAGGTCAATCGAGAAAACCGGAAGAAGTTGTGTGGAACTATGAAAAAATAAGCAAAATATACAAACTGAGTAGTCCAAGTGTAAGATATGCAACATCAAGGACTATATAAGCTGACGAGCGCCGTGGTCCCGTGGTTAGAGTGATCAACTGCAGAACGAGAGGTCCATGGTTCGAGTCCTCCTTCGAATAGAAATTTTACTTACTATATTTTCGCAAAGTTACGATCTGATCGTTCATTCATTGACGTCTCTGTTCACTGTAATAAGTTTAGTGTATGTGTTTTGCGACCGCACCGCAAAACCGTGCGATTAGTAGACAAAAGGACGTGCCTCTCCAATACGAAGCGAAAACATTTGATCGCAAATTCGTAGGTCAACCGATTCCTCCACTGGAAAACACGTCTGATAAATTCTATACGACACTGGTGACGGCATGTGCGTCACATGACAGGAATATGTTGTCGACCCACCTAACTTGCACACTTGACGAATGGGTAAAAAGATTCTTCTACCTTTCCCGATTTAGGTTTTCTTGTGGATGTGATAATCACTCCCAAGAAAGTGATGAAAACATAAGAGTTTGTCACATAAACTGCAACAAATGAATGCAACAGTTTCACAGTCGCACAGTTTTCCCTGTGCTCTGTCAAAACATATGTTTTTTACGTTTTCAAATGTTTCCGTGTGTAGGCCGTCAAATCCTGCATATGTCCAAGCAAATCATAACATGTCCTGGAATTTTGGAGAGCGAAGTTGATTATGCGTGAGTGCCTGAACTTTAATAAGTGTCTGAAAATAAAAAATTAAACTTTTCACTCGAGAGATTTGAACCAAAGACCTCTCGATCCGCAGCTGCTCACGCAAACCATGGGACCACGGCGCTCGTAAATTGATCCTCTCCTAGATGTTGCCTACCTTGCACATGGACTACTCAGTTTGTATATTTTGCTTATCTTTTTCATAGTTCCACACAACTTCTTCCTGTTTTCTCGATTGATCTGTGTTAAGTTTTTCAAGGCCTATCCCTGTGCCAACTTATAACTAAATCTGAGGGGGGTGCGATGGGGAGGTTCCCTTGTTAGCTCCAGTATGCACGTGCGGTGGGGCGACGAACTTCGCAGCCAGTGCCACACAACTCCGACCGCGCGCACACGCCGCCAGCGGCCCTGGCCTGATGACACGCTGCAGAGACTTCGTCGCTGCTCCGCCGCAACCGACCAACTGCCGGACACACCATGACACGGAAATGTAACTGCCACACCAAAGAAGTTACAGCGGTACCAGTATCGATAAACGCTACTGCTGCCTCTGACGGAGGCAAGTGAGCAACTCGTTCAGATAGTAACTGAGCGAGGAATAAGACGCTACTCGATGGTGACAAAATGCCCAAAAGGAAAAACTGCATTAGCGCGAGGCCGACCACGGCTAACAGCCCAAAGATGTGAACAACCATTCATGAGCAGCGACTATTAGACGGAGGGGTCCGATAGCCGATCAGTTCCAGTCATTCCACCAGGAAGGAGGTACAAGGCTCGTGTTGAACCATGCCTAGAGGGTCAATACCGCCGTTCCATTGCGCACGCACTGTTACTTGGTACCAGGAAGGGCTCTCAACAAGGGAAGTGTCCAGGCGTCTCGGGGTGAACCAAAGCGACGTTGTTCGGACATGGAGGAGATACAGAGAGACAGGCGGCCCAAGGGCTACTACTGCAGTGGATGGCCGCTACCTACAGATTATGGCTCGGGGGAACCGTGTCAGCAATACTACCATGTTGAATAATGCTTTTCGTGCAGTGGCAGGACGTCGTGTTATGACGGAGTAGGCTGCATGGTGCGCAACTTCACTCCCGTCGTCCATGGCGAGGTCCATCTTGGCAACCACGACACCATGCAGCGCGGTACAGATGGGGCCAACAACATGCCGAATGGATCGCTCAGGATTGTAATCACGTTCACCTCACCGATGAGTGTCGTATATGCCTTCAACCAGAGAATCGTCGGAGACGTGTTTGTAGGCAACCCGGTCAGGTTGAACGCCTTAGACACACTGTCCAGCGAGTGCAGGAAGGTGGAGGTTCCCTGCTGTTACGTGGTGGCATTATGTGGGGCCGACGTGCGCCGCTGGTGGTCATGGAAGGCGCCGTAACGGCTGTAAGATACATGAATTCCATCCTCCGACCGATAGTGCAACCATATCGTCAGCATATTGGCGAGGCATTCGTCCTCATGGACGACAATTCGTGCCACCATCGTGCACATCTTGTGAATGACTTCCTTCAGGATAACGATATCGCTCGACTAGAGTGGCCAGCATGTTCTCCAGAAATGAACCCTATCGAACATGCCTGGGATGGATTGAAAAGGGCTGTTTATGAATGACGTGACCCACCAACCACTCTGAGAGATATACGCCGTATTGCCGTTAAGGCGGGGGACACTCTGAACCAACAGTGCCTTGGTGAATTTTTGGATGTATGCCACGACGAATACAGGAATGCATCAATGGAAGACTACGTGCTGCTGGGTATTAGAGGTACCGGTATGTACAGCAATCTGGAGCACCACCTCTGAAGATCTCGCTGTGTGGTGGTACAACATGCAATGTGTGGTTTTCATGAGCAATAAAAAGCGCGGAAATAATGTTTATGGTGATCTCTATTCCAGTTTTCTGTAGAGGTTCCGGAACTCTCGGAGCCGAGGTGATGCAAAACTTTTTTTTGATGTGTGTATTTTCATATGTAATAGATTAGGTACGGCACATGGACAGAACAGGTCAAACAAGGAATAGTGTTAATTTTATTATTAACTGCGACTTATACCATTTCTTCAATATGAGTACCACAGACGTTAGTGAGATGCTGTACAGCGCCAGATTGGCAATTGGTGGCCAAAATTGGAACTACTTTTTTTTTACAGTGTAAATCGCTTCTGTATTAACGCATTAGCATATGTACCAAGTTTCGCTGCCGTACGATAATTTCAGCCCACACTGGCCCTCCGTGACTAGCTACACTTTAATTACAACCAGTGGGTATTTCTGTTGTTAAAATTTAAAAACTTACTGTCGACAGAGGAATTAAACGAGTGTTTGGTGTCTATTCTTTCGGACACGCCCGAAAGAACAGGTGCCGCGCGGATTGCATAACTGTGAGCCATATTTTTAAACTGAAGTTGCAGGGGGGGGGGGGGGGGGGGGAGAAAGGAAAGGAACAGCTGATGCCAGCTGCATCGGAACTCTATGCGGAAACAGCGGCTACGAGTGAAAATGTGTGCTGGAGTGGGATTGGAAACCACGATCTACCACTTACTAGATAGTTACGTTAACCAATGCGCCACCTGGACGTGGTGTTTAAAGCAATTGCACTTACAGGCTTAAGATGGAATATTCGGGAAATATGGAACCGAGTTGTAAAAATGCAGATAGTGAGGGAAACTTGGGTAAGGTTATATTTCATGAACACACAGTACAATTCTGAGATTCCTCTTAATTGAAATTCTTTAGAGAATTATTTATTAGTAAGAGAAAAAAAGCAATTTGATTATTGCTGTTTGAGGCTTTCCCGGTGCTGCATCTGCTTCATAGGTCCCCGGGAATTACGCCGGATAATCTTGTAAAAACCGCACAATATTATCCGGCGTAATTCCCGGGAACCTATCATGCAATTTGATTATTAATTTTGAAAGGTTGGATTCCTTTCATGTTTGATTTCTTAAATCTGTTGTCATTTAAGGCATAAATTCCTCTTCTAGATTTACTGTGGTGTTTCTGACTATCTGGGAGGAGACTGAGCAGTGGAACGTGTTACTTTTACACATAAACAAGAACGATCTGTCGCACTACTACAACTTTAAAACACAGTTTATATGTAATTCATGTCACACAGTCTCATACGGAACCTACATTCGCTTTCTTTTATATACTGTATATGATAAGATACTGTCATCCCCCTTCCCTTCTGTATGAGAGGATGAATGAGCAAATGTATTTCTAGTTGCATGCTTGATGGTAGCAGACAAGCCTGTCTGCTAGAGAACAGTAGGACCGATGTCGGAACAGGTAGCTACACTTTCTAAAAGCAAAGAAGCTTCCATTCTTGGTATGGTCTTGTCCGTCCCTTGTCATGTTGGTATAGGAAGCTGCCTCTCTAGTCACTTCCGATTGTATCTGTGAAGCACCCTCGGTAGGGGCCCAGGCCATTCTGTACGCAGCGAGCGTCTGAAGTGGCAAGAACTCCAGCTAAGCGTGTCTCTGCTAAGACCATAGGACAATGGATTTCTTAAGTTCAGCCTAACTGAAAATTTAATCACCTTTATTTCAGGTTTTGATCTAAAATATCTAATGTTATCTTAAATTGCAACGCAGTGTAATTCGAGTGTGAAGTTCAGAATATCTTCCAGTAGTTGCTTTGTCACTACTTTGTGAGTAAAGTGGAACCACATGTTGATGATCCGTAACTCTAAGGTCATCAATCTTAAATGCGAATGTGCGTGAGATTATAACGTCTCGTCTTGACAATATTTTTCAATATAGCAACTTTTCTTTATGTTCAACCCACATGGGGTGTACTTTGTGAGACCAGTACCACGTGCCTATACAATTGATTGACCCATTAGGTTAATAGTAAGACGAAAGTAACCAGTTCGAGGTTTTTCTTTTGTAAATTGCGTTTCGATGTAATTTATTGTAATTATCAAAATTATTGTGGAGTTACACTCGTTGTGTAAACCAAGTTGACCACGCGAAGCATGTGGTGTAAGCATAAAAGTAGCCCTCAGCTATTCCTTCAGGAAGATTTCGAAGAGAGTTAGTATGAATTTAGTATAAACAGCGTATGGTAATTTCAACGTAACTTCTTTGGGTGAAAATTGAATCGATTGGTTGTGGTTAATTTCCTCTTGCATATGTTTCAACGTTCTTCGTGTGTTATTTTATGAATGCAGTGTTGTATCCAGTCTCCCAATCTTGGCTCCATATTTGATGTATTCTGTAAGATTACAAACTCACATTTTCACAATCCTAAATAAGGCACCAGTTTAGTTATGAATCAAGTTTAATATGCTGAAATTTCAATGATCAATGAATAAATTTCCAAATATAAACTGATTTATTTCTTTTTATTTAAATTCTCTTTTATATATATATATATATATATATATATATATATATATATATATATATCACCGGTTGTCGTATGACTATTAAAAGATTATAATTAATGTTAGTCTGGTTGGGAATTTTGTAAGCTAGACTGGATACCTGGTGAAACAGTTGCTCAGTAATGCAAGGTTAACTTCCCCAGACAGCTCACAGCTTTCAACCCACTTTTATTGTCTATTAGCACCGCTTTCATAACAAATTAAAGCAACAACGTTACAATTTCAAAACAAACTTCTGAAACAACAATTTGTTTATGTAGAAGACGTGATTCATTTAACATTCATCTATTTACATAGGTCACAATACTAATCTTCGTTTTCAGCACCTGCACAGTGAAGGTTCATTTTATGGAGTACCAACTATATCGCCCGACGTGCCATCATGGACTTAACAATGTAGCTACAGAATCAACTGCATCCATTGCCAACAATCCAGCAATACGTAACGATGTAGTACTCTTTTACTTAATAAGTCGCATAGCTTTCGTCGTTAGTGTACATTTTCAATAACTATCGCATATTTTTGAAAAATTACCTTCAAAATGCTTTTTCAAACTGCGAAAACTTATTTTTTGCGCCGTACTGCACGATGTCAGGAGATGGACTCGCCCACAGCATCACGCGGATGTTTTGAAGTAGATAAAGCCTCTCCTGCTTTCAAACACCACTGAATGGATGAGAAATTACAGTAATTCCGTACTGCCAGACAGTAGCATAATCCACTAGGTTCATTTAATTCTTACAGGTTCTTTTTTCTTTTTTAAAAAAAAGGGGCGTTTAATTGAAAACACTCGTAGTGTGGGCTGACATGCAAAGAGGATGAAGACGTGACGTGAGGGATGACTGCTAGCTTCGCCGCCCACAGCGCGCCACGTGCAGACACGCCCACTCACTGGCGCCGGCCACAGCCACGTGTGGCGCACGTGTCCGCCGGCCTGGGACTCGGAAGCTCCCCCGCCGTGTCACCGAGCGGGCCGCCACCGGCCTATCCCGGTCTAGACGGATCGCTCCCCAGGGGACGCGGGACCTGGCTGGCGTGGTCGTGGGATTCGCGACGCGACGCGTCATCACTTCCCGATCAGTCGACGGGGGAAGGGGGAGGGGGAGGGGGAGGCGGAGGGGGGGACCGCACAGCTCGCGCCGCAACCAGCAGGCTGTTACCCGCAGCAGTATACGTACACCTACACAGCTCCTTACATATTACGAGAGCATTCTGAAAAGTAATAACCCAGAATTTTTTATATGCAGTTTGCCAAAGGTTTTTAAGTAGAACAAACGTCATTAACATTACATACCTTAATTCTTCATATCTACAAAGACCGTGAAGACAAATTCATGGGACACGTCCTAATATCGTGTCTAAATCTGCATCTACATCCATACTCCGCAAGCCACCTGACGGTGTGTCGCGGAGGGTACTTTGAGTACCTCTATCCTTTCTATTCCAGTCTAGTATTGTTCGTGGAAAGAAAGGTTGTCGGTATGCCTCTGTGTGGGACCTAATGTCTCTGATTTTATCCTCATGGTGTCTTTGCGAGATATAGGTAGGAGGCAGCAATATACTGCTTGACTCCTCGGTGAAGGTATGTTCTCGAAACTGCAACAAAAGCCCGTACCGAGGTACTGAGCGACTCTCCTGCAGTCTTCCACTGGAGTTTATCTGTCATCTCCGCAACGCTTTGGCGATTACTAAATGATCCTGTAACGAAGCACGCTGCTCTCCATTGGATCTTCTCTATCTCTTCTATGAAACCCATCTGGTACGGATCCCACACTAGTGAGCAGTATTCAAGCAGTGGGCGAACAAGTGTACAGTAACCTACTTCCTTTGTTTCAGGATTGCATTTCCTTAGTATTCTTCCAATGAATCACAGTCTGGCACCTGCTTTACCGACGATCAACTTTATATGATCATTCCATTTTAAATCACTCCTAATGCCTACTCCCAGATAATTAATGGAATTAACTGCTTCCAGTTGCTGACCTGCTATATTGTAGCTAAATGATAAGGGATCTTCCTTTCTATGTATTCGCAGCACATTACACTTGTTTACATTGAGATTCAATTGCCATTCCCTGCACCATGCGTCAATTCCTTGCAGATCCTCCTGCATTTCAGTACAATTTTCCATTGTTACAACATCTCGATGTACTACAGCATCATCCGCAAAAAGCCTCAGTGAACTTCCGATGTCATCCACAAGGTCATTCACGTATATTGTGAATAGCAACGTTCCTACGACACTCCCCTGCGGCACACCTGAAATCACTCTTACTTCGGAAGACTTCTCTCCATTGAGAATGACATGCTGCGTTCTGTTATTTAGGAACTCTTCAATCCAATCAATCCAATCACATAATTGGTCTGATAGTCCATATGCTCTTACTGTGTTCATTAAACGACTGTGGGGAACTGTATCGAACGCCTTGCGGAAGTCAAGAAACACGGCATCTACCTGTGAACCCGTGTCTATGGCCCTCTGAGTCTCGTGGACGAATAGCGCGAGTTGGGTTTCACACGACCGTCTTTTTCGAAACCCATGCTGATTCCTAAAGAGTAGATTTCTTGTCTCCAGAAAATTTATTATACTCGAACAAAATACGTGTCCCAAAATTCTACAACTGGTCGACGTTGGACATATAGGCCTATAGTTCTGCACATCCGTTCGACGTCCCTTCTTGAAAACGGGGTTGACCTGTTGCATGGGGGCTTAATTATTTTTTTAATGCAAAAATTTTTTAATTTTTATTTTTAGTCGCTGTATGACCGATTACGCTGTTTCGTAAACGGTTGGCCCTGACTAGTATTTGTACGCAATCTGACTGCATAGAACAACAACAAAGAATGAAATGAAATTTCCGTTAACACAATTAATTAATTAAGTCCCGAGCAACTATAAAACCTACGAACCCAACAAAGCACAAGTATAACTGTTCTGTGTGTGGAAGTGTGATTCAACGTACGCATCTGGCACGGTTCTTCTTCAATAAGACAAGAAATTTTAAATATCATTTATACTGAGGTAATTAAAAAATAGAAATACTATAACTGCGCAAGAAAACCAGAATTACACTCTAATACAAGAACAAAAGCCAGATGCTTTGTTGACTGAACCTGTAATGACGCATTATTCAAGACACTGAAATAATGAAAAAAAAACAGGGAATATTTTACCTTCATATATTGACGAAAAGCAATCTGATCATTACAATATCTCCATTAGAACAACATTTGCTGTCTATCCATCAAACAACTGCATAAAACATGGAACAAGCACTCTCCACTACGACTTCTCGACAAGAACTTTTCACTACGACATCTCAGCAAGCACAGCCTACTACGAGTCCACGACAAGCACTGCCAGTGGAGGCGGCTGAATAATACTCTTTGGCGCAATCTCTGGCGCTGTGGCTCAGTGTAGCCACCTTTCATATGCCCTTCCTCCACGGGCCAGAATTTGATGGTATTTTTGCCAGCATTGGTGCTGAAAATACCACCAAATTCGTCCACAAAAATACAGACAAAAATAAAAGATAATATTAATACGTAAATATCACATAATTAGATAAAATTTTGGCTTTGCACTGACCTTTCAATAACCTAATATATAAAATAGAGTAAGCAAAACAAATTCTTTCATACATGTGACTTTACATAATAGTTTACACAATACACAAAAAATCAGTTTATACAAATGTTCACATAAAATGCTTTCAGTGATTAAAAAAAAAGTAGTTGATAGTTCCAGCAGTAGCACCCAGCAATGGTCATCAGGTGCAAACAGCAAGAAGTAACATCATTTCAGTAGAAACAGTTCCAACAGTGGCACCCAGCAATGTTGAGTAGGTGCAGACACTGACAAGTGACATCATTTCAATAGAAGCAATTCCATCCGTTGCACCCCGCAATGTTGAACAGGTGCAGACACCAACAAGTGACATTATGTCAGTAGAAGCAGTTCCATCAGTGGCACCCAGCAATGTTGAACAGGTGCAGACACCAACAAGTGACATCTTTTCAGTAGAAGCAGTCCATCAGTGGCACCCAGTAATGTTGAACAGGTGCAGACACCAACAAGTGACATTTTCAGTATAAGCAGTTCTATTAGTGGCACCCAGCAATGTTGAACAGGTGCAGACAGCAACAAGTGACATCATTTCAGTAGAAGCAGTTCCATTAGTGACACCCAGTAATGTTGAACAGGTGCAAACACCAACAAATGACATCATTTCAATAGAAGCAGTCCATCAGTGGTACCCAGTAATGTTGAGCAAGAGCAGACACCAACAGGTGACATCTTTTCAGTAGAAGCAGGCCATCAGTGGCACCCAGCAATGTTGAGCAAGTGCGGACACCAACAGGTGAATAACCAGATATGACTATTTTACCCAAAAGTGATTTCGGAAATTACCCTTTGGACTTACTGTATCTTCAGCAGCATTCATTCATAGCTTAAATGAAATTTTACCTGTTTATCTTCGTGACAATATTACTTCGTATGTTGACGATATTCTTATTGCTAAACGTTCTTGGAGTGAGCACAACAAAATTTTGGATTCATTATTACGTATCTTTGCAAGAGTTGGCATTACTGTGAACTTGGAAAAATCTGAATTTGGTCGTTTTCAGGTGAAATTTCTCGCTCACATTAATTCTACAGAAGGTATTCTTCCTGATCCTGAGAAATCAGACGCTATTCGTAATTATGCTGTTCCTACCACAAAACGTGATGTTCGTAGTTTCCTTGGTGTCTGTAATTTTCTTATACGCTTTGTTAGATTGGACAATTTGGCCACACCTCCTTTTTGCGATCTTTCTGGAAAGTTCTCTTTAAATGAAAATCGGTCGACAACTCTGTTTGGTTAGTTTGTATTCCTGATGAGTGGGTCAATAAATTGATTTGGTACACACATTTCAGTTATGCGCACTTTGGTCCCAGAAAATGCTTTCACAAATTACGAGAAAATTGCTACTTCAGTAATATGGAAAAATGTAGTCGATCTGTTCTTGCCAAATGCAAATTATGTCAAAAGGCTAAGCCGCCAACTATTTCCCACAGAGCACCGTTGTTTCCGATCATTCCAGCGAAATTAAAGGAGATGGCTGCAGTCGATTTGTTCGGTCCAGTGGTTCGTTCTACTAATGGTTTTGCGTACATTTTCGTAGCAGTGGAACTGACATCAAAATATGTGTGTTTTACACCTTTACGCAAAGCAACAGCTCGTTCAGTATCTAATGCTTTCATCAAACATTTTCTTAAAGAAGTGGGTCATGTTGATAAGGTTATATCAGATAAGTCTAAAATTTGGCTTCGTACTCTACGGCGTCGTAAAATTAAATGAATTTTCATTTCACTTTTTCACCCTCAATCTAACGCTTCAGAGAGATGGATGAAGGAAATCAATAAACTGTGTCGTCTTTATTGTCATCAGAATCACAGAACGTGGGATCAGTATCTTCGTATTTTTCAAAACATTCTGAATGAACTTCCTAATGACTCAACTTCTTTACCGCCTGTACTGATATTAAAAATCAAAGCACCGACAAATCGCATTTCTGAAATCGTTCCTTTTCCACCTACACGGAAACTGCGGCATTCTGAAGCTGTCAACCTGCCTCTATGAAATATTGCATCTGCGGCTGCTATAAGAGAGAAATCAGCTAAACATCCTGGTCCTTTAAAAATCTTGTCAGTTGGTCAGAAGGTGTTAATTAAGGCCCATCGTTTGTCTCACAAAGGAAAAGGGTTGTGTCGCTAATTTTTTCTGCTTTATAACGGTCCATATAGAGTTCGCAAAATCATTCATGATAACACTGTTGAAGTAGAAACTCTTAAATCTCGGGGCTCTAAGGGAATACAGCATATATCTAACGTTAAAATTTTTGTGGAATGATATACTTCTGAAAAATTTTTGTGGAATGACATACTTGTGAGAAACTAACAGCTACATGTAAACACGCGGAGAATACAAGGATACCGCCCTGTGTTTTGGCGGCGGCACAGACTCAAAGCAACAGTCAAGTCTGCGCGCCGCACAAGGCAGTTGCTGACCGCAAACAATTACTTCCTACGTCAAGCGCCTACAGCTGATCGAGCGCTCAGTGCGAATGCACTGACAGCCGTAAACAAATACACAGTCTAATTTCTCCGATTAAATTCAGTATAAAGCTATAGTGACTAGATGAATTATGTTATTAACGTTTAGTATTTTTCAGGATACGGTTGTATAAAATATTTAAGAACTTCAGGTAAATTCTCTGCGTGTCCGACGTTAAGACGACTTGCTATGGAGAAAATTTCAGGAAGAATGATAATTTCAAAGAAGAAACTAATAAACTAAAAAGGTAACTATTAATTGAATTTATTTTTCAGGTAACATATTTCCACTTAGGTACGTACTTTAGACGTAATTTGCTGCTCGCGATTACGTGATTCATACTTTGTGCTAATTTCATGTTCTATGAATTTACTTGTGAAGCGACGTGCTTGCGTACCTTAACTGATTTTGACAATGATTGATTAATGAACAGGGTTGTTATTTGTATATATTATGCATCGCTTGGCTGCACTGCTTTTTCACTGACGTCATATTTTTTTATTGTGTGCCTGCTGTGCTTATTTACTTAAATTATAATTGTCACTTGATTAATTGTGCTGATATGGTTAGGTATGTAAGTTATACTTTGTGATGTATCCGCTCGCGCCTTCATGTTTACTTATTAAGATTACATATGAACATTTATTTGCTTATGCTGATGTGATGCTAATGACCTGTTTATTACGTAAGATATATATTTGCTGCTTTGCGTATGGATTGCATATTTATACATTTCTGTGTGTTGTCATAACTACTCTTTAATTGCTATATATAGAAATGCTGATATACAGTGTATGAACATAGAGTTTAGGTTACACTATGGTATTAATTATTGTTCGCTTGGCAGAGCCTCGTTGTAGGGATTGTGCCGCATCCACTTGTTGACATTCTGTTCTCTACTGGTATATTTACTCGCTATTGCATGTTTTGCTTACGCTCAGTGCCTTATATTTTTAAGATAAGAAAATGAACTGCTATAATTCGACGTAAGACATTAGTAAAAGAAACTTCATTGAAGTCACATGAGCTGGAGGTTTTATGAAAGCTGTATAAATTTATGCTAATAGGAAGGAAGCTAACGACATGACATACCAACACTAGGATTAGACCATTGACAGTTATTACACTGCATTGTTCGTGAGCAATTGAAATAGGAAGTGACACTTGACACTAGAAATACGCCACATGTATGTCTCCGATTTGCCATGATTCTTGAAGTGGTGTACACACTGTGAAATATTTTGATCATTCACACTCTGTACTCGTACTTACTTACTGAGAGTTATTCAAACTAAAGGCTGTTGGAGGTCATGTATGCATTTCTTTTATTTAATGATGGACAAGGTAACCAAAATGTATCTTATAATTTATAATGAGTAGAAGATTTGGATCAGATGGATTACACAGAGGTTGTGTGTTGACAGTGTGTCTTCGGATTGTATGGGATGATGAGGTTTGCATTAGGATTTTATCTGTACTTGTTCGAGGAGACTGACTAGAGGAAAGAGTTGTTATGGAAGTGAAATAATATTGCTAATAAGGTTTATATGTATCGACGTATTGAAGAGATATTATTGAGGTATTGAGATTATGTGAAGTTGATGATTATTGGAGTTTTGGTGGACAAGAGGTAAGGTAAATGCTATTGATAATAAGGTTTATATGTATCGACGTAAGAGGTATTATTGAAGTATTGAGATTATGTGATGCTGATGATTATTGGAGTTTTGATGGATAAGAGGTAAGGTAAGTGAGGAGTATATTTTTTTTTGTTGGTCTATATGGAACAAGGAGGATGAAGATGGCAGACTAGAACACTCAAGTAGAAGGAAGATTGTCTACACACACACTTTGTTAAATCACTAAGCAGTACATACTTTTTTTTGGAGAGAGGAAGTATTTGCATATCCTGGCACACTGACAGTTGTTCAGCAACAGTACATTTTGATCTGGCTTGGCAAACATTGGTCTTGACATGATGACTATGACGTTGACTAACTATTATTGACTGTTATACATTGCTGCCACTACTACTTGATACACATGATGAACATCAAATTTTGACAGAATTGCATTTACACAGTTAACACTATTCAATTACACAGTAGCACTAATGTGGACGAAAGATGAGTGAGTGTGTTTTGTGTGTTTTCCTTTCATAATCCTACCCACCTATCTCCTAAATATTATTTTACTTGTTTGTTGTGGCTTGCACTGACACCCATATATGTTATAGGTTTACTGTTATTTGTGTATTGTAATAGTTAATATGACAATTATCCGATATCATTTGTGTGTTTATTATAATTTGTATGTTTAGTGTAAGAGCATTGAGAATAATTTTGTAAAAACAATTGTGTGTGCATTCAAACTGTTGTTCACACCTGCACCTGTTCAACATTGATGTGTGACACTTAGAAATGTTTCATTTCTGCTGATGAACTGTGTGATTAGTGATAGTGAATACTATGGACTGTTACCTGCACTTGTTCAACATAATGTGTGCCACTTAGAAATGTTTAATTTCTGCTGATGAACTGTGTGATTAGTGACAGTGAATATTATGGACTGATACTTGTACTTTTCTACATGATTGGTGGCACTAGGACATGTTTAATTTCTGCTTATAAGCTCTGATAAACAGTGTGATTAGTGATAGTGAATATTATGGACTGCTGTCTGCACCTACTCAACATTGCTGGGTGCCACTGATGGAACTGCTTCTACTGAAATGATGTTACTTGTTGGTGTCTGCACCGGCTCAACATTATTGGGTGCCACTGATGGAACTGCTTCTACTGAAATGATGTTACTTGTTGGTGTCTGCACCTGCTCAACATTACTGGGTGCCACTGATGGAACTGCTTGTACTGAAATGATGTCACTTGTTGCTGTCTGCACCTGCTCAACATTACTGGGTGCCACTGATGAACTGCTTCTACTGACATAATGTCACTTGTTGGTGTCCGCACCTGTTCAATATTACTGGGTGCAACTGATGGACTGCTTCTACTGAAAAGTTGTCACCTGTTGGTGTCTGCACTTGCTCAACATTACTGGGTGCCACTGATGGACTGCTTCTATTGAAATGATGTCACTTGTTGGTGTCTGCACCTGTTCAACATTACTGGGTGTCACAAATGGAACTGCTTCTACTGAAATGATGTCACTTGTTGCTGTCTGCACCTGTTCAACATTGCTGGGTGCCACTAATGGAACTGCTTATACTGAAATAATGTCACTTGTTGGTGTTTGCACCTGTTCAACATTCCTGGGTGCCACTGATGGACTGCTTCTACTGAGATAATGTGATTTGTTGGTATCTGCACCTGCTTAACATTACTGGGTGCCTCTGATGTACTGCTTCTACTGGAATGGTGTCACTTGTTGGTGTCTGCACCTGTTCAACATTACTGGGTGCCACTGATGGAACTGCTTCTACTGACATAATGTCACTTGTTGGTGTCTGCACCTGTTCAACATTGCGGGGTGCAACGGATGGAATTGCTCCTATTGAAATGATGTCACTTGTCAGTGTCTGCACCTACTCAACATTGCTGGGTGCCACTGTTGGAACTGTTTCTACTGAAATGATGTTACTTCTTGCTGTTTGCACCTGTTGACCATTGCTGGGTGCTACTGCTGGAACTATCAACTACTTTTTTTTTAATCATTGAAAGCATTTTATGTGAACATTTGTATAAATTGATTTTTTGTGTATTGTGTAAACTATTATGTAAAGTCACATGTATGACTGGCAGTGCTTGTCGAGGACTTGTAGTAGGCAGTGCTTCCTGAGATGTCGTGAAAAGTTCTTGTTGAGAAGTCGTAGTGGAGAGTGCTTGTTCCATGTTTTATGCAGTTGTTTGATGGGATAGACAGCAGATTTTGTTCTAATGGAGATATTGTAATGATCAGAGTGCTTTTCGTCAATATATATGAAGGTAAAAAGAAATTTTTTTCCTTTTCTTTTTATTATTGCAGTGTCTTAAATAAAGCGTCATTACAGATTCAGTCAACAAAGCATCTGGCTTGCGTTCTTGTATTAGAGTGTAATTCTGGTTTCCTTACGCATTTATAGTATTTATATTTTTTTAATTACTTCAGTATAAATGGTATTTAAAATTTCTTGTCTTGTTGAAGAAGAACCGTGCCAGATGTGTACGTTGAATCACACTCCCACACACAGAACAATTACACTTGTGCTTTGGTTTTGTACGTTTTATAGTTGCTGGGGACTTATTTAATTAATTGTGTTAACGGAAATTTTCTTTCATTCTTTGTTGTTATTCTATGCAGTCAGATTGCCCAGACAGCAGTCCATAATATTCACTATCACTAATCACACTGTTCATCAGAGTTTATAAGCAGAAATTAAACATGTCCTAGTGGCACCAATCATGTAGAAAAAGTGCAAGTAACAGTCCATAATATTCACTATCACTAATCACACAGTTCATCAGCAGAAATTAAACATTTCTAAGAGGCACCCATTATGTTGAACAAGTGCAGGTAACAGTCCATAATATTCACCATCACTAATCAGAAAGTTCATCAGCAGTCATCAGCAGAAATTAAACGTTTCTAAGTGGCACCCATTATGTTGAACAAGTGCAGGTAAGAACAACAGTTTGAATGCACACACAACTGCTTATACAAAATTATTCTCCATGCTCTTACACTAAACATACAAACTATAATAAACACACAAATGATATCAGATAATTGTCATATTAACTATTACAAATACACAAATATCAATAAACCTATAATATTTATGGGTGTCAGTGCAAGCCACAACAAACAAGTAAAATAATATTTAGGAGATAGGTTGGGACCAATTTGGGATTGGGAAAGGAAAACACACAAAACACACTCACTCATCTTTCATCCACATTAAGTACTACTGTGTAATTGAATAGTGTTAACTGTGTAAATGCAATTCTGGCAAAGTTTTGATGTTCGACATGTGTATCAAGTACTAGTGGCAGCAATGTATAACAGTCAATAATAGTTAGTCAACGTCATAGTCATCATGTCAAGACCAATGTTTGCCAAGCCAGATCAAAATGTACGGTTGCTGAACAACTGTCAGTGAGCCAAGATATGCAAATGCTTCCTCTCTCAAAAAAAGTATATACTGCTTATTGATTTAACAAAGTGTGTGTGTAGACAATCTTCCTTCTACTTGAGTGTTCTAGTCTGCCATCTTCATCCTCCTTGTTCCATATAAACCAACAAAAAAATATGCTCCTCACTTACCTTACCTCTTATCCACCAAAACTCCAATAATCATCAGCATCACATAATCTCAATACCTCAATAATACCTCTTCAATACGTCGATACATATAAACCTTTGCATAATCTCAATACCTCAGTAATACCTCTTCAATACGTTGGTACATATAAACCTTATCGCCAATATCATTTCACTTCCATAACAACTCTTTCCTCTAGTCAGTCTCCTCGAACAAGTACAGATAAAATTCTAGTGCAAACTTCGGTTCATCATCCCATACAATCCAAAGACACAATGTCCACACACAACCTCTGTGTAGTCCACCTGACCCACATCTTCTACTCATTATGAATTATAAGATACATTTTGGTTACCTTGTTCATCATTAAATAAAAGAAATGCATACATGACCTTTAACAGACTTTAGTTTGAATAACTTTCAGTAAGTAAGTACGAATACGTAGTGTTAATGATCGTAATATTACACAGTGTGTACACCACTTCAAAAATTATGGCAAAAGCAAACATGTGGAGTATTTTTTGTGTCAAGTGTCACTTCCTATTTCAATTGCTCACGAAGAATGTAGTGTAATAACTGTCAATGGTCTAATCCTAGTGTTGGTATGTCATGTCGTTAGCTTCCTTCCTATTAGCATAAATTTATACAGCTTTCATAAAACCTCCAGCTCATGTGACTTCTATGAAGTTTCTTGTCCTAATGTCGTTCGTCGAATTATAGCAGTTCATTTTCTTATCTTAAAAATATAAGGCACTGAGCGTAAGCAAAACATGCAATAGCGAGTAAGTATACCAGTAGAGAACACAATGTCAACAAGTGGATGCAGCACAATCCCTACAACGAGGCTCTGCCAAGCGAACAATAATTAATACCATAGTGTAACCAAAACTCTATGTTTGTACTCAGTATATCAGCATTTCTATATATAGCAATTAAAGAGTAGTTATGACAACACACAGAAATGTATAAATATGCAATCCATACGCATAGCAGCAAACATATGTCTTACACAATAAACAGGTCATTAGCATCACATCAGCATAAGCAAATAAATGTTCATATGTAAATAAGTAAACATGAAGGCGCAAATCACAAAGTATAACGTACATACCTAACCAAATCAGCACAACTAATCAGGTGACAATTATAATTTAAATAAATAAGTACAGCAGGCACATAATAAAAAAAAATGTGACATCAGTAAAAAAGCATAGCAGCCAAGCGATGCATAATGTACACAAGTAACAACCCTATTCATTAATCAATCATTGTCAAAATCAGTTAACGTACACAAGCAGGTCGCTTCACAAGTAAATTCATAGAACATGAAAAATAGCACAAATTATGAATCACGTAATCGCGAGCAGCAAATTACGTCTAAAGTACGTACCTAAGTGGAAATATGTTACCTGAAAAATAAATTCAATTAATAGTTACCTTTTTAGTTTATTAGTTTCTTCTTCGAAATTACATTCTTCCTGAAATTTTCTCCATAGCAAGTCGTCTTAACGTCGGACACGCAGAGAATTTACCTGAAGTTCTTAAGTATTTTATACAACCGTATCCTGAAAAATACTGAACGTTAATAACATAATTTATCAAGTCACTATAGCTTTATACTGAATTTAATCGGAGAAATTAGACTGTGTATTTGTTTACGGCTGTCAGTGCATTCGCACTGAGCGCTCGATCAGCTGTAGGTACGCGTGACGTAGGAAGTAATTGTTTGCGGTCAGCAACTGCCTTGTGCTTTGAGTCTGTGCCGCCGCCAAAACACAGGGCGGTATCCTTGTATTCTCCGTGTGTTTACATGTAGCTGTTAGTTTCTCACAAGTATGTCATTCCACAAAAATTTTTCAAAAGTATATCATCCCACAAAAATTTTAACGTTAGATATATGATGTATTCCCTTAGAGCCCCGAGATTTAAGAGTTTCTACTTCAACAGTGTTATCATGAATGATTTTGCGAACTCTATATGGACCGTTATAAAGCAGAAAAAATTTGCGACACAAGCCTTTTCCTTTGTGAGACAAACGATGGGCCTTAATTAACACCTTCTGACCAACTGACAAGATTTTTAAAGGACCAGGATGTTTAGCTGATTTCTCTCTTCTAGCAGCCGCAGATGCAATATTTCGTAGAGGCAGGTTGACAACTTCAGAATGCCGCAGTTTCTGTGTAGGTGGAAAAGGAACGATTTCAGAAATGTGATTTGTCGGTGCTTTGTTTTTTAATATCAGTATAGGCGGTAAAGAAGTTGAGTCATTAGGAAGTTCATTCAGAATGTTTTGAAAAATATGAAGATACTGATCCCACGTTCTGTGATTCTGATGACAATAAAGACGACACAGTTTATTGATTTCCTTCATCCATCTCTCTGAAGCGTTAGATTGAGGGTGAAAAAGTGAAATGAAAATTGATTTAATTTTACGACGCTGTAGAGTACGAAGCCAAATTTTAGAGCGAAACTGTGATCCATTATCTGATATAACCTTATCAACATGACCCACTTCTTTAAGAAAATGTTTGATGAAAGCATTAGATACTGAACGAGCTGTTGCTTTGCGTAAAGGTGTAAAACACACATATTTTGATGTCAGTTCCACTGTTACGAAAATGTACGCAAAACCATTAGTAGAACGAACCACTGGACCGAACAAATCGACTGCAGCCATCTCCTTTAATTTCGCTGGAATGATCGGAAACAACGGTGCTCTGTGGGAAATAGTTGGCGGCTTAGCCTTTTGACATAATTTGCATTTGGCAAGAACAGATCGACTACGTTTTTCCATATTACTGAAGTAGCAATTTTCTCGTAATTTGTGAAAGCATTTTCTGGGACCAAAGTGCGCATAACTGAAATGTGTGTACCAAATCAATTTATTGACCCACTCATCAGGAATACAAACTAACCAAACAGAGTTGTCGACCGATTTTCATTTAAAGAGAACTTTCCAGAAAGATCGCAAAAAGGAGGTGTGGCCAAATTGTCCAATCTAACAAAGCGCATAAGAAAATTACAGACACCAAGGAAACTATGAACATCATGTTTTGTGGTAGGAACAGCATAATTACGAATAGCGTCTGATATCTCAGGATCAGGAAGAATACCTTCTGTAGAAATAATGTGACCGAGAAATTTCACCTGAGAACGACCAAATTCAGATTTTTCCAAGTTCACAGTAATGCCAACTCTTGCAAAGATACGTAATAATGAATCCTAAATTTTGTTGTGTTCACTCCAAGAACGTTTAGCAATAAGAATGTCGTCAACATATGAAGTAAAATTGTCACGAAGATAAACAGGTAAGATTTCGTTTAAACTACGAATGAATGCTGCAGAAGATACAGTAAGTCCAAACGGTAATTTCCGAAATAACTTTTAGGTAAAATAGTCATATCCGGTTAATCTTTACCGATTCTCTCGATAGATTGATAGTCGAAGAGTTGTTTTGACAGATGCAAAGAATAGTAAAAGAGTAGGCAGCGGTGCAGAAAACTAAAAAGGAAATAGCACCACTACAGCTCGGGGCCCTATGCACGCTACTGCACATATTCACTTAGTGTAGTGAATCCCCTGAGGACCTTAATAGCCGCACATAATTTCCAGTTTGTGGCTTAGTGGCAAATTTGGCGGAAGTGCGTACGTAAATTGATCTAACCATGAACATGGATGTATGTCATTCTTAGAATTGCGAAAGATCTTAAATTTCCGAACAGTCAAAAAGTGTTTATAGTCAAAGTTTTCGCCTCGTGGCGACAAAGACCTACCGCGACTGTTCCAGTCCGAATGTCGATTATTGTCAAGTTCACGCGCCTGGCGCTCTCTTGTTGCATCCCGTAAATGAAACAAATTATTTTCTTCAAAGCCCTCTGCTATCTGTGATTCTAAATTTCTTTTGCTGTCTTTTCCTACGATTTAGCCTTCAATTTGTTTGACTTGCTTTCGTAATGCCTCAACTTCCCTTTTAACGCGTTTATTAAATTTTCCCTGATTTTCAACATGTTTATTTATGTTCTGGTACTCTTCAGTTTCTGCCAATAGTAATGGAGCTGTATCATCCGAATCTCTGTTCCCATTTAAGCTAAGACTTGTCAACTTATCTGAAATCTCCTCAACTCTTTCCGATAAATCACCTATTTGTTCTTTCTGTTTATTTACGTCTTCTGTAAGTGTCGCGACTCGGGTTTCAGTGTTGACACATTTAGTAGTTAACTGTTCATATTGTTGTGTTAGATTATTTATTCTGTCATTTGGTATGGATTCCTCGATTCTCTCAAATATTTCCTCCTTATCATGTGCACGTTTAAATTTAACTCTGAAAATTTTTGTACTATCACGCGATCTCTTTCTTCCTGTTCTCTATCCTGTTCCTTTTGTCTAATCTCTACTGCAAATAATCTATTATTGTGAGAATTCAAAATCGGTTGTACTTCTTCTTGAATTTCTTTCTTTAATTCATCTTTCATGTTTTTGAAACATGTCCCTATTCGTGAGTCTAACTGTGTTTCCATTGTTAACATCTCAGTTTTAATTGTTCCTATCTCAGTTTTAATTGTTCCCATCTCAGTTTTAATTGTTCCCATCTCAGTTTTAATTGTTCCCATCTGTGTTTTTAATTCAGATCTAAACTGTGTTTCCATTCGTGCTCCCAAATTTAATACAGCACTCATCAACTGCTCCATATTAGCTGGTTCGAAATTCTTTTCGTCCCTAACACTTCCCGCAAAACTAACTTCCTTCTGCATAGCCATAAAGCTATCTGTGTTCGATACTATTTCAGAATCTTCTATCGTTAATCTCGTATTCTGTGAATTTTCTGATTGAGAAAAATTTTGCAATGGTTCCAGACTATTTTCCCGACTTATTAAATTGTTTTCCACTTCATTATTCAACATACTGTTCTCCTGTGTTGGCGAGTTCGCCATGTCAACAATTTCGTCATTCTGACTATCCATCATTTTTGCCTTTTTCATTGATCGCGTAATCATTTACAAAACATACAAAACTCGTCACTGTACGAAAATTACACACAATGACTCTTTATCTCCAACAATACCATTTACACGAAATGTTTCCTTCAAACACGATTAATGAACAATTGAAATAATTGCACTAAATTGTCAAACCCGTAGACAAGATAACAAAAATTAAATTTTGAAAAATACCATTAGAAGAATGGCAATTACCAAATCTACACATGCAATATAGACTACAATTACTAAACTACAAATTACTACAACAATACTACTGTCTACTATTTTTACAATCAGAAGATTCCAGGTTCGAATCCTGGCAGGGTCGCCACGTGCATGGGGGCTTAATTATTTTTTTAATGCAAATATTTTTTAATTTTTATTTTTAGTCGCTGTATGTCCGATTACGCTGTTTCGTAAACGGTTGGCCCTGACTAGTACTTGTACGCAATCTGACTGCATAGAACAACAACAAAGAATGAAATGAAATTTCCGTTAACACAATTAATTAATTAAGTCCCCAGCAGCTATAAAACCTACGAACCCAACAAAGCACAAGTATAACTGTTCTGTGTGTGGAAGTGTGATTCAACATACGCATCTGGCACGGTTCTTCTTCAATAAGACAAGAAATTTTAAATATCATTTATACTGAGGTAATTAAAAAATAGAAATACCATAATTGCGCAAGAAAACCAGAATTACACTCTAATACAAGAACACAAGCCAGATGCTTTGTTGACTGAACCTGTAATGATGCATTATTCAAGAGACTGAAATAATGAAAAAAAACAGGGAATATTTTACCTTCATATATATTGACGAAAAGCACTCTGATCATTACAATATCTCCATTAGAACAACATTTGCTGTCTATCCATCAAACAACTGCATAAAACATGGAACAAGCACTCTCCACTACGACTTCTCGACAAGAACTTTTCACTACGACATCTCAGCAAGCACAGCCTACTACGAGACCTCGACAAGCACTGCCAGTGGAGGCGGCTGAATAATACTCTTTGGCGCAATCTCTGGCGCTGTGGCTCAGTGTAGCCACGTTTCACTGTGCACTTTTCCAATCTTTTGGAACGATACGCTCTTCTAGAGATCTACGGTACGCCACTGCAACAACGGAGGGCAAGTTCCTTCGTGTACTCTGTGTAAAATCGAACTGGTATCCCATCGGGCCCAGCGGCCTTTACTCTTTCGAGCGATTATAATTGTTTTTCTATCCCTCTGTCATCTATTTCGATATCTACCAATTTGTCATCTGTGCGACAATCTAGAGAAGGAACTACAGTGCAGTCTTCCTCTGTGGAACAGCTTTGGGAAAAGGCACTTAGTATTTCGGCCTTTAGTCTGTCATCCTGTGTTTGAGTACCATTCTGGTTACAGAGTGTCTGGACATTTTGTTTTGATCCAACTACCGATTTGACATAAGACCAAAATTTCGGGCCTCCTTTCACCCGGAGTAGAGCAGCAACTCGACGTGGCATGGACTGAACAACTCGTTGGAAGTCTTCTGCTGAACTATTGAACCATGTTGCCTCTATAGCCGTCCACAACTCCGAAAGATTCATATCGGGGTGCCCAAATCTTTTGCTGTAGTTGTCCAGAATGTTCCTCAACATCGCGAACATTTGTGGTCCAGTGACATGGCGCATTGTCATCCATAAAAAACGTTTCTCGCTTGCAGATGCTCTCCAAGTATCCAAACATAACCATTTCCAGTCGATGGTCGGTTCGGTTGGACCACACGACCTAACCCATTCCGTGTAAACAAAGCTCACAAAATTTTGGAGCCAGCACCAGCTTGCACACTGCGTCATTGACTACCTTGGTCACCGAGCGAGGTGGCGCAGTGGTTAGCACACTGGACTCGCATTCGGGAGGACGACGATTCAATCCCGCGTCCGGCCATCCTGATTTAGGTTTTACGTGATTTCCCTAAATCGCTCCAGGCAAATGCCGGGATGGTTCCTCTGAAAGGGCACGGCCGACTTCCTTCCCCGTTCTTCCCTGATCCGACGAGGCCGATGACCTCGCAGTTTGATCTCTTCCCACAAACAACCCCCACTACCTTGGTCCATGGTTTCGTGGAGTCTGCTCCACAATCGAATCCCACCATCAGCTCTTACCAACCGATATCGTGACTCCAGACGTCTAGGGTCCAAAACTGATGTGGTCACGAGCCCAGGAGGGGCGGTGCAGGCGATGTCGTGGTATTAGCAAAGACACTCGCATCGATCGTCTGCTGTCATAGCCCAACAATGGCAAATTTGGCAGCACTGTCCTAACGGTTACGTTCCTCTTACGTCCCACTCCGACTTCTGCGGTTATTTCACGCAGATTTGCATGTCTGTTAGCACTGACAAGTCTGTACAAACACCACTGTTCTCGGTCGTCAAGTGAGTGCCGTCGGCCACTGCATTTCTCTGATGAGAGGTGATGCCTGTAATTTGGTATCCTCAGCACACTCTTGACACTGTGAATGTCGGAATATTGTATTCCCTAACGATTTCCGAAGTGGAATGTCCCTTGCGTCTACCTCCGACTACCATTCCGTGTCCGATATCTGTTAATTCCTATCGTGCGACCGTACCTGAGTGTAAATGAGGGTCCCAGCCAATGCAGTGCCCTTTTGTACCGCGCGTACGCCATACTACGGCCGTCTCCTTAGTTCCCCATACCTCAGTACAGGGCTATTACAAATGATTGAAGCGATTTCATAAATTCACTGCAGCTCCATTCATTGACATATGGTCACGACACACTACAGATACGTAGAAAAACTCATAAAGTTTCGTTCGGCTGAAGCCGCACTTCAGGTTTCTGCCGCCAGAGCACTCGAAAGCGCAGTGAGACAAAATGGCGACAGGAGCCGAGAAAGCGTATGTCGTGCTTGAAATGGACTCACATCAGTCAGTCATAACAGTGCAACGACACTTCAGGACGAAGTTCAACAAATATCCACCAACTGCTAACTCCATTCGGTGATGGGGAGCTTCTGGATGCCTCTGTAAGTGGAAATCAACGGGTCGGCCTGCAGTGAGCGAAGAAACGGTTGAACGCGTGCGGGCAAGTTTCACGCGTAGCCCGCGGAAGTCGACGAATAAAGCAAGCAGGGAGCTAAACGTACCACAGCCGACGGTTTGGAAAATCTTACGGAAAAGGCTAAAGCAGAAGCCTTACCGTTTACAGTTGCTACAAGCCCTGACACCCGATGACAAAGTCAAACGCTTTGAATTTTCGGCGCGGTTGCAACAGCTCATAGAAGAGGATGCGTTCAGTACGAAACTTGTTTTCAGTGATGAAGCAACATTTTTTCTTAATAGTGACGTGAACAGACACAATGTGCGAATCTGGACGGTAGAGAATCCTCACGCATTCGTGCAGCAAATTCTCAATTCACCAAAAGTTAACGTGTTTTGTGCAATCTCACGGTTTAAAGTTTACGGCCCCTTTTTCTTCTGCGAAAAAAAAAACGTTACAGGACACGTGTATCTGGACATGCTGGAAAATTGGCTCATGCCACAACTGGAGACCGACTTCAACAGGATGGTGCTCCACCGTACTTCAATCATGATGTTCGGCATTTCTTAAACAGGAGTTTGGAAAACCGATGGATCGGTCGTGGTGGAGATCATGATCAGCAATTCATGTCATGGCCTCCACGCTCTCCTGACTTAACCCCATGCGATTTCTTTCTGTGGGGTTATGTGAAAGATTCAGTGTTTAAACCTCCTCTACCAAGAAACGTGCCAGAACTGCGAGCTCGCATCAACGATGCTTTCGAACTCATTGACGGGGACATGCTGCGCCGAGTGTGGGAGGAACTTGATTGATGTCTGCCGAATCACTAAAGGGGCACATATCGAACATTTGTGAATGCCTAAAAAAACTTTTTGAGTTTTTGTATGTGTGTGCAAAGCATTGTGAAAATATCTCAAATAATAAAGTTATTGTAGAGCTGTGAAATCGCTTCAATCATTTGTAATAACCCTGTATATTTGCAGCCCTCTGCTGCCACAGGTCTCCGAATTGTAGAGTGTAGCATGGCGGTACGTAACCATGTCAGTGGGTGAGAAACAGCGTCCTGTATTCGAGTTTCGAATTCGAAGCGTTCTTCCACACATGGACCAGCCCGTCCTTCGGCGTGAGTACCAGACCACACACGAGAGCTCCGGCATCTTCAGCAAATCGTCGCCTGGAGTTCGCTATCATCAGTCATCTTCTATACAGTCCAGACTTGGCCCCATATGATTTTCGTCTGTTTCCAGAGCTTAATGAAAACACACGAGGATCTCGCTTTGGCAGTGACGAAGCAGCTCAAGCAGAGGTGGAGTTCTGGATCGATCATCAGGATCAAAAGGAAATGAGTTGGTCGCTATGGTGACTCCGTTGAGAAATTGGCTTTACACATGAGGAATAAAGATATAGAAAATTAATAACGTTTGCTGTATTTAAAAAGCTTTAAGAATTTTCTCATAATAAATTAGGAGGCACTACTTTTCAGTATGCCCTAACGTAAAAGTGTAGCAATGCGCGTATGTTTCACATCTCCTAAGACACTAAATCAATTTAAACCAAACTTGCTACATGTAACACTTACTGTCTAGAAAGAGTTACTCTGGGGGTAAGAACCACGTACTTGTCAAAGGGGTGGGCGTGGGGATGAAAAACTAGCGAAGCTCACGACGCTCAAACAGCCAGACAGTATTCGTCCTTTATATGAGAATGAGAGCACTTAGTCACTAGTATAAAAATTGACACTTAATTTCAAATCCTTAGATTTTTCGTTGTTCCCTCCCTCCCCCCCCCCCTCCTCCCGTTTTGCATCACCCCAGTTCCCGGAACTCCTGAAGATAGACGTTGACTGTGGATATCGTATCACAGAGGCAGTCCCTTCGACTGTTCAGAGACGTCACTACACCCGCCCAAAGATGTAAACAACCATGCATGAGTAGCGACTTTTAGACGGAGGGGGTCCGACAGCCGATCAGTTCCAGTCATTCCACCAGGAAGGAGGACTACAGCTCATGTTGTCTGTAGTTCAACCACGCCTAGACGATCAATACCGTGGTTCGATCAAGTCCGCATTGTTACTTTGTGCCAGGAAGGGCTCTCAATAAGGGAAGTGTCCAGGCGTCTCGGAGTGAACCAAAACGGTGTCGTTCGGACGTGGAGGAGATACAGAGAGACAGGAATTGTCGATGACATGCCTCGCTCAGGACACTCAAGGGTTACTACTGCAGTGGATGACCGATACCTACGGATTATGGCACGGAGGAACCCCAAAGCAACGCCACCGTGTTGAATAATGCTTTTCGTGCAGCCGCAGGACGTCGGTTACGGCTCAAACCGTGTGCAATAGGCTGCATGATGCACAACTTCACTCCCGACGTCTCTGGCGAGGTCCATCTTTGCAACCACGACACCAAGCAGCGCGGTACAGATGGGTCCAACAACATTCCGAATGGCATCACGTTCTCATCACCGATGAGTGTCGCATATGCCTTCAACCAGACAATCGTCGGAGACGTATTTGGAGGCAACCCGGTCAAGCTGAACGCCTTTTACACACTGTCCAGCGAGTGCAGCAAGGTGGAGGTTCCCTGCGGTTTTGGGGTGGCGTTATGTGGGGCCGAGGTACGCCGCTGGTGGTCATGGAAGGCGCCGTAACGGCTGAACGATACGTGAATGCCATCCTCCGACCGATAGTGCAATCATATTGGCAGCATATTGCCGAGGCATTCGTCTCCGTGGACGACAATTGGCGCCCCCATCGTGTACATCTTGTGAATGACTTCCTTCAGGATAACGACGTAGTTCGACTAGAGTGGCCAGCATATTCTGCAGACATGAACCCTATCGAACTTGCCTCGGATGGATTGGTAAGGGCTGTTTATGGACGTGACCCACCAACCACTTTGAGGGATCTACACCGAATCGCCGTTGAGAAGTGGGACAATGTGGACCAACAGTGCCTTGATGAACTTGAGGATAGTATGCCACGACGAATGTAGGCATGCATCAGTGCAAGAGGACGTGCTACTGGGTATTAGGGGTACTAATGTGTGCAGCAATCTGGACCACCACCTCTGAAGGTCTCACTGTGTGGTGGTGCAAAATGCAATGTGTGGTTTTCATGAGCAATAAAAAGGGCGGAAAAGATGTTAATGTTGCTGCACAGGACCCGCAATCCTCGGAACCTGGGTGATGCAAAATTTTTTTTTATATATATGTAGTATTTGGTGCGAGATCTGGTGACTGGAACGTTCTATAACGTTATTCCAGAGCGCGTTATTGTAAGTGATCTTGGCTCTGCGTGTTCCTCGAGCGCCAAAATTTCTTTCTTTTGTACGTTCAAGTGATTTTCCCCCGATTTGGCAATTCAGTTTGTACGAACTGATGTACGGAGAGTCTGGTGTTATAATGAACGGCTACGTCGTAGAGAAAAATTAATTAACTTGACCTTTGACACAGATAAGACATGTACTGCGTTTAAATTCTCTTTTGATATTTTGCCTAGATGCATAGATTTTATAATTTTGTTCTGTCTAGCATATAAATCTGTGAAAAAACTTGCTTATAGATGAATATGCTTTTTCCTCGTGGCTGCTGTAAGGAGAGAACGGGTTAGGTATAGGATGAGTTGCCGGTCGGAGGTTTCCGTTTCTCCGGCTCTCAGAGAACGCCAGGCAAAGTCGGAGAAAACTGCTACAACTCGCGATGAAGACTCCGTCTTTCGTGGCAGCTAAAGTGCTCACAGTCGCCGTAAGATTTCTTGGAAACACTTTCAGAATGAGGAGGTCGAACAACAGTGGCAGTACGATTTCTTAACAACAAACTGATCGCTTAGGGAAGATCTTTAGCACACAAGCTGACGGCGAAATATTTCGCGTCGTTCGGGCCGTAATAGTATCAGATTCGCCCAGTGTTTTCAATTTGCGAAGAAATCGCTGTGCATTGAATTGCTAAACACAGTAATCGTTTTGTGAAGGTCCGGGGATCCAACATCGAAGAAAAGTTCGTAGACGACATTTACTTTCTTTTCCACAAAATAAATTATTTATTCTTGATAACTGAGATTGCAAGTTGTATCACCTCTGCACTTCAAATTACGTCTATATGCAAACTACATAACCATTCGTTTTCTCCAGAATTTAGAAAAGAAGTAGATGCTCTTTTTCACAACAAAGAGGGGTCTCATCTCATCACGGTATCGCATCATTGCTGGTACTCGCAGCCGGAATTTTACATTAGTATTAGTTAACCGCTCCGCTGTCTTATGACGGTTTGTGATTTTACTTCATACGTTGTTTGTCACATTGAGTAGAATGCCGTGTGACTGATTCACACAGTTATTAATTACCGTAACAGACTGGAGGATGTAGCACGATGGTCAAGCATGGAAGTTTCGCATCAAACTTTCTCAAGTTAGCCGGATAAATCTTATAGTAAGCACAAATGATAGAATTCAAGCTAAGTATAAGATCCAGACTAAAATTAAAAACAATCCATACAGTGTAATGCCTTTGTGATACCTATATCATGGCAGATCTGCCTCTACACCACTTACAGTTCCTGCTAAAGAAGTTTGTTTGAGGTACAGGTACATGGAGTTCCGTCAAGTACTCACAGCAAGCAGATGTATTACGATTTTATTATAAACTTCCCCAGGAAATCAGAGATGAAGTTACGTCGCTGTTGAAATGCAGTTTTTATCACAGTATCTGAACGCCAAAAACAAAGGTGTCGGAGTACCATTGTTGATTTGCCTGAGAATTATTTATCATACACCACTATCAAGATGCCTATAGTGTAATAACCAAACACAGCACATTTACAAAAATAAACACACTAACATATACGTACACAACACAGATAATTATTCTGAAACTCATAAATGAATAAATAACATACTCAAAAAAAAAAAATTAAACTCACTGAATGGTGAGTAAAAACGTGTCTTCTGAGTGAAACAAATTTGAGAAAAATGTTCTTGTGAGGTAACTACAAACACAGTTTAGTGGACTAAACAAAATACAATCAAATATAAATTCAGTGCACTCTGTCCAGAGAAGAACAAAATCAATTGAAAATTTACTGTTTCATTTCTGAGTAGATCTGCTGTACCTATTCTAAGCTGTAGTTAAAAAATATCATTTTTGATAATTTTTCACTTGAAAGACGGGATCGTCTGTCTGTTGTTGTTGGCCCCTGCTTCGAAAATATGTGCTCACATGGAACAGATGTGGCCATAATACAAAGACGTCGTTTCGTTATTTCAAACAGTGTAGGAAACAACACATGATTTTCTTTCCACCACAGCAATGGATCTTGTCATGTGTGTATGGCTCTGAGCGCTATGGGACTTAACATCTGAGGTCATTAGTCCCCTAGAACTTAGAACTAGTTAAACCTAAGGACATCACACACATCCGTGCCCGAGGCAGGATTCGAACCTGCGACCGTAGCAGCAGCGCGGGTCCGGCCTGAAGCGCCTAGAACCGCTTGGCCACAGCGGCCGGCGGAAATGGAGGAAGAAAAGTCCGATGAACATGTGTCTGGAAATGCATCACTGCCTTGATAGAAGGCGATGACGAATGACAGTTCCTCCGACCACGTGCCGTGTGTTGCTTGCGTGTTGCACGCTGTGTGATGGATGCAGCGTTCTGTAAGCAGCAGAATGTTCCGGTATTCACGGCCGGAAAAAGCTGAGATGGTGTCTGTGTAAAGCCAAACAGGCGGAAACGAACGAGAGGCAGCACAACAATACCTGCACAGACACCAACCATGTCACACAACATTCCGAGCCCTTTTTGGGCGTCTGTGTGGTCGTGGGTCCTTTCAGACCGACGAATGTGTGGGGTTGCGGCGGACTGTGGGTACACCAGATTTGGAGGGCCGGGTCTTACAGGACGTTAAGACGGACTCTATACAAGCTCCAGGAAAGTGGTCCGCCAATGTGGTGTAAGCCGAAGTACAATTGTGTAGGTTAGAGTCATAACTTACATGCTCCAAAATAATGAAAATTGAGTTGCCGACGTATTCTCATATAGCTTTGTACAAAGAACATAATTCACGAAACAATTATTCACATTTGGCACAAGATCCTTGAGAAAACCGGTGTTAAACTTCATGGTTAGTTTCAAAAGTCTCATGATCCATGGGGTCTTGTGAGTTTTTTCCCGTACCTCATCTTGACCAATCAGCGATTAGCTCACTCGGCGCAATTTTCTTGTGTAGTAGTAAATATTGATGTCAGTGGAGTGTGTTTTCTGGTCTGTTCAGTTATTTTGGGGAATATAATTCAATATAGTGGTTGGAATAAAACTGATTTGAGACACAAGTCATGAAAGAAAACGTTTCACCCATTGGAGAAAGAGGAAGGCCAAGGAAACATTCACAGCATTCAGAAATGTGGAAGCCAAACGAATGAGGTTAGAATATCTTGTTTTCTTCATTGTTTTCAAATTAAACATTCTTGTTATTGGCTTGATTTGTTCCTCCACGTAAGAATGTATAGGACTCTTTCTTTGGAACTTAACAGTGAGGAATCGCAAATTCAATATTTTAAGTCCATTTTTGAAAAATAAACAGAACCTCACAGTGTAGTTTGTTCTATCATTATAGGTACAAACCTTCAGTGCAGCCCCAGTATCCGACATGTCAACACCGTGGAGGAGCATTTAATTGCTGTTCAGTTTCTATGAACGATATCAAAAACTTTGATGATCTGCATATCGAGTCGCAACACGATAGTTCCCGCGAAACCAATATCGTCCAAACAGCTCAGTACCAAAACTCACAAGATCCAAAATGGGGATTGTCAAAACTTACATGTTCCATAGCTCATTAACAAAACTCACATGATCCATAATGTAACCTTAAATAATTGTAATTTCTCAATAAGCGGACATAATCTGAAATAGACATAATGATTTATAGCCATTGTCCTTGCACATACTAATGTCAATATATGGGACATGCACACGACGCATGTAAAACACGTTTTTAGTCGCTTCCTGGCAGATTAAAACTGTGTGCCCGACGGAGACTCGAACTCGGGACCTTTGCCTTTCGCGGGCAAGTGCTCTACCATCTTTTTTTTTTAATGAACCGCTGCAGGAGCAGGACGACGGGTAGGGCAGGGGTCGACACCCGAAGCCTGGCCATCCCGCCGCCACGCCCAAGCAACGTGTTCGAGTTCGAGGATCGAAGGATCAGGAAGAGGATGGAGTGGGTTTGTCGATGTTGTTCTTTTTATTTATTTATTTCTTTAATTTTTATAACATTTTTTTGTATTATAGATTTATTTTTGTTTCATTACAAAGAAAGATCCTACAACTGCTGTAGCCGAGCGTCCGAGTCGTCTTCTCGTCTGTTGGGAGGGGTTCCCCCCTATTCCGTCCGTAGAGGATCGATATGCTCCAGGATTCTTCTCCATTTTCAGCGTCTCATACCCGGAACGCCCCAGTGAGCAGGAGGATCCGCAAATAATGAACCTAAATAATTTCCGAAACGAGTTCTGTACTTCGGGTGGCGGCTGAAAGCTGCATGTGTCGTCATCAATAGGGACCAAAAGTCGAGTGTGCCTTTGGGAGCATCGCAAAATATGTAGTAAACGGCCATGCCTTTTAGCCAGTTAACGGCGTTCGTTCTGGTTGATGGAAAGTATACGACGTCGGGGCGCAATACGTCATCAGGGGAGATAGACTCCGGCAATCGCCGCAAGAGTAATGCCAGCATGCGCTGCGTCAGTAGCCAGCACTCGCTGGTCGCGGCACACGTCAGACGGTGTGCATCCGAGTCAGCGACTGAGCATGTCGGACACAAGGGGTCGTCCGTCAGATGTATGGAATGTAACCTCTGACGAGTAGCGAACTTCCCATTCACAACTACGTACCACAATGAACGCACCGTCGTAGGTAGAAAAGGCGTGTGTACCGCTCGCCACACCGTGTTCCAGGCAACTTCAGGATGTCTGTGGGTGACCGTGTTTACAGGTTGCCGCTGCTGATAGAGGCGATAATAGTCTTTTGTGCTGGGCGTCCGTGTCGTCGGAAGTTCGTAAGTAGCTGAAGTCAACAAAGAAGTCTCTGATGTGGGTGAGTGCCGGTGAAATGTGTCCTACAGAAACCGGGGGATGCAGAGAGTGTGGTGCCACTTCCGCTATCAGGGTGCCCGTCAGAGTGGCGTGGGCAGAGGTCCACGTGCGACGCATAGTGTTGAGATAAAGCGATCGCGCACGGTTATATACGTGAATTAAACCGATACCGCCCGCCCGCTGCGGCAGTGTCAGGGTGGCGTATCGGACTTTAAAAACCCGACCGGTGCTTACGAAATGTCCATATGCTGCTTGAAATCTGTCGGCCATCGTAGCTGTCAAGGGAAGGATATGCGCAAAATAGTTCAGCTTTGAGACAAGACAGGTGTTGACAGAACGTGTTCTGGGGAGCATATCCAAGCGACGCAGTTTGTTGTCCTGCAGCAGAGCACGTGTCTGGTGTAGGAGCCGGCGGTACGTAGCCGCCGCCGTGCGGCGGACATTTCTATAGAATTGCACTCCTAAACACTTGAGTACGGGCACCTTGTCAAAGGGCACCGCCGTTGTGTGGGAAATCCCCCCTCCGACATCCATGTATTTTGTCTTCTTCACGTTGATGACGCTCCCAGCGACCGCCCCGTACTGGCGTAGCCACTGTAGCGCCATATGCATTTCATCCTCTGATCTGGCCAGGAACACCACGTCATCGGCGAATGCACCACAACAAAAGGTCACGTCCCGCAAGGAGATACCAGTTAATCGCTGCCGTAGACCATGTAAAGCTGGTTCAAGTGCTGCAGCAAATAATATGCCCGACAGGGGGCACCCTTGTCGCACTGACCGTCCAACAACAATGTGACCAGACCGATAACCATTGACCATCATGCGGGAGCGCGCTCCGTGGACCAGTCGAAGGACCACCTGTGCAGACTCCGGAGAGAGGCCCATGCGATGCAAAACTGCGCGTAAGAAGCCGTGATCGACGCGGTCGAATGCGTGGTCAAAATCTACGGCGACATTGGCGCCTCGTATTTTGCAGGCCGCCGTCAAAGCAATTTCGCCGCGGTATGCTCCTAACGCCGTATGAATGTTGCTGATACCACCTAAACATGTCTGATCGGTGTGGATGGCTTTCCCGATAGCAGTGTGGAGACACGCGCGGAGGATACGGACGAAGATCTTGTAGTCGTTGTTGAGGAGTGTGTGGGCGAAAATCCTGCCACCTACAACCACCATTCGGTTTCGGAACTGGGATCAAGATGCCTTCTGTGAATTCTGTGGGGACAGTGAAATCAGGGCGGATCAGGTCTTGAAACATTTGGAGCCACTTGTCACCCATAAGGTGGTAAAAAGTGCGGTAGAATTCCAGGGGTAAACCGTACGGTCCAGGCGACTTGTTCGGTGCTCCACGTGCCAAGGCCGATGTCAGCTCGTCGGGTGTAACGGGTAACAGCAGACTATCATCGGGTGCCACGTCCCGAGGGGCGGGAAAATCGTGCAACAGCCCGTCATAATCACGTACATTTCGCGGATCTTCCATGTACAAGGTCCCATAGTGTCTGGCGAACGTGTGCGCGATGTCCGTTTGTGTCACTGCGCGCCCGCCGTCCTCCGTGTTTACCGCCGTAATGAGCTGACGTTTGCGGTGGCGCCTCTCGCGCACAATGTGATACACTGACGCTGTTTCGTTGGGGATACAGTCTTGCAATCGCGCACGGATGCGGACACCGTCTAGCTGCTCTGTCCTGATGCGAAGTAGACGAGCTTTGATGCGTTGTACGGACATCTGACGTTCGGGAGACGGCGGTTGCGTCGCCAGCTCACGTAACGCTGTATAGTAAAATTCCGATGTTGCCCTTTGCCAGTTCGATCTGTCACGCCCGTAGGCCATCAAGGTCTTTCGGAGGGCAGGTTTGACACATCCCAGTTACCACAGCAACGTGGAAGCATACATAGGCAGGCGCCTGATACATCGACGCCACGTGTCAGTGACTGCTCGCCGACACGCTTCCTCGCGAAGGAGGGAGACGTTCAGCGTCCACGGGCCCCTGCTGCGTCTTGTGAGTTGTCGGGGCAAGGTGACAGTGCAGATGTACGCGAGATGGTCCGTGAAGGCCGTCGGCCAGAGTTCTGCATCACGGGTTGCTGTACGGAGGGTACGCGAGACGTATATCCGGTCCAGACGACTGGCAGAATGGCTGGTAAAGTGCGTATATCCACTCTGGGTCCCATGATGCAAGAGCCATGTGTCGTGGAGCGCGAGGTCACGTATCAATGCTTGTAGAGCGGGGCATGGGACGTAATGCGGTATCTGGTCCTCGGGCCGCAGAACACTGTTAAAATCGCCGCCCACTATGTAATGGTCCATATTTCCTTGCAAAAGTGGGGCCAATTCCTCCGAATAGAAGACATGCCTGTCACCACGGTGCGAATTACCGGAGGGAGCGTAGACGTTAATGAGTCGGACTGCGCCAAGTGTGAGTGCGATGCCTCGCCCGTTCGGCAAGTACGTCGCGTCCGTCGCGTCTATGCCATCTCGGAGAAGGATGGCCGTTCCTCCTGCGCCATCACCTACGGGTAGTAATTACTATTAAAAACAGTCTTGATCACGATTTATTTTATAAAATAAATCGTGATCAAGACTGTTTTTAATAGTAATTATTTACAAGACATTGATCACTGCTGATTCCCATAATGCATTCAAAAGTAACCTACGGGTAGGCTGTACGTGGTGTAGCCATATAGGTCTCCTGGAGAAGGGCAATGTCCAAGTCTGCCGCTCTGATCATGTCGTGTAACATGCCGGTCTTGACAGTGGAGTGGACACCATTTACACTGACTGTTCCCACACGGTATGACTGAGACATATCAAGTGGCGGAGGCAGTGTGTCGGTGCAATCCCACAGTGATCTCACACACCACACACCACACAGCCATCCATCTGCATGCTGTGCATTACTGTCGTAGGAGTCCCTGACTGGCAGAGCCCTCCGGGCTCATTGTCAGCCATGGGCTCTGGTGGAGATATCGATGTTTGCTGTGCATCATCTGCCTCCATATCGTCTGCCCAATCACCAAGAGACGATTGTGATGTCATTGGGGGCTGGACGCTTTCACAGGAGCCCACATTTTGGGAGTCGACGCAGTGCGCCTCGTTTTCTGGGCCACCAGATTTAGGAGAATGTTCGTTGTCTTCAGGCACCTTCTGGTGAATGATGCCACTGGAGTCCGTTGCAATTGTGGGCGAGTCAACGAAGTCGATATCTTCCGCCGGCTTCACATTCCTGTCCTGTTCTTCAGCTGACAATCGCCTCTTCTTGTGTCGCTTGGGTGATTTTTGCTTTCGGGTCCGAGATTCGACATCCACTGGAGGGCGGGGCTCGACACAGTCTCGGTCGCTAGGAACCCCTGTGTCTGATCCCGACAGTGACGGTGGCTGGGTGCCCACGACGCTGCGGTGGGCGGAGGCTGTAGGAACCTCGGCACCGTTGGGCTGCGGCGTCGTCGACGGCGCTGACTCTCCAACGGAGCTGGCAGCGGCTTGAGGAGGTAGCAGGTTTTGATCATCCATCACATCATGTCGTGCCGCCTCCACATATGTGAGCGGGAGAGAGGTCATAGTGGATCGTTGGGGAAGTTCATTGCGGGGCACCTGAACGAGGCGGCGCTGCAGACACTCAGTTCTAACATGGCCCTCCTGACCGCAGCCCGAGCAGGTCCTCGGTTGTCCATCATATATAACAATTGTGCGGCAGCCACCAACGAAAACATACGATGGAACGTGCTTCTTAAGTTCTATGCGCACTTGTCGTACCCCGTTAAGGACAGGGTACGTTTCGAATGTGTTCCATTTCTCCTCTGTGTGGCTCAGAACTGTGCCGTATGGCCGCAGCGCATCAACGACTAGGTTGGCAGGGACTTCGAACGGTAGTTCAAAGATGCGCACGGTACGCACCCCCAGACCAGCATGGTCAACTCCTACCACGCTCACGTTACCGTCTGCGTGACAGAATCGAAAGCCGTTTGCAGATCGTTGGAGTAATCTGTCGCAGGCCGCTTCGTCAATCAGTTTGAGGTACACTGTGCTGGTTACAATAGACAGATGAATTCCTATCAGTTCTTGTGGTTCGATGTGCATGATGTCTCGTAGAAACCGTTCAATTTCATGGACCTTCGGTCTCGTGTACGATGCGTTGAACGTTAGTTTGATTGTAGATTTTCGATATGAGAACGCCATGTCGGGTCGGTACAGGTACTATACGGCAAGACAATGACGCGGCCGCGCGCTAGCGGGTAAACAACAACACCTGCGGAGCACTGCCCGGCGCGCCGAGCCCGGCCGCACGGTAACACGGCTGAAAGCCGACTGCCGCCCATCTGAGCTACCGAAGCACGACTCACGCCCGCTACTCACAGCTTTACTTCTGCCAGTACCTCTGCAAGGTTCGCAGGAGAGCTTCTGTAAAGTTTGGAAGGTAGGAGACGAGATACTGGCAGAAGTAAAGCTGTGAGTAGCGGGTGTGAGTCGTGCTTCGGTAGCTCAGATGGTAGAGCACTTGCCCGCGAAAGGCAAAGGTCCCGAGTTCGAATCTCGGTCGGTCACACAGTTTTAATCTGCCAGGAAGTTTCATATCAGCGCACACTCCGCTGCAGAGTGAAAATCTCATTCTGGCTTCGTTTTTAGTCATTTGTGAAAATTTTTGGTTTTGGAGCATGTGAGTTATGCTTCTAACCTACTCAATTATGTGTATCCTGCATGACAACCACTTCTATCCCTGCCACCTGCAACGAGTGGCAGGATTATCAGCAGCGGATTTCCCTCCACACGAAGGATTTTGTCGATAGTTTTTGCGCAATTACGGGATTTCTGTCATGGGTCCTCTCTACCAAAGAAGCAACCTTTACCAGAACTGGCATCATCAATCTGAATCCAGAATAAGATTTTCACTCTGCAGCGGAGTGTGCGCTGATATGAACTCCTGAGTTCGAGTCTCGGTCCGGCACACGGTTTTAATCTCCCAGGAAGTTCCATCAATCTTAAAAATTTCCATCTGTGGCTACAGTCAATCGTCGAGGAATGGCTGAGACTTCTCATCAGCGTCGCTTCAGCACCAGTGTGTGGGTAAGAACTGTTAGTGACCACATACTTGGATTGGTTATTATTCCAAAAAGTTGGTTTGTGGGATTGAAGGGACCAGACTACAAGGGCCATCCGTCCCTTATTCCACAACGTCTCGACGGAGGATCGTACCTGGACTTCCTGTGGAAGAGCTAGAGCCTCTAACAGCTATAGAGTGTTGTATAACACTGGCTTTCAGTCTCAATATGTAACTTCTAACAATACCACCACTTGCAAAGTAGGTTAGAAATCAGATTAATAATGTTGCTCACGCAGCATATGTTCACTTTATCGGGCAACAACAAAGTTATTGACTGTGGATGGTATCGTCAGAATGGAAATAATAAAGTCACCGTAAAAAAGTCATTAATTTTGGCACTTATCTTGAGTGGATTCCCACGTAGATTTCGTCCAAGTTGTTATGGCTCATCTTGTTGATTCTAGGGTGATTCCACTTTGACTGCTAGAAGGTCCAGATCTGTATTTTAGCAATATTTGAAGACGTAACAAATGCGTTTTTCAGGAAATTCTTAATGATCAAACAATCCCAGATCAGAACAATGGTATGGTAGAAATAATTTTTGACTTGGTGTTCACGATCCACATTTTTATTAAACTTCTTGTAAATTCAAATATACTTCTTCTTAATTGTCACATCATCAAGAAAACAGTTTTGTATCAATCTTCATATATTTAATGTCCACTTTAGCCAAACACAAGACTTGACTGTTCTTTTACAAAGCGAAATAACAACTTAACTTCTGCAAAGTGAAGCAAAGACTGCTCTGTGCGCATTCGCGCCAAAACGGTTGCAAGTAAGTCAAAGATTATGACAGTCTCACAGAAATGAATACACACAAGAACCATATCACTGTAATATATCGATACATCGGAGTGCCTATACATTAATAAAACCAAATGTGAATACTGTCACAAAAATATGCCTGTTACTTCGCAGAAAAGTAGTACGATATTACTGGTATCGAGAACTGGGGTTGGAGTTGGCGTAATGGTCACGTAAATAAAGAACCATTCCAAGCTCCTCGAGACTATGCCTTTGGCAATACGATTGGTGATGTGGTTTCTGCATGACGGAGCACTACCCAACACTCGCATTACAATTCGTCGACACCTCAGCATCCTCCCTAGACACTGGATACGACTTGGAGTCCCTGTAGCAATGTTTACTAGATCGTCGGAATTAAACCATCGGATTTTTACTTCTGGGGACATCTGAAAAGCGTTGTGTATGCTGCACGAGTGTGTGATGTGCAGACCCTTCAACAGTGTATTCACGACGCCAGTGACGCAATTCGGAGTGAATCTGGAACGTGAGAAAGGGTGCAGCAGTCCACGATGCTACGCGTGAACGCGTACGTTGCGTCCCATGGAGGCCACTTTGGACATCTGTTGTGACGAGGAGGAGGAGGATATTGGTGTTTAACGTCCCGTCGACAACGAGGTCATTAGAGACGGAGCACAAGCTCGAATTAGGGTAGGATGGGGAAGGAAGTCGGCCGTGCCCTTTCATTGTTGTGACGAGGATGCGATAAAATTTTGTACTGTGTTCGGGGACGATTTGTTGTCGTTGTACGCGCACTGTCTATTTCCGGACTCACGCTCATAGGATCTTTTCTCCTTCCTTTCCAGTCAGGAAGGCGGCCACTGTGGCCGAGCGGTTCGAGGCGCTTCAGTCTGGAACCGCGCGCCTCTTACGGTCGCAGGTTCGAATCCCGCCTCAGGCATGGATGTGTGTGATGTCCTTAGGTTAGTTAGGTTTCAGTAGTTCTAAGTCTAGGGGACTGACGACCTCAGTAGTTAAGTCCCATAGTGCTTAGACACATTGGAACCTTTGGACCAGACAGGAATCTATCCTTGCAGTTGTCGGTTTTATTAATGTTCACCAAATATGAATCATTATTGTTTTTTCCTCTCTCTCTCTGTCTCTCTCTCTTACGCACACCCACATACATGGTCTCTCTCTGTTTCTCTCTCTCTCTCTCTCTCAATATCATCGTCATCGTCTGCCAGTTCTATCACCTGGTGATGTGGGCTCTTTGAGTCGGCATACAACATAGGATCGCAGTACTTTCTTCCATTTATGCAATCCTGAATTCTAGTTGCCAAATCAGTCCTGCTGTCTTTTTACGCCTACGTGCCATTAGTCCAGTGGTCTTCTCCCTGGAATTTTTTGGTAAGCGGGGCTCCAATCTAGTACTTGTTTTGACCGCCTGCAATACGAGGGTGAGTCAAATGAAAACCTTAAATATTTTTTTAAATATTATTTATTGTGCAGAAGTGGTACAAAGCTGTATCACTTTTCAACATAATCTCCCCCACGCTCAATGCAAGTCCTCCAACGCTTACAAAGCGCATAAATTCCTTTAGAATAAAATTCTTTTGGTAGTCCGCGCAACCACTCATGCACCGCGTGGCGTACCTCTTCATCAAAATGGAACTTCTTTCTTCCCATTCCGTCTTTGAGTGGTCGCATCATATGGAAATCACTTGGGGCCGGGTCTGGTGAGTATGGTGGATGAGGAAGACACTCAAAATGCAGGTCTGTGATTGTTGCAACTGTTGTACAGGCAGTGTGGGGCCTTGCATTGTCATGTTACAAAAGGACACCTGTTGACAGCAGTCTACGTCGCTTTGATTTGATTGCAGGCCGCAGATGATTTTTTAGGAGATCTGTGTATGATGCACTACTGACAGTGGTCCCTCTAGGCACGTAATGTTCCAAAATGACGCCTTTTTCGTCCTAAAAGAGAGTCAGCACAACCTTCCCTGCTGATGGTTCTGTTCGAAACTTCTTTGGTTTTGGTGATGAGGAATGGTGCCATTCCTTGCTCGCTCTCTTCGTTTCCGGATGGTGGAAGTGAACCCAGGTTTCGTCCCCAGTAACGACTCTTGCAAGGAAGCCATCACCTACTCGTTCAAAGCGCCGAAGAAGTTCTTCACAAGCATCAACACGTCGTTCTCTCATTTCAGGAGTCAGCTGTCGTGGTACCCATCTTCCAGACGCTTTGTGAAACTGGAGCACATCATGCATAATGTGGTGTGCTGACCCATGACTAATCTGTAAAAATGCTGCAATGTCATTCAGTGTCACTCGGCGGTTTTCCTTCACTGTGGCCTCAACTGCTGCAATGTTCTGTGGAGTCACAACTCGTTGTGCCTGACCTGGACGAGGAGCGTCTTCCACTGAAGTCACACCATTTGCGAACTTCCTACTCTATTCGTAGACTTGCTGCTATGACAAACATGCATCACCGTACTGAACCTTCATTCGTCGATGAATTTCAATAGGTTTCACACCTTCACCTACGCAAAAACCGAATAACAGAACGCTGTTCTTCCCTGGTGCAAGTCGCAAGTGGGACGGCCATCTTTATACTGATATTGCGACGGTATGTGTGCATCTGCACTATGCTGCCACGTACAGGTCATTCTGCACGCTGTTTGTAGTGCGCTTATCAACTTACAGGATAAGAGCGCAAAATTTCGATTTGTTATTACAAATTTAAGGTTTTCATTTGACTCGCCCTCTTATTTCTTCGAGTAACGTAAGCAGCCCACTGCAATTTCAAGGTTTTCACTCTTCCCATTATGTGACTGACCTTTGTTGTCCATCTGATATCGATTTCTTGCTTTCCATCCTTTCTTTGTGTAGCCCAACATTGATCTTTCCATTCCTCTTTGTATTACTATCGGTTCTCTAACAATGAATTCATTTAATATCCATGTCTCACATCCATAAGTTATTACCAGCAATGAACATTGGTCAAAAACTCTTTTCTTCGGCTAAGCCGACATCTTAGACTTCAAAACTGAACAAACCTTCCATAGGCAGCATTTTACCCGCCTCTGTGTCCGCGTACGCACATGTCACATATATTTCTCATATATTTGACATTTTCCACATGTTTTGAACACACATTTCATCTGTTTCTCTAGTGATTTTCCTGAACTATGTGACGTGTAAGGATATAATATTGCAAGTACATATAAATACACAGGGTGTTACAAAAAGGTACGGCCAAACTTTCAGGAAACATTCCTCACACACAAAGAAAGAAAATATGTTATGTGGACATGTGTCCGCAAACGCTTACTTTCCATTGTAGAATGAAGGTTTTCACGACCGGATGACATAGCTCTTGATATACTTTCCGGGATGTGAGGTCGTGGTCCAAGAAAGGAGCAGAAAAGTTCTTGGACCACGACCTCACATCCCGGAAAGTATATCAACAGCTTACTTTCCATGTTAGAGCTCATTTTATTACTTCTCTTCAAATCACATTAATCATGGAATGGAAACACACAGCAACAGAACGTACCAGCGTGACTTCAAACACTTTGTTACAGGAAGTGTTCAAAATGTCCTCCGTTAGCGAGGATACATGCATCCACCCTCCGTCGCATGGAAGCCCTGGAGAAAGGCGTATTGTATCACAGCCGTCCACAATACGAGCACGAAGAGTCTCTACATTTGGTACCGGGGTTGCGTAGACAAGAGCTTTCAAATGCCCCCTTATATGAAAGTCAAGAGGGTTGAGGTCAGGAGAGCGTGGAGGCCACGGAATTGGTCCGCCTCTACCAATCCATCGGTCACCGAATCTGTTGTTGAGAAGCGTACGAACACTTCGACTGAAATGTGCAGGAGCTGCATCGTGCATGAACCACACGTTGTATCGTACTTGTAAAGACACATGTTCTAGCAGCACAGGTAGAGTATCCCGTATGAAATCATGATAACGTGCTCCATTGAGCGTAGGTGGACGAAACTAAAATGAGCTCTAACATGGAAATTAAGCGTTTCCGGACACATGTCCACATAACATCTTTTCTTCATTTGTGTGTGAAGAATGTTTCCTGAAAGTTTGGCCGTACCTTTTTGTAACACCCTGTATATGTCGATAATGTCTGAGAATTTTTTTGCGGATACAGTTAGTAGTAAATTAGAACGTCATTCCTCATGCTGAAGTTTTACTACATGAATAGCTAAAATGTAAGTTATAATTTTTTTTCCTTTTATCATTTTGAACGTATGGGAGGTGGGAGAGGGGGAACGACGAAAAATCTAGCAAACATTTGAAATTATATGTAAACTTTGATAATGCTAAGTGCCCTCATTCTCAAATACTGGACGAATGCAGTCTGGCTACTTAAGCGCTGTGAACTACGCTCTTTGCTAGTTCTGCAAGGTTCGCAGGAGAGCTTCTGCAAAGTTTGTAAGGTAGGAGACGAGGCACTGGCAGAAGTAAAGCCGCGAGGACGGAGTGTGAGTCGTGCTTGGGTAGCTCAGTTGGTAGAGCACATGCCCGCGAAAGACAAAGGTCCCGAGTTCGAGTCTCGGTCCGGCACACAGTTTTAATCTGCCAGGAAGTTTGATCGCGTACGTTATCCAACTCGGAGGATTGCGAATCCACGAACCATTAGTGGAGTATTTCGAATGTTACGGGAAACAGGTCCTCTACCTAGCGTTCATAATCAGTACGAGCGCTCGATACGTGAAGATATTGTGGATGCTGTTCAACGCAGTCCGGGTACCAGTATACGACGTATCTCTCAACGATTAGGCATTTTGGAATCTAAGTTATGGCGTACACTGAAGTACAATAGTCTGTAGCCTTACCATATACAAAAAGTGCGTCATTTACATCCGGGAGATTCTGCCCTTCCCATGGAGTTGTGGATTTGGTTAAATACTAATCGCTAGTTACACAAATACATTTTATTTACCAATGAGGCACGGTTTACTCGAGATGGTATAAACAATTTACATAACGAGCACGTATGGTCTGAAGCAAACCCACACGAAACAGTGCAACGCAATTTCCAGCAGCGCTTTAGCATAAATGTGTGGTGTGGTATAATCAACACACACTTTATTGGGCCACTGGCGAGACGTACTTACAATTCCCTCAAGAAGAAATACTCCGCTTAATCGAAGGTGTTCCCCTTGCTACGCGATTGGAAATGTTTTGTCAACAGGACTCCACGATTCCACATTTCACCAAAGCCGTTACTACACAGTTAAATGAACTTATTCACCAGAAATGGATTGGTCGTGGTGCTACACGTCTGTGTCAACCCAGATCGCCCGATATAACACCTATTGATTTTTGTGTATGGGGATGGATGAAAGACATAGTTTATGACAAAGTCAATACATGTGAGGCATTACTTGCTCGCATTATGAATGCAATAGATGAAGTTAAGAACAACCCTGTAAAATTGAAATGAGCAACAAAGTCTGTTCATACACGTGCAGGTGAATGCATAAAACTCGTTGCAGACATTTTTGAACATTTATTGTCAATGTATTGTAAAAAGTGTGTGTACGCTATACAACTTCCTTAACACTGAGCTTCGTTTTTTTCCGGTTTAACATGAATTCACGTGTGCTATGGTGTTAATAAAAGCATTTTATCTGACACATTCACACAGTTTCAATCAACGTTACTACCATCATTTTTCCCAAATTAAATTCTCTACAGCTTGTGTTGAAAACTTTGTGCAATTGTCTAGAATTAAAAAAAAAGGTGGGCAAAGTAGTTAATAAATTAAAATTTTTACGAAAATACTTCTCTAGATGTTATGGAAAACTACTGCAGATACACATCTGGGACATGTTTTATTAGATTCACCAAATCAATAACAAGAAAATAAATGGAAATCGTGCTTTTCTGTAACCTCGTACAGTTTTGCGGTGGCTTCATAGTAACGAAGTTGCTAAATTTGAGGCAAAATCTTTTATTAGACGTAACTGCGTATCTAAACCTTTGGGGACCAATGTTTATAAGAACTTTTTTCTTTAGTTTTACTTGTAGAATAACGTATTAATATATTTGCATATCTTCGTGAATCACCCTGTGTAGTACAGGATAGCAGAGAAGTGTTAACATGAAGCGTGATGAAAGATACTTTTGTTTCAGTATATTGACAGTTAAATATAACCAATGTTACTATCTTTCTTACTTCAAGTAGCTACCACTGATTTTGCGTAAACCACTTCTTATAATCATAATTTATGGAAAGGAAAACTTCCAACATTCAGTGCAATATTGTTGTGGTTGTGCAGATGCTGTCGTTTACCATCTAGTACAGCAATTGAGAAACGACTTACACACGATATCTGTACGATGTGAAAAGTGGCAATTGTGTCTGAATAAAGAAAAGTGTGAGATCATACACATGGGTACAAAAAGAAATCCGTAAAATTTCGGTTGCACGATAAACCACACAAATTTAAAGATTGTCAGTTCCACTAAATACCTAGGAATTACAATTACGAACAACTTTCATTGGAACGATCATGTAGATTATGTTGTGGGGAAGGCAAACCAAAAACTACATTTTACTGGAAGAACGCTTAGAAGATGCAACAGGCTTACACCAGTCTCGTTCGTCCTCTGCTAGGGGGGATTGCTGTGTTGTGCTGTCCTTCCCAGATAAGACGGACAAAAGACGTCGAAGAAGTTCAGAGGAGGGCAGCCTGTCTTGCACTATAGCTAAGTAGAAAAGAGTGGGTCACGGTTATGATACGCGAATTGGGGTGGCAACAACTAAAATAAATAATTCTTTCCTTGTGGCGAGATCTTTCCACGAAATTTCAATCACAAACATCCTTTTCTGAATGTGAAAATACACTATTGGCCATTAAAATTCCTACACCACGAAGATGACATGCTACAGACGCGAAATTTAACCGACAGGATGAAGATGCTGTGATATGCAAATGATTAGCTTTTCAGAGCATTCACACAAAGTTGGCGCCAGTGGCGACACATACAGCTTGCTCACATGGGGAAAGTTTCCAACCGATTTCTCATACACAAACAGCAGTTGACGGGCGTTGCCTGGTGAAACGTTGTTGCGATTCCTCGTGCAAGGAGGAGAAATGCGTACCATCGCGTTTCCGACTTTGATAAAGGTCGGATTGTAGCCCATCGCGGTTGCGGTTTATCGTATCGCGACATTGCTGCTCGCGTTGGTCGAGATCCAATGACTGTTAGCAGAATATGGAATCCGGGGGGGGGGGGGGGGGGGGTCAGGTGGTTGATACGGAACGCCGTGCTGGATCCCAACGGCCTCGTATCACTAGCAGTCGAGATGACAGGCATCTTATCCGCATGACTGTAACGGATAGTGCAGCCACGTCTCGATCCCTGAGTCAACAGATGGGGACGTTTGCAAGGCAACAACCATCTGCACGAACATTTCGACGACGTTTGCAAAAAATGGTTCAAATGGCTCTGAGCACTATGAGACTTAACATCTGTGGTCATCAGTCCCCTAGAACTTAGAACAACTTAAACCTAACTAACCTAAGGACATCACACACATCCATGCCCGAGGCAGGATTCGAACCTGCGACCGTAGCAGTCGCGCGGTGACGTTTGCAGCAGCATGGACTATCAGCTCGGAGACCACGGCTGCGGTTACCCTTGACGCTGCATCACAGACAGGAGCGCCTGCGATGGTGTACTCAACGACGAACCTGGGTGCACGAATGGCAAAACGTCATTTTTCCGAATGAATCCAGGTTCTGTGTACAGCATCATGATGCTCGCATCCGTGTTTGGCGACATCGCGGTAAACGCACATTGGAAGCGTGTATTCGTCATCGCCATGCTGGCGTATCACCCGGCGTGATGGTATGGGGTTCCATTGGTTACACGTCTCGGTCACCTCTTGTAAGCATTGACGGCACTTTGAACAGTGGACGTTGCATTTCACATGTGATACGACCCGTGGCTCTACCCTTCATTCGATCCCTACAAAACCCTACATTTCAGCAGGATAATGCACGACCGCATGTTGCAGATCCTGTACGGGCCTCTCTGGATATAGAAAATGTTTGACTGCTGCCCTGGGCAGCACATTCTTCAGATCTCTCACTAATTGGAAACGTCTGGTCAATGGTGGCCGAGCAACTGGCTCGTCACTATACGCCACTCACTACTCTCGATGAAATGTGGTATCGTGTTGAAGCTCCATGGGCAGCTGTACCTGTACACGCCATCCAAGCTCTGTTTGACTCAATGCCCAGGCGTATCAGGGCCGTCATTACGGCCAGAGGTGATTGTTCTGGGTACTGACTTCTCAGGATCTATGCACCCAAATTGCGTGAAAATGTAATCACATGTCAGTTCTTGTATAATATATTTGTCCAATGAATACCCGTTTATCATCTGCATTTCTTCTTGGTGTAGCAATTTTAATGGCCAGTAGTGTATTCTACAGTCGCGGACCTGCATAGGTAGAAATGATCATCACAATAAAGTAAAAGAGCCGGCCGGAGTGGCCGTGCGGTTCTAGGCACTACAGTCTGGAGCCGAACGACCGCTACGCTCGCAGGTTCGAATCCTGCCTCGGGCATGGATGTGTGTGACGTCCTTAGGTTAGTTAAGTTTAATTAATTCTGCGTTCTAGGCGACTGATGATCTCAGAAGTTAAGTCGCATAGTGCTCAGGGCCAATAAAGTAAGAGAAATCAAGGCTCGTACAGAAACATTTAAGCGTTCACTCGTCTCCCGCGCTGTTAATGTGTGTGACGGTAGAGGAACAGCCTGAAATGAAAACTGCAGAGCAGTCTTGTAGATAAAAGAGGGCATGAGAACAGTATAATTACGGATATAGAAGAGGGTGTAGCGTCCTTACAGGGTAACACACCGAATGGATCGTTATTACATGGTTACTGTGTAAGGAGCCACAGAAAACCGCGGACAGTAACACAGAACACGCAAGACACACGCTCACACGGAACTGTCTGCAAATAAGACGGTAGCGGCTCACCTGTGTGCAGAAACAGCGGCTTGTCCTGCATGCAGCTGCCTCCACAACACGTCGAAGTTCTTCAACGTGGATCTGCTGGCTGCTTAGCCGCCCACGCCTGCCAACACACAATTCGGGGTCTTACACACAGTTAGCACTATTTCGGGGTGGAATATATCAGTTACACACCAAACCTCAGTCCAGAAACGCGCTGCTGCTACGGTCGCAGGTTCGAATCCTGTCTTGGGCATGGATGTGTGTGATGTCCTTAGGTTCGTTAGGTTTAAGTAGTTTTAAGTGTAGGGGATTGATGAACTCAGATGTTAATTCCCATAGTGGTTAGAGCCATTTGAATCGTTTGAACCAAACCTCAATTTCTTAAATAATCGGACTTCCAAGTATAAAACGGCTTCAAAGGTCTGATCACAGTGCAAGTGAATTAATGCGTCAAATCCGAGGGCTATCCGGAAAGTAAGGAACGATAGGTCGCGAAATGGAAATCACAGTGATAATCAAAACTGTTTTATTTTCAACAGTTAGCTACAACTTCCAGCTACTTATCTCCATAGTCGCCGATCCGACTTATACGTTTGTCGTAGCGTTGTACCAACTTTCCAATACCCTCGTTATAGACGGCAGCCGCCTGTGCTTTCCGCCAATTCTCTACGCTGGCCTACCGCTCGTTGTCTGTGCCAAAATGTTGTCTGCATAGACAGCGGTTCACGTGAGCAGAGATGAAACTCAGTGGGAAACAATTACGAGCTGTATTGTGGGTAACCAAACATTTCCAACTGAAAGCGATGGAGTAGCATCTTCATTGCCCCTGCAGAATGCGGCTGAGAATTGTCTTGATGAAGAAACCGATGGCCCGCATCTCGTGGTCGTGCGGTAGCGTTCTCGCTTCCCACGCCCGGGTTCCCGGGTTCGATTCCCGGCGGGGTCAGGGATTTTCTCTGCCTCGTGATGGCTGGGTGTTGTGTGCTGTCCTTAGGTTAGTTAGGTTTAAGTAGTTCTAAGTTCTAGGGGACTGATGACCATAGAAGTTAAGTCCCATAGTGCTCAGAGCCATTTTTTTTTTTTTTTTTTTTAAGAAACCGCACGATAGTTATGTAATGTTGGCTGCATAGCTTCAGGCGAAATTTCTCATCAGGCTCTCGTACCTTGAGGTGACACTGTTGTTCTAGGTACCTTTATGTGCTCCCTGTGTGCTCAGAACTAAAAAGAACGACGTAACGCGATCGATGGGCGTACTACAGACACTGGCCAACACACTTATGCAAAACTTCATCGGATTTTCACTGTGGTTTCCATTTCGCGACCGATCGTTCCTTGCTTTCCGAATAACCCTCGTATTTACCTTTAAATACGTACATCCCTTATGGTTGGAAACACAAAACCCTAATTGTGTTTCCTTTTATTAGTTTAGGATAAATCACCCATACACTAATGAAAAAGTCAAAAGCAAGGTTTTCTCCTAAAGTGTGTGTCGTGCAATGATATAATTTTCTATATACCTTCAGTAGTATATGTGGATACTGTATGCAAAACAAATACCGAGTAGAGTTAGTAGTAAGAATAAGTAAGTTAAAACGTGATAGTCGATAATAAAGTTTTGTAATCTATAAACTGTTTTTCTATTATTATTTTTGGGCTGTAAACGAGAATAATTTCGAAAAAGTTCGAAGTATATTTAGTTTGTTAGAAGTCGGTTGAAGTGCTGTCACTGTCAAACGCTGGATCAGTAAAATATGGGTAATTTGCTTTCCTTTTTAAGAAGAGCAACCTTTTCGCGTTTCACAATGTTTATGACGTCAGGTCTCCTCAACTATGTGTCATACAATGATTTACACTGAGGTTATAGAAGTTATGGGACACCTCCTGACATCGTATTAGACCTCCTTTCTCCCGACGTGGCATGGACTCAACAAGTCGCTCCAAGTCCCACGCAGAAATGTTGAGCCACGGTGTATCTATCGATGTCCATAATTCCAAAAGTTTCACTGCTGCAAGATTTCGTACACGACCTGATCTCTCGATCACGTCCCATAAATCTTCGATGAGATTCACGACGGGCGATCTGGGTGTCCAGGTCATTCGTTCGAACTGTCCAGAATGTTCTTCAAAGTAGTCGCGAATTATTTGGACCAGTGATATGACGCCTTGTTATGCATAAGAATTCCATTGCTTAGGTACATGAAGTTCATGAATGGCTGCAGATGGTCCATGATCGTCCAGTTTGACCAGAGGACCCAGTCCATTCCATGTAAACACAGCCCACACCATCATGGAGCTAAAACCTGCCTGCACAGTGCCTTGTTGACAACTTGGGTCCACGGCTTCGTCGGATCTGTGCCACACTCGACATCTACCAACAGCTCTTACCAACTGAAATCGGGACTCATCTGACCAGGCCACTGTTTCTCAGTCGGTTAGGTCCAACCGACATGGTCACCAGACCAGGAGCGGCGCTGCAGGTGATGTCGTGTTGTTAGCAAACGCACTCACCTCGGTCGTCTGCAGGCATAGCCAATTAACGCCAGATTTCGTCGCAATGTCCTAACAGTTACGTTCGTGGTACGTCCCACATTGATTCGTGCGATTGTCTCAAGCAGTGTTGCTTGTCTGTTAGCACTTACAACTCATACGCAAACGCCGCTTCTCTCGGCCTTTCAGTGATGGCCTCGACCATTGTGTTGTACGTGGTGAGAGGTGATGCCTGAAATTTGGTATTCTCTGCACGCTCTTGACGCTGTGGATCTCTGAATACTGAATTTCCCAACGATTTTCGGAATGGAATGTTTAATGCATGTAGAGCCAGTTACTATTCCGCGTTCAAAGTCTGTTAATTCTTATCGTGCGGCCATAATCACGCCGGAAATCTTTTCACATCAGCCACCTGGTTACGAATGACAGCTCCACCAATAAACTGTCCTTCTGTACTTTGTGTAGGTGATACTACTCCCATATGTATCCCATGATTTTCTGACCTCAGTGCATTTTCTGAGCCAACGGTCTTGCCGTAGTGGTAACACCGGTTCCCGTCAGATCACCGAAGTTAAGCGCTGTCGGGTTGGGCCAGCACTTGGATGGGTGACCATCTGGTCTGCCGAGAGCTGTTGGCAAGCGGGGTGCACTCAGCCCTTGTGAGGCAAACTGAGGAACTACTCGACTGAGAAGTAGCGGCTCCGGTATCGTAAACTGACATACGATCGGGAGAGCGGTGTGCTGACCACATGTCGCTCCATATCCGCATCCAGTGACGCCTGCGGTCTCAGGATGACACGGCGGCCGGTCGGTACCGTTTGGCCTTCATGGCCTGTTCGGGCGGAGTTTAGTTTTATTTATAGTGTATTTTCTGAGTCCGATTGCGGACTAACTCAGCATTTGCCTAAACGAGCGTGGAAAGCCTTCCAAAACGAAAAAAAAGAAAAAAAGCTCCAGGCTTGGTTGCTGTACCAGAACAAATTGACTCAAATGGATCTGAGCACTATGGGACTTAACTGCTGAGGTCATCAGTCCCTTAGAACTTAGAACTACTTAAACCTAACCAACCCAAGGACATCACACACATGCATGCCCGAGGCAGGATTCGAACCTGCGACCGTAGCGGTCCCGTGGTTCCAGACTGTAGCGCCTAGAACCGCTCGGCCACTGCGGCCGGTTGTACCAGAACAACACTGCGCCGATTCGATTCGTATCTCGATCGCGTTGCGCTGTGCAAGTCACACACGTTGCTTGTCTCCAAATAATGTGGTATAGAAAAACCAGTTCATAAAGGCTTGTAACAAATACTGTGTCGCTATAATCTTCTCCACTATTTTGGTGGGTAACCCCAGTGCAACGATTTTTTAAGCGCATTTCTTTTACGTGGTAAGAGTAAGAACGTAGGAGCCTCTCTTACATTTAAACAGATGTTCTTCTAATTTCTCCTACGTACTTACATCAAATTGGTATTTATTGGTCCTTACGATCACGTATTCCACGAAATGTACGATATGGTATTGGACAAGTCAACTTGTACAATTATGGGCTATATGGTATTATGAGGAACTAATGTGAAATGAGTTTCGACAAGAAGAGAATACATGCTTACGAAATGTGGTGCTACAGAAGAATGCTGAAGATTAGACGGGTAGATCACATAACTAATGAGGAGGTATTGAACAGAATTGGGAATAAGAGGAGTTTGTGGAACAACTTGACAAGAAGAAGGGACCTGTTGGTCGGACATGTTCTGAGGCATCAAGGGATCACCAATTTAGTTTTGGAGGGCAGCGTGGAGGGTAAAAATCATAGAGGGAGGCCAATAGATGAATACACTAAGCAGATTCAGAAGGATGCAGGCTGCAGTAGGTACTGGGAGATGAAGAACCTTGCACAGGATAGAGTAGCATGGAGAGCTGCATCAAACCAGTCTCAGGACTGAAGGCCAGAACAAAAAAATGGTTCAAATGGCTCTGAGCACTATGGGACTTAACATCTGAGGTCATCAGTCCCCTAAAACTTAGAACTACTTAAACCTGACTAACCTAAGGACATCACACACATCCATGCCCGAGGCAGGATTGCAACCTGCGGCCGTAGCGGTCTCGCGGTTCCGGACTGTAGCGCCTAGAACCGTTCGGTCACAACGGCCCGCTGATATTCATTTTGCCAATTTTTTATTAGAAAAGAAAACCAAAAATGAACTCTGTTAGTAGGGTAACATCGAAAAAAATTTCGTGTACAAGTACTCGCGAAAACACCCGGCGTGCAAATACATTTGCATAATGTACACGTTTATAAGTACAGTATCCAAATCAAGCGACATTGCTTCTGCACGCTGTGCAACGCCTCCTCATAGTTCTATAAACGGCTATCGTTTCCGCCTACAGCGTTCGCTCTTCTCAGTCGAGAGCTGTCAAAAGTTCTGGCAGGTGTCAGGGTTTTCCTTAAATTGACTCGACTGTAGGGGTGTCTTAACAAGGGAACGCCCCATCGCATTCCACACAGATTTAGCGGTAAGATGGCCCAATGGATAGACTATCAGAAACTGGACACAGATCAAATTGGTAGGCTCTTTGCCAGCTCAGTGCCGCCTGTGTTGTCGACTTGGCTTGTTCTGTTCATCTGGAGTGGCTGTTTTAGCTACCTCTGTTTTGTTCTCGTTTCGTTTTTTGTGATGGTAAGTTTAAGGATACAGGGTACTTTTTCGGCTCGATATTATGTGAAAATCAACACCTATTTCTTTCAGGCACTGTTTATAATGTGTATGTTTTACAGGTTTTTTGTTGATATCAGGTAACGCAGCACACTTTCTAAACAAATTAGAAGTAGTTTGAAAATTTTTGAACCTGTTTTGGATTATTAAAAAAATTACAAAGAAATTGATGCAATTTTTCTTCCAGAAAGTTTCCTCAAATCGAGGTACCATTTAATCCGATGTTATACTTTTGAAGGAGTCCTAACTTTGACCAGATATGCATGAGATGATGGCTGAGGTAGTAGACCTACTTATTTCCACCTATTATGTACATTACAACAATAAAAAACATCACATCTTACATTTCAATTTTTATAATTTTTTTCCTAATAAAAATGTTATTTTTTCTAAAATTTAGTTGATTCTGCTATAAAGCTTAGGTCTACTACATAAGTATGGACTATTTTAAGTTACAGAAAAAAATGAGAGCAATGCTTTCTAAGCTTTAGGAAATATTTGTACCTGGATTCTGAAAAATACAACTTCCAGGAAATGGCAAATAAAGATATGAGTTCAATTAAACTGTGCCTCAGAACATTCCTGGAGCATAGTCTTCATCCTGCAGCATTTCTTCATCTTCAAGCTTCCGCTTGGCATTCCTGCATTCCTTTTAGCACATTTTGCTTCTTTGGTAACTTTCTGCTTCACACACATGTTGTCTGTCACACACAACCATTTGTCTTCCATATTAGAGACACATTTTATGCCTAAATTTCTCAGGACTTCCAACCTTCCTATCGCCCCATCATTGATATCACTGCATCTAGTACACCAATGTTTAATGTATTTAGTCCTACAAAAACATTCTTGGATAATCTTTCCCATATCCAATGGCTGAAACTTTCATTTTTATTCTGAGTGTCCCCACGAAGACATTTACTAAGCAAAACAGAGTCATTCGGGTCTCTAAATATTGGTTTTATTTCATTCATAACAGGCTCAGGAAAGAATGCTTATGATGTAATATTTGAGCACTTTCGTTTGCTTCTTGGTAACCACATCAAGAATCTACATCTGCATCTACATCTACATCTACATTTATACTCCGCAAGCCACCCAACGGTGTGTGGCGGAGGGCACTTTACGTGCCACAGTCATTACCTCCCTTTCCTGTTCCAGTTACGTATGGTTCGCGGGAAGAACGACTGCCTGAAAGCCTCCGTGCGCGCTCGAATCTCTCTAATTTTACATTCGTGATCTCCTCTGGAGGTATAAGTAGGGGGAAGCAATATATTCGATACCTCATCCAGAAACGCACCCTCTCGAAACCTGGCGAGCAAGCTACACCGCGATGCAGAGCGCCTCTCTTGCAGAGTCTGCCACTTGAGTTTGTTAAACATCACCGTAACGCTATCACGGTTACCAAATAACCCTGTGACGAATCGCGTCGCTCTTCTTTGGGTCTTCTCTATTTCCTCCGTCAACCCGATCTGGTACGGATCCCACACTGATGAGCAATACTCAAGTATAGGCATCTGCTCCTTTAGGGCAAAGTCCGTGAACAGGGTGGTCATCTGTGGATAACTGATGAAAGTAGGTGGCCCATACAGCTCTTCTCATTGCTGTAACACCATTCACAGGTGCAGTTCGTCTAGTGGCCAGTCCATGATAACTCTGAAGAAGGTCTATTTCGGTTTCTGTCAATGTGCCTCGGCCAGATAGCAACTTTACATTCATTTCTCTTTCTAGCTTCCTGAATGTAGCAGCCATCCTCTTTTGCACAAGTTCACAACTTTCCAGTTTCGTCACCAAGGTAACACGATAAACATTGAACTCATTAATTTTACTGAAAGCTTTAGAGTCCCCAGCACCTAGGTACTTCGTATATCTAACATTATAAACGGGCACCGACCTCTGAAATAGTTTTAGAGCTCCATTACACTCCATACCACCACTGTAACCATCATATTTCTTAGAACACTGATGTTCAATATGTCTTTCAGTGTTACCACGGCAGGTGTGGCAGTACTTAGATAAGCACTCACCATCAACAACTTTTCCATTCTCCAGAGAAGTAGCACTTACAACACCATTCAAAGAATGATGTCCTTAATGTTGCCATGTCCCATCAAGTGCAACAGCAATGTCCATGGTTCCACTAATATTTACAGTTTCTTCTACTGCACTTTTCAGAGATGCTTTAGACACAACTGTCAAGGCACCTAAAAGTATTTTTGTGTACTTTCTGAACCTACTGGGAGGAGGAGGAAGGTCCATCAAACCACAAAACGTTTGAGCAGCCTTTTTTCCTTTTCCCATTGCATGCATTGCATACACTAACTTCAAATTCACACCATACGAATTACGCACAATGTTCAAAGTCATTTTCGAGATAGATTTATTGTAGGATCTACACAGAATAACTAATTTTGACGGTAAACCCTTCCTGCTACTTTGTTGTTCAGTTATTTCCGGACAGCCTACACCATCACATTGCTTACATTTCGCCAATTCTTTTATCAAAGAAGACAAGATGCCCACATCAACAACAACAAATCCACTAAAAACAGCGTCATTGTTAACACAAAAATCTGAATCACCAGAAGGCATGTGCTATGTGGGAGTTTCTTCCCTGAAGAACTGATACACAGGTTACTTTCAACAGTGTGGCTTGCTTTGTTTGTGGACTGGTTACCATGGAATTTCCTTTTATTCAGTTTCTTGATGGGTGGCATAGTTCGTATTTATTGCACACTAAAGGATATGTACTTCCACAAATATATGTAGCACTTGGGGAACAAACATTCAGTAACATGTGAACAAACTGCTTCAGCGAAACAAAGTAAATACTAGCAAAGATAATCATTTACAGACACTAGAAACCTGCACTGTTACTAACATATACAATGTATCATACGTATAATCGATGGAAACACAAAGTTCACAGTTCTTTTCGAAATAATACTGGTTTCTGTAACAGAAATAAAGGGAGTGTGGTGGCATACATGACCGTAACTTTAAAATTTGGTATTATGGGTTATATTTCCTTTGAAACCCTATAGTGTATATATCATTGTAATTAGGAAAGACTATAGAGTAAGATAGATACTGGGGGTAAGATAGATATTGCCTACAGGAAAATTAAAGAGAGCTTTGGAGAGAAGAGAACCACATGTATGAATATCAAGAGCTCAGATGGAAACCCAGTTCTAAGCAAAGAAGGGAAAGCAGAAAGGTGGAAGGAGTATATAGAGGGTCTATACAAGGCCGATGTACTTGAGGTCAATATTATGGAAATGGATGTAGATGAAGATGAAATGGGAGATACGATACTGAGTGAAGAGTTTGACAGAGCACTGAAAGACCTGAGTCGAAACAAGGCCCCGGGAGTAGACAACATTCCATTAGAACTACTGACGGCCTTGAGAGAGACAGTCCTGGTGAGCAAGATGTATGAGACAGGCTAAATACCCTCAGACTTCAAGAAGAATGTAATACTTCCAATCCCAAAGAAAGCAGGCGTTGACAGATGTAAAAAATACCGAACTATCAGTTTAATAAGTCACAGCTGCAAAATACTAAAACGAATCCTTTACAGACGAATGGAAAAACTGATAGAAGCCGACCTCGGTGAATATGAATTTGATTCCGTAGAAATATTGGAACACGTGAGGCAATACTGACCTTACGACTTATCTTAGAAGAAAGATTAAGGAAAGGCAAACCTACGTTTCTAGCATTTGTAGACTTAGATAAAGCGTTTGACAATGTTCACTGGAATACTCTCTTTCAAATTATATAGATGGCAGGGGTAAAATACAGGGAGCGAAAGGCTATTTACAATTTGTTCAGAAACCAGATGGCAGTTATAAGAGTCGAGGGGCATGAAAGGGAAGCAGTGGTTGGGAAGGGAGTGAGACAGGGTTGTAGCCTTTCTCCGATGTTATTCAATCTTTATATTGAGCAAGCAGTAAAGGAAACAAAAGAAAAATTCGGAGTAGGTATAAAATCCATGGAGAAGAAATAAAAACTTTGAGGTTCGCCGATGACATTGTAATTCTGTCAGAGACAGCAAAGGACTTGGAAGAGCAGTTCACCGGAATGGACAGTGTCTTGAAAGGAGGATATAAGATGAACATCAACAAAAGCAAAACGAAGATAATGGAATGTAGTCGAATTAAGTCGGGTGATGCTGAGGGAATTAGATTAGGAAATGAGACAAAGTAGTATAGGAGTTCTGCTATTTGGGGAGCAAAATAACTGATGATGGTCGAAGTAGAGAGGATATAAAATGTAGTCTGGCAATGGCAAGGAAAGTGTTTCTGAAGAAGAGAAATTTGTTAACATCGAGCATAGGTTTAAGTGTCAGGAAGTCGTTTCTGAAAGTATTTGTATGGATTGTAGTCATGTATAGAAGTGAAACATGGACGATAAATAGTTTGGACAAGAAGAGAATAGAAGCTTTCGAAATTTGGTGCTACAGACGAATGCTGAAGATTAGATGGGTAGATCACATAACTAATGAGGAGGTATTGAAGAGAATTTGGGAGGAGTTTGTGGCACAACTTGACAAGAAGAAGGGACCGGTTGGTAGGACATGTTCTGAGACATCAAGGGATCACAAATTTAGCATTGGACGGCAGCGTGGAGGGTAAAAATCGTAGAGGGAGACCAAGAGGTGAATACACTAAGCAGATTCAGAAGGATGTAGGATGCAGTAAGTACTGGGAGATGAAAGTACCCTGTATCCGTAAGTGAACAATGTGCAGCTGTGAAATTTTGTTTTACACTCTGTAAAAATACTGCTGAAACTGTATGAATGTTGAAGACAGCATACCAAGGTGACGCTCTGAGAAAAATCAAGTGTGCGAGTGGCTTGCACATTTAAAAATGGCGACTTGTCGATTGATGACAAACCTCGTTCTAGAAGTCCATCAACTGCCCGAATCGACGAAAATATTGAAAAAATTCGAGAGCTTGTCCTCACAGACCGTCGACAGAGAATTGATCAACTGTCAGAGATTAGTAAGTTGTCTTGGAGCTCGGTCCAGCGAATTTTAAGGGAAGATTTGAGAATGAAAAGGTTTGCTGCCACGTTTGCTTCTCGGGTTCTGACTAACAAAAAGAACGTCGAGCTGAAACATGTCCTGCTTTGCAACAACAGCTTGAAACTGATACAGATTTTCTGTCGAGGGTCTTTATCGGTGATGAGTCATGGTGCTATGGTTACGACCCAGAAAAAAAGCAACAGTCAAACAAATGGATGACGTCATCGTCACCCCATCCAAATAAATGTCGTCAAGTCAGATCAAATATCAAGACAATGCTGATTTGCTTTTTTGATGCCAAGTGTGTAGTTCATTCAGAGTTTGTTCCCCCAGGTCAGGCCGTCAATTAGACCCTTTATTTGGAAGTTTTATGAAGATTGCGCAACAGTGTTCGTCAAAAAACATCCGATTTGTGGCTGACAGGAGACTGGTTCTTCCATCATGACTACGCACTTTTACATACAGCCACCTCTGTTAGACAGTTTCTTGTTAACAATTACCTGCTTCCACTGCCCCACTCACCTTACAGACGTGTTCACATTATTAGACTAAACGATTATTTTGGAAGCTCTTAAGTTTCCTGGTGTAAGAATGGAGAGAAAAGTGTAATAACTGATTTGTTTTAATGATTTTATCGATGCCACGAAATTTCCCTTCCAAGCAACTCACATATCACTGAATTTTTCACAGTTGGTAACATACGTCATTTTCCCTCCAAATCGTGTTGGCGTTAGTTGTCAGTGTACATGCTTTGAAACTGTGTTTACAGTAATGTATTACGTTTCTGTGGTGTACTTCAGCTTGTTATTTATTCTATCAACTTCTTGCTACATTAACAAGACGTTATGTAGCTTGTGAACTTGCATGTTTTTAGTTATAGGAATAAATCGTGGAGTTTCTAAAGAGTGTGAGGTTATGGGGAGGACAAAAAATGTTTCACCTTGGAAAGTTTCGGTTGTGGCAGCACTTCTGGCTGAAAATCGTTATACACACCAAGAAATTGCTGATAGAATGACAATATCACAGAAAACTGTCAGCAGAATCAAACCTTCAGTGCAGAAAGGTGGGGAATACAAGCCAAACAGGAAAGGAAAATTTGGATGTAAAAGAGAAATCAGTCCTAGAACAATGAGAAGACTTACAAACATGGCAACAATGAACCATAAATTTACTTCTGCAGACACGAGCCATCAGCTGAACGGTTTGGGTGTTGAAGTTTCACCTGTGACAGTGAGGAGAAAGCTGTTTGAATGTGGTTTAAAGGCATGCCGACCAAGGAAAGAACAGGAAATCACACCTGTTATGAAAACCAAAAGATTGCAGTGGGATAAACAACTTTAGGAACGGAAAAGTGAGGACTGGGCTAAGGTATGTGCAGTGATATAGTAAATTAAGTGGGTCTGATCTCTAAAGTTAGGAGTTTTGGCTTGAAATTGTGATGTTTCATTGATACCGAAGAAATATACATTTGAATTTTGGGACTTTTGTGGTCTCCTAAGCTACCATTCCCAAGTTTTCTCACATGCAATTTTGTACACATGCTTCAGACGTGCTTCAGTGATGAGTCTTTATTCACTGTGATGGAAGAAACCAGTCAGTATGTTCGTCGCAGACCTGGAGAACAATTCAAAGCTGAGTGTGTGCAGCAATGTGTGCAGCATCCAACATCCGTTATGGTCTGTAGTGCGATGTCCGTGAAAGGTCCTGGCAGATTATACATTGTTGAAGGGACAATGGGGCAAGAAGAATATAAAGAAATCCTTGAAAAGGAACTTTTTCCCCAAATAAATGAGTGGTTTCGTAATAAAGATGCCACTTTTATGCATGATGGGGCACCATGCCAAAAAGCCAAAAATGTTTCCAAGTACTTGGAAGAAAAGCAACTGAAAGTGTTGCCCTGGCCAGGGAATAGCCCTCATATTAACACAACTGAAAATGTATGGGCTGTTGTGAACAGAGGGTAAGGAAATTTACAATAACCACCAAACAAGGTCTCACGGAGAAACTAGAGGAAATCTGGCACCATGACAATTTCATGTGAAAAGTTAGTAAAAACTATGCCAAACAGGATATAAATGTTGATTAAGAACAAAGGAATTCATACAAAGTACTGAATGAACAAATATAATCTGTATGTGGATGTAAATGTGTAATAAATGTAGAGTTTTGGAATAAATGTGTTTAATAATTTGAACACTTTTTCTTATTCCCACCCAAGAAAAACGGCATAAAAGGACACTGCTTTGACAGCATAGAAGAAGTCAAGAGAAAAACGTAGATGGAGCTGTCAGCCATTTCTAAAGATGACTGCATGAAATGTTTCAAACGGTGGAGGCACCGTCGGGACAAGTGTGTTTGTTGTAATGGAGAGTAATTTGAAGTAGATAAGGTTGTTTTGTAAACAATTAGAAGTGATATAGATTTTAAAAAATAATTACGGTTTTTTTGGGTACCCACTCGTACAACATCCCCTTCATGATCATCGCCTCGTATGATGGCAGTCTGGTTTCTGTACAATTTGTAAATAACATTGTTCTTCTTACATTTTTATCGGTGCTACCTTCAGAATTTCAAAGGGTGTAGTCCAATAAGCACTGTCGAACTCTAAATCTACAGGTGCTATGGACGTTGGTTTGCCTTTCTAGCAGCCTTCTAGGATAAGTCGTACCACGAGCAGTATTGCCTCACGTGTTCCCACATTTCTCCGGGAGCCAAACTCACGGCTTCCCTGTTTGCTTCCCGACTTCGCAAGCGGCGACCACCGACCTTAGTACGTGATATCAATTTCAACTTGATACACGCTTACTTTCCCAGGGAAAAACGCTCTCAAAGACGGAAATACAAACCGAAAAACGGATTAAAGGAACTCGGAGAAAAGCTGTTTTTTCGTCTTACGTAATTACAAATTAAACACTTTTCGTTACTTTCCTTCAATTGTACTGTGAAACCTTGTTTCTTTCCGCGTCTCACGCTCCTAGGTCAACGCAAATAATAATGACGCCCTTTGACATCCGACGGCAGCGGAAAGACGGTCGTTGCCCCATACCGACATGTATTTAAATTTGTTTTAAAGATGTTACCGATGTTCGAATCGATTCATTTAACTACCATTTTGTGCACAAAACTCTAAATATTGATTTAAGATGGAAAAAAAATCGACTTCTTGAAGCAGATTCACTAGAAAGTGACCTTAAATTTTGCAGCATCTCGGACGACCTCCTGTTCGGGATGGGGGCAATAGCAACCCCGGCTGGAATCCTGTAAGTCAGCCGGGTCAGCGTGGTCAGCGTGGTCAAACTCGCCTTGCCACGGTTCGCGCGGCTCCTTCCATTCGGAGGTTCGAGTCTTCCCTCGGGCATGGGTGTGCGTATTGTTCTTAGTGAAAGTTAGGTTAAGTAGTGTGTAAGCCTACGGATCGATGACCTCAGCAGGAACTTACCACAAATTTCCAATTTTTTCCCGTCAGTCACGGCTCCTTCACACCTGGGTGGAGCTGAGTGTTGTTTTCTTATTTTTTGGGTTCTGCAAAGCCACGCCTGTATTAATGTGGAACTGGACCTGCTACATCAATAGTCCTACGAACTGATTGTGTGTATGATCAGTGTAACTGATCGCTAGTTGTGTTCCAGGCCTTCCATGCAATTCTACGAGTATTCTCTGTTCTAAACTGAATCGACGAAATTAAATTTGTGACGTAATCTGTGTCGGAGTCAAGACACCCTTCGTAGATAAATATGTAAATGTCGTGTGTCTGGGCCTCTCATCTGGTAGAACGTTCGCCGGGTGCAAGTCTTTCGATCTGACGCCACTGTGGCGACTTGCGCGTCGATGAGGGTGGATTGATGATGATTGGGAAAATCTCCAATCCAGCCGGGAATCGAACCCGGGCCCTTAGGATTGACAGTCCGTCGCGCTGACCACTCAGCTACCGGGGGCGGACACCCTTTGTAGATGAGTATGCACTAATCATTACATCAGCAGGCGCTAATATTTCGGCTTCTAAATTACAGGTAATTTTAAGGAGTGTTAAGCTTACAAGTTGTATGTGTAGTCGCTTTCGCGATTGGTTGGCATTTCCTATATCTCAACCATTCTCTGTCTGTAGCCTTATTTGTGAAGGTTACTGTTCCCCTCTGACGTGTGTTGGCAGTGTTGGCAGCAGAGGACGCGTTACTGTTCCCTGGGCCCGGAGCAGACGCGTGTTTGCTGTCTGCTGCGGCCGCACTTCTGTGCCTCTTCCGTCCACATCGTGGTGGCTCAGTTTAAGTAAAGTTGATCTTATGACGCTTGTCTCGGCGGAGTGTCGCCGATTAATTGGGAACCATTACTCTGTCCTACACTCATGCTCATAAATTAAGGATAATGCTGATGCATGGTGAAACAACGCTCTGGTGGGCGGTTTGCGGGTTTAAATGACCTCGGGGCATGACCATGCGGTCCATTTGACTTGCGGTCGTCACACGGTGGCGCTGGCAGCAGTCCACATACACAGAGGTGTGTTGCTGCATGTCAGAGAACGGTGCAGCGAGTAAGTGTGCAGACGTTTTCGGACCTGCTAATGGTAACTGTGTGTTGAAAATGGCTCAAAGAACACATATTGATGACGTTATGAGGGCTAGAATACTAGGGCGACTGGAGGCTGGTCAAACACAGCAGGTCGTAGCTGTGACCTCAAGATTATGGCAACGATTCCAGCAGACAGGAAACGTGTCCAGGCGTTACAGTATGGGACGTCCACAGTGTACAAAACTACAAGAAGACCGATATCTCGCCATCAGTGCCCGCAGACGGCCACGGAGTACAGCAGGTAGCCTTACTCGGGACCTTACCACAGCCACTGGAACAGTTGTATCCAGACACAGTCTACAGACGACTGAACAGACATGGTTTATTCAGCCGAAGACCTGCAAGGTGCATTCCACTGACCCCTGGTCACAGGAGAGCCCGTGAAACCTGGTGTCAAGAACACAGTACTTGGTCATTGGAACAGTGGTCCCAGGTTATTTTCACGGTCGAGTCCAGATACAGACTGAACAGTGATTCTCGCCCGATTTTCATCTGGCGTGAACAAGGAACCAGATACCAACCCCTTAATGTCCTTGAAAGGGACCTGTATGGAAGTCGTGGTTTGATGGTGTGGGGTGAGATTATGATTGGTGCACTTTCACCCCTGCGTGTTTTTGACAGAGGAACTGTAACAGGTCAGGTGTATCGGGACGTCATTTTGGACCAGTATGTTCGCCTTGTCAGGGGTGCAGTGAGTCCTACCTTCCTCCTGATAACACACGGCCCCACCGAGGTGCCATCGTGGAGGATACCTTGGAAGAGAAGATATCACGCGAATGGAGTGGCCTGCCTGTTCTCCAGACCTAAACCCCATCGAGCACGTCTGGGATGCTCTCGGTCGACGTATCGCTGCACGTCTTCAAACCCCTTGGACAGTTCAGGAGCTCCGACAGCCACTGGTGCAAGAATGGGAGGCTATACCACCTGATCCAGAGTATGCCAACCCGTTGTGCGGCCTGTGTAAGTGTGCATGGTGATCATATCCCGTACTGATGTCGGGGTACATGCGCAGGAAACGTTGGCGTTTTGTACGACGTGTTTCGCGACAGTTTTCTTAACTTATCACCAATACCGTGGACTTACAGATCTGTGTCGTGTGTGTTCTCTATGTGCCTATGCTATTAGCGCCAGTTTTGTGTAGTGTCACGTTGTGTGGTACCACATTCTGCAATTATAATTAATTTATGAGCATGAGTGTACTTGGTGAATACAGTAATCTCATGACGTTTAAAGCGTGTTGTGCAAGCCTGAAATTCCTCCTCGCTATACCTGCTCTCTAACTACTCATTTATACCTTGCACCCTTGTTGCTACTTATGGAGCGTGTTAAGTTTTAAGGCCTTTTACTTATCAATATAAACTGTTGAGCCTTCCTTTTGATCCACAGTCATTAGCTAACTCCACTCACTGTGAAACTTGCCTGCTTGATCCTTGTTGGCTGTGATAGCCGTCTGTGGCAGTTGTCAGCTTGCTTTGTATTTCAGGCAAATGTATATTTATTAAAGGTCATTGTCAACGTTTCTGCTGGTGTGTACCAGCTGGGAGTCACATTTAAATTGAATGTCCTCCCATCTTGTATTTCAGCAGTCAAATGGCTCTAAGCACTATGGGATATCCGAGGTCATCAGTCCCCTAGCCTTAGAATTACTTAACCTAACCTAACCTAAGGACATTACACACATCCATTCCCCAGGCAGGATTCGAATCTGCGAACGTAGCAGCAGCGCGGTTCCGGACTGAAGCGCCTAGAACCGCTTGGCAACACCGGCCGGCATTTGAGTTGTCATATTTTTGTTAAGGGTCATTATCAATGTTTCTGCTTGTCTATACCAGTTTCGAGACACATTTAAATTGCATATCCTCCCAATTTAAGTTGTGTTTGGGGAATTGTATTTTTACTAAGGTTCATTGTCAATGTTTGTGCTAGTGGGAAACACATTTAAATTGTATGCCTTCCCAGCTTTGCCTGTATTTTGGGGGATTGTGTATTTTATTGCTTAAGGGATTTTAATTAACGTTTATACAAGATCAGTTAGGATTCCGTTGAAATGTTGAAACACGTGAGACAATACTGATCCTACGGCTTATCTTAGAATCGAGATTAAGGAAAGGCAAACCTACATTTCTAGCATTTGTAGACCTAGAGAAAGCTTTTGACAATGTTGACTGGAATACTCACTTTGAAATTATGAAGGTCGCAGGGGTAAAATACAGGGAGCGAAAGGCTATTCACAATTTGTACAGAAACCAGATGGCAGTTGTAAGAGTCGAGGGGCATGAAAGGGACGCAGTGGTTGGGAAGGGAGTGAGACCGGGCTGTAGCCTATCCCTGATGTTATTCAATTTGTATGTTGCGCAAGCAGTAAAGGAAACAAAAGAAAAATTTGTAGTTGGAATTAAAATCCATGGAGAAGAAATAAAAACTTTGAGGTTTGCCGATGACATTGTGATTGTGTCAGAGACATTAAAGGACCTAGAAGAGCAGCTGAACGGAATGGACATTCTCTTGAAAGGAGGATATAAGATGAACATCAACAAAAGCAAAAGGAGGATAATGGAATGTATCGAATTAAATTAGGCGATGCTGCGGGAATTAGATTAGGAAATCAGACGCTTAAAGTAGTAAATTAGTTTTGCTATCTGGGGAGCAAAATAGCTGATGATGGTCGAAGCAGAGAGGATATAAAATGTAGATCCGCAATGGCAAGGAAAGCGTTTCTGAAGAAGAGAAATTTGTTAACATCGAGTGTAGATTTAAGTGTCAGGAAGCCATTTCTGAAAGTATTTGTATGGAGTGTAGCCAAGTATGTAAGTGAAAGGTGGACGATAAATAATTTAGACAAGAAGAGAATAGAAGTTTTCAAATGTGGTGCTACAGAAGGATGCTGAAGATTAGATGGGTAGATCACATAACTAATGAGGAGGTATTGAATAGAATTGGGGAGAATGAAATTTGTGGCACACCTTGACTAGAAGAAGGGATCGGTTGGTAGGACATGTTCTGAGGCATCAAGGGATCACCAATTTCGCATTGGAGGGCAGCGTGGAGGGTAAAAATCGTAGAGGGAGACCAATAGATGAATACACTAAGCAGATTCAGAAGGATGTAGGTTGCAGTAGGTACTGGGAGATGAAGAAGCTTGCACAGGATAGAGTAGCATAGAGAGCTGCATCAAACCAGTCTATGGACTGAAGACCACAAAAACAATAACAACACATTTTTAGGGACTTCACAAGAGTCACAGTCAGTGGCGTGAATTTTTCTGTAATTTGAATGTACATTTGTTTAACGTGTTGCCGAAACGTGTCAGTACATCGCTTTCTTCGAGATAATTAATAATGTTCGAACACTGTGGCTGGCTCTGAGCACTATGGAACTTAACTTCTGAGGTCATCAGTCCCCTAGAACTTAGAACTACTTAAACCTAACTAACATAAGGACAACACACACATCCATGCCCGACGCAGGATTCGAACCTGCGACCGTAGCGATCGCGCGGTTCCAGACTGCAGCGCCTGGAACCGCTCGGCCACTCAGGCGAGCACTGTATGCGTTCCAAAATGCTGCTGCAAATCGTGATATGGGTTTGTAATGCATCGGATCACTCCTATTTCATTTCTTGAGTATTGGTGTGACATATGCAACTTTACAACGGATTTTTCGTGGACGGAGCCGTTGCATACGATTGGTGAGTATGGAGATGTTATGTAAGGGGTGGTCAAATAAAACGGAAAAAATAGGCAAACTGTTTATTGCAGTTCGAACACGGTTGTTATTCAGTAACCGGATACTAGTTTCAGTATAAGATTAATCAGCCAACCGGCTGCACATAAACGTTGGGTACATTGACCTAGGTTTCGACACCCACTAAGGGTGTCTTTATCAGAATGAGCAGTTGCTACATCCTACAAAATAATACATATAAAATCAGGTTCAAATGGTTCAAATGGCTCTGAGCACTATGGGACTCAACTGCTGAGGTCATTAGTCCCCTAGAACTTAGAACTAGTTAAACCTAACTAACCTAAGGACATCACAAACATCCACGCCCGAGGCAGGATTCGAACCTGCGACCGTAGCGGTCTTGCGGTTCCAGACTGCAGCGCCTTTAACCGCACGGCCACTTCGGCCGGCTATAAAATCAGGTATGACAAAAACACATTAACGAAGATGACAGCTTTCATGACGCACAAAGGTTACTTAAGTAAAATTACATTGCTAAAAAGCAATAGACAGAATTCTGGAGCAGCTATGCTCAAGTCAAAAATAAAAAAATACAAACGTGCTGGCCTTTGCCACGTGTGCCCGGCTGGGAACAACATCAGACTGGTCGGCCAAGTGGCTTACATTGCTGCCACGAAAAAAATACGAGTTGAGCTGCCTACCAGGCGCGCACAGTAACATGTATGTGCCCGTTTCAAACATTATAGCAAAAGTAACTGGAAAAAGTCATTTAATTATAAAAAACAAAATACTACACTGTAGTCAAGAACATTAAGTATAACAGTGCTATCTGTTAACGCTTTTTTCATAAATTGCTGTTACGTAAAGGACTGAGTGGCATAGAAAAAATTTACAAACAGCTGTACAATCTAGAAAATATTTGCATGAAGGTAACTTTAGCAGCACATATCTATGAGATTAGAAGAAAATAATGTTTCGAAACCGAAAGCTAGAAAAATATCATATTAACAGAATCTTCCGTCGGTTCTTGGTAGAACAACATTATAATAATAAATGAAAAATATAATAAAAAAATAGATAAATTAAAATTCCAAGAGCAGTGGACTGAAACCATTGAAAAAATTTTTGTTATTTAGTTGAAACTGCTCATTGAAGATGAGGCCTTCGTTCTTAGAAGTATGCTTGAAAATCTCTAGCTCTTCGAGTACATCGAGCCATTCTCTATGTAAAATGGAAATTTCTTCAAGGCGTTTCGCTTTATGTCCGGAAATTAGCAGACGATCAAGAAAAGTGAAACTGTGTACATTAGCCCCTCTTTTTCGCAACAAATTTTCTTTGCACCTGACACTAAAAGACCTTCCAGTCTGTCTTATACAATAAACGGGACACATATCACAAATGATTTGCTCCTGAATTGTTTCTCGGAGCAACTGTGAACTTGAGACTGTGGAAGAGATTTTTTGTAAGTTATTGTTCATGGAAAAGGCGACTTTGAATTCATATTTTTAATCAGAAGACGACGAATTTTATACAAAATAGGGCTTAAAAATATAGTAGACAAAACATTTTTATACTAGTTACTGTCAGGAATAGCGCTGCTGACTAAAGTGGTCACTTGAGCGTCAGTTTTAACTTTGAAGATCTCGTCAACTAACGTGGGGTTCATAGGCGTTATTAACTGTTTTTATTGTATTCATCTCTTCATTATGCTTGTCAGGTGACAGAGGTACGGAGACTACACGATGAATGGTTGAATGGAAAAATGCTTTCTTATGGGAATCAGGATGCACTGAACTAGCAGACACAATTTGATCTGTATTAGTGCTTTTTCGAAAACTACTGAAATGGTTGACGTGGTTCAAATGCCGCTGAGCACTATGGGACTCAACATTTGAGGTCATCAGTCCCCTAGAACTTAGGTCTACTTAAACCTAACTAACCTAAGGACACCACACACATCCAAGCCCGAGGCAGGATTCGAACCTGCGACCGTAGCAGTCGCGCAGTTCCGGACTGAAGCGCCTAGAACTGCCCGGCCATTGCGGCCGGCTGAAAACTACTGAAAAGTCTGTCGTTGTCACCAGCCATACTGAGGTCCAAGTAATTAAGCTGACGGTCGTTGTTTTCTAAGTCACAAGTGAAGTTAATTTTTTTCATGAAGACTATTAAACATTTCAAACAAACGCTGAATTTCTTCCAGGAAACTACTGTATATGATCAAAATGTCATCTACGTACCGAGTGTAAGCCAAATACTAAGATCGGCAGCTGAAAAATTGTTGAAGAATTTCTCTTCCAGCGAATTAATGAAAATATCCGCCAAAACGCCTGCCAGTGGGTCATCCATTGCCAGGGCATCAGGCTGATAGTATGACATTGAAAATAAAATATCTGTATTTTACCACTACTCTTGGCAAACGAATTAGGTCAGTGATATGCTCATCAGAAACATCCTTTTTAAAAGTACGTAAGTTTTTTTCAACGATGTCAATGGTTGTTTGAACGAGTACGTTAGTATATAGGTTTGTAATGTCTAATGAAAACAATGTAGTATCTTGAACGCACTGCAGATCTTTGATTCTACTGACTAGATTTTTACTATTGATGACAGAATAATCATTTCGAAAAACAAAGAATTTTTTATTTTGTCGTGAAGAAATCTTGCTAACTCATTATATGCAGTGTTCATACTGTTTACAATCGGACGTACCGGATGGTAGCTTTTATGTACTTCGCAGTGACAGACGGTAAATCGTCGAGTAGAACAGAAGTGATATCTGGCGTTTCGCAAGGTAGTGTCATAGGCCCTCTGCTGTTCCTCATTTACATAAATGATGTAGGTGATAATCTGAGCAGCCCCCTTAAATTGTTTGCAGATGATGCTGTAATTTACCGTCTAGTAAAATCATCAGACGATCAATTCCAATTACAAAATGATCTAGAGAGAATTTCTGTATGGTGCGAAAAGTGGCAATTGGCACTAAACAAAGAAAAGCGCGAGATCATCCACATGGGTACTACAAGAAATACGATAAATTTTGGGTATACGATAAAACGCACAAATCTAAGGGCTGTCAATTCGACTAAATAACTAGGAATTACATTTACTAGCAACTTAAATTGGAAAGACCACGTAGATAATATTGTGGGGAGCTGCGCTTTGTTGGCGGAACGCTTAGAAGATGCGACAAACCCACTAACGACACAGCCTACATTACACTTGTTTGTCCTCTGCTGGAATATCGCTGCGCAGTGTGGGATCCTTACCAGGTAGGATTGACGGAGGACATTGAAAAAGTGCAAAGAAGGGCAGCTCGTTTCGTGTTATCGCGCAATAGGGGTGATATGATACGCGAGTTGGGGTGGCAGTCACTGAAATAAAGGCGGTCTTCTTTGCAGCGAGATCTATTTACGAAATTTCAATCACCAACTTTCTCTTCCGAATACAAAAATATTTTGTTGACACCCACCTACACAGGGAGAAATAATCATCGTAATAAAATAAGAGAAATCAGAGCTCGAACGGAAAGATTTAGGTGTTCCTTTTTCCCACGCGCCATTCGAGAGTGGAATGCTAGAGAAGTAGTATGAAAACGGTTCGATGAAGTCTCTGCCAGGCACTTAAGTGTGAATTGCAGAGTAACGATGTAGATGTAGATGTAAACAGGGAACACAATTTAGGGGCCTGTGAATCCGGTCGGGCACACAGTTTCAATCTGCCAGGAAGTTTCATATCAGCGCACACTCCGCTGCAGACTGAAAATCTCATTCTGGAAACATTCCCCAGGCTGTGGCTCAGCCATGTCTCCACTATATCCTTTCTTTCAGGAGTGCTAGTTGTGCAAGGTTCGCAGGAGAGCTTCTGTAAAGTTTGGAAGGTAGGAGACGAGGTACTGGCAGAAGTAAAGCTGTGAGTACCGGGCGTGAGTCGTGCTTGGGTAGCTCAGATGGTAGAGCACTTGCCCGCGAAGGGCAAAGATCCCGAGTCCGAGTCTCGGTCCGGCACACAGTTTTAATCTGCCAGGAAGTTTCAAGATTCAGGTGAGTTTGGGCCTAATGTTACAGTCGGCGCACGAGCGATGGGACACAGCATCTCTGAGGTAGCAATTAAATGGGGAGCTCCCGTACGGCCATTTCACGAGTGTATGGCTCTGAACACTATGGGGCTCAACTGCTGAGGTCATTAGTCCCCTAGAACTTACAACTAGTTAAACCTAACTAACCTAAGGACATCACAAACATCCATGCCCGAGGCAGGATTCGAACCTGCGACCGTAGCGGTCTTGCGGTTCCAGACTGCAGCGCCTTTAACCGCACTGCCACTTCGGCCGGCCTTCACGAGTGTACCGTGAATATTAGGAATCCGGTAAAACATCAAGTCTCAGACATCACTGCGGCCGAAATAGATGCTCCAAGAACGGGACAAACGACGACTGAAGAGAGTCGTTCGACGTGACAGAATCGCAACCCTTCTGCAAATTGCCGTAGATTACAGTGCAGGGCCATCAAGAAGTGTCAGTGTGCGAACCATTCAACGAAACATCATCGATATGGGCTTTCGGAGCCGAAGGCCCACTCGTGTATCGTTGATGACTGCACGACACAAAGCTTTATGCCTCGGCTGGGCCCTTCAGCATTGACACTGGACTTTTGATGACTGGAAACATATTGCCTGGTCGGACGAGTCTCGTTTCAAATTGTTTGGACGTGTACGGGTGTGGAGACTGAACCTCATGAATGCATGGACCCTGCGCGTCAGCAGGGAACTGTTCAAGCTGGTGGAGGCTCTGTAATGGCGTGGAACGTGTGCAGTTGCAGATATGGCGTCCTCTGATACGTCTAGATACAACTATGACAGGTGACACGTACGTAAGCATCCTGTCCGATCACCTGCATTCATTCAAGTCCATTGTGCA